>NC_137061.1:2708015-2795515 GCF_032717465.1 Coenobita brevimanus | reverse complement strand
GAATAATAGTGTGTGCGGTGAAGAGGAAGAGGGGAAGAGGAGAAAGAGAAGAGGGGGAAGAAGTGAATAAGATAAAGAAGAATGAATGGAATGAACAGGAAAATGAAGTAAAGGGAATGAGAAATAGAGAGAGATGAAATTAATAAAGAGGAAGAGGGGAGGACGAGGATGAGAAGACGGTGAATAAGATAATGAAGAATGAAGGAAATGAACAGGAAAATGAAGTAAAAGGTGTAGGAAATAAAGAGGAAAGAGGAAAGAATTTAAACAGAGGAAGAGGGGAGGAAATATAATATAAAGAGAGGAGGAAGTAAGAAAATCCACGATAAAAGGAGTATCAGGTAAGCAAGGAGAGGAGAAAAGGGAAGACAGTGAGTAAGAGAGGGGAAGATGAGGAAGAGAAAGAGGGGAAGAAGTTCCAGGGGAAGAGGAGGAAGAGGGACGAGAAAGAAAAGAAGGGCGCAGTGAGGGGAAGAGAAAGAGGAAGGAGGGGGACAGAAGGAAGAGAGGAAGAAAAAAATGGGTCTAAAAAGGGAAGGGAAGAGGTGAAGGAAGGGGTAAAAGAGAGAGGGGAAGAATGAAAAACAATGATGAAGGTAGAGAGAGGAAGAGGAGGAGAAAGACAAGGATGAATTGCGAGAGAGAGAGAGAGAGAGAGAGAGAGAGAGAGAGAGAGAGAAGAGGCAGGTGGTTAGGGCGCGAGGGGAGGGACGAAGGGAAAAAAGGGAGGGAACTGCAGGTGGTGAGGGAGGGAGACAAGATAGGGAGGGAGGAGGGGGAGAGGAAAGGAGGGGAGGGAGGAAGAAGCACGTGGTCAGGCAGGGAGGAGGAACGTAAAGAGAGGGAGGGAGGAGGAATGAATCAGGGAGGAAAGATGGAAGGGAGGAAATGTTATATAGTTAGACAGGGTGAAAGGAGGAATGGAGGGGGATAATGAAGAGGCTGAGGAGGCAGGGAGAAAAGGTGGTATAACAAAAAGGGGGGAAGGGAGGGGGAGGCAACAGGAGGGGGGAAGGGAGGGGGAGGAACAGGAGGGAGAAAAGAGGGGGGGTAACTGGGAAGAAAGGAGGAGAACGGTGGATAAGAAGGAAGTGGAGAGGACAGTAAGGAAGCTCCAAATGGTGTGTGTGTGTGTGTGTGTGTGTGTGTGTGTGTGTGTGTGTGTGTGTGTGTGTGTGTGTGTGTGTGTGTGTGTGTGTGTGTGTGTGTGTGTGTGTGTGTGTACCAATAATATCCTCTAAATCAGCGTAACTTCTGTACCATCATGCACCTCTCTGTACCTCGCTCACCTCCATGCGTGTTACCTCCCTTTTCTCCTCCCTCACTCCCTCTACCCCTTCATTACGACCCTCCATGCCCTCCCCTTTACACCCACCCCTCCCTCTTTCGCACCTGCCTCCTCCTCCCCCTCCCTTCTGCTAC
Organism: Coenobita brevimanus; assembly: GCF_032717465.1. NCBI lineage: Eukaryota > Metazoa > Arthropoda > Malacostraca > Decapoda > Coenobitidae > Coenobita > Coenobita brevimanus. The sequence continues at coordinate 2,794,093 of NC_137061.1, read as the reverse complement.
CTCCCTCTCCCTCTCCTCAACCCTTTCATTACGACCTTCCATGCCTCTCTCTCTCTCTCTCTCCATTCCTCAAGTTCATTACACCGCCCTCATTTCCATACCCACATCATTTCCCATTCCTCATCTCCATTACCTCACTTCACCTCTATACTTTCCACTAAGTCTCACTTCCCTATTCCACGACTTCCCTCCATCATTTTTATTTCCCTACAATTTGTCCAATTTTCCTATTCAATTTCATGACCATCTTATTTCCAAAAGCCTGTTCACCTTATATATATTTCCTTCTTCTCCTCTTCATCTTCCTTCTCCTCCTCCTCCTCCTCCTCCTTTTCTCTTCTTCCTTCTCCTTTTACCATTTTCCTATTCACCATCCACTTTTTTTCTATCAATCCGTCCTCGACAAATTTTCCTCATCATCTTTCCTATTTTCCTACTATTAATCCCCATTTTCCGATCAATTTCACTTCCCATGACTCATCCCCCTCTTCATATAAGCCATCCTAACTTTCCTTTCATTTCCCAGTGTCTGTCTTATTTTTTCCCCAATTTCCCTTCACTTCACAAATTTCCCATTACATTTTTTTCAATTACCGATTAAAATTACCTTATATATTCCAACCAATTACCCCATTTCTCTCAATATTTTTCACCAATTACATCATTCGTCCGGTAACTTCCCTTTCCCTACAACCTTCTCCCACTAAAAACCTCCCCATTTCCTTCCCCCATTCTCCCACTAACCTCCCCATTTCCCTCCCCCATTTGCCCACTAACCTCCCCATTTCCCTCCCCCATTTCCCCAATCCCCACCGCCCATATCTCCGCCACGACCGCCATTGTCTGTCTGGCTCCGATTGGCGGTGTGCGTCGTCAGCTGAGGTTTGTTGACATTGGTGGTTGCCATGGTGACAGCACGACGCCACCGTTGCTGCAGCTCGCCCTGCCTGCTCTAACCCCGCCTACCTTACCCAACCTCCACACTATCCATTCCACGTCTACCACAGCTGATTTTTCTACCTTCTTATCCATCCTTAATCTACAACAATTCTTTTTAAATCTCTCCCTTCACTATGGTCATATATTCTAGTTTCTTATTTAGCTAAAGTGTGACCTACAGCAGTGGAATTACAGTCTTCATTAATCCCTTCAGTTCATGACAGTCAAGGATTTACTGGGATTTAATAGCACAGGCACACAGCTAATAGGTCAGAGTGGAGAATGATGTGAGAGGCCTTTGTCATGCTGTAGAGTGACCCTGGCTGGAGATGATAATGATGATGAATGACGATGATAATGATGATGATGATGACGAAGAGGAGGAGGTTGAGGAGGAGGACGGCTGATGATGAAGATGATGGATGATGATGGATGATGATGATGGATGATGATGATGATGATGAGCAAGAGGAGGACGGATGATGACGATGATGATGATGACTCGTAGTGAAGGGGTTAACTGCCCTGCCCTAGCTTGCCTTACTCTGCCCTATCCACCCTTCCCTGTACCTTGCCGCCCTAGCCTCTCCTTCACCCTCTCTTCACCCTCTCCGCCCTACTCTTCCTTTTCTCCGTGCTATCCTTCTGGTCTCTCCTTAATATTTTTTATTTTCCTCCCCCTCCCTCGACTCTCCTCGTCTCTCCTTTTATGCCCCTACCTTGTTATATATCTCCCCCCCCCCCCTCTCTCTCTCTCTCCGGTTTTAGGTACGCTATATTTGAGTGCGAAATTACTGACAGAGGCTCATGACTAAAACTAACACATACTCAGACCAATACCACCTTTAGTATGTAATAAAGATGGGTGGAAATACTGCCACATAAACTCCAGTGACGCACCAAACCCTACCCCACAAACATATGTCTTTATTTCATCCCTCACTATCCCTGCACTTTCTTCCATTCTCTACCTTATATTTTTCCCTCTTGCTCACCTCCTTCCCTCCCTTTCTCTCTTTAATCTAAGCTACTCCACCCTCCTCCTCCTCCCCCTCGCCCATTCCTTCCTATCACCTCTAATCCCGCCACGTCCACTCCTTCTACGCCCAAAATCCCGCCCAAATCCTTCATAACCACGCCCCTTCACGCCCAACTCGGCTATGTCCTGTCCTCGCCCAACGCCACGACCACCGCCCTATCCTATTCTGACCTTTCTGCCTTAGTGAGGATACCTATACACATGACTACGATATATAATGAAATAGTGAACGTTTAATTCTGAAATCCCTGTGAGGCCAATAACAGACATTTCAGAATATTGTGTTAAAGTTTAATTATTATTCGTCTTAAATTGATGCGAAATTTTTGTCACGAAGAGTATGTTGGAAAAGCCTGGAATGCCATGCTCTGAAATACCCTGCCCTGCTCTGTCCTACCTTGTCCTGCCCTGCCATGTCCTGCCTTCCATGTACTACTGTCTTGTCTTGCCCTGCCATGAATTGTCCTGTCCTTTCTTCCCCTGCCCTGCACTGCCCTACCCTGCCCTACTGTACCCAACCCAATCCTACTCTCAACTCCTTCCCTCTCTCCTTCTCTCCTCTTCCTCCGCCTCCACGTTTTTGCCACTCCACCCCAGCGTCCCGACACCACTTTCCACTCGACAATTCCACCTCCATTCCACATTTCTTACCCACATCATCTTCCCTACCCAGCCACTAACACACCTTGCTTTCCTTACTGTACCTAACCACATTCCTTACCCTACAAACATTACCTGTCGAATCTACCTTCTAGTTTTCAATCCTACCCTAACCTACCTTACCCTTCTCAACCCTACCCTAACCTGTTCTATCCTCCCCTGCTCTCAACTTCCCTATCCAACCTTGCCTTACCGAATCTTGCCCTACCATGCCCTGCCTTGCCCTACCATACCCTACCCCACCCCGCCTTTCCCTATCCTACCCTGCCCTGCCTTACCCGACCCTGCCCTACTCCACCGCACCCCACCCTTCCACCTTCTACTCTCTAAATGCACCCACCCTCTCTCCCTCCACATCTTCCACATTTTTGCCTCTCCACCCCACACTGCAACACCACTTTCCACTCGCCATTTTCCCCTCCACCTCCTCCGTCTCCCATATTTCACCCAAAGCATTTTTATTCGCTGTTATCAACCCCTTCACGGCGAGAGAGCTTTTTCGAGGTGAGTGAAGCTTTGTGGAGGCAGCGGGACACACACACACACACACACACACACACACACACACACACACACACACACACACACACACACCCGAGAGAGAGAGAGAGAGAGAGAGAGAGAGAGAGAGAGAGAGTTCCGAGTCAATATTTTCATTTTTTCATAATTAAAAAAAGTAAAAAATTTTGCTTTCTTCCCTCAAGTTCTCCCCTCCACACTTTTTTTTTTTTTTCTTGTCAATTCTAATCTTTTTTTCCACTGTCAATTTCTCTCTCTTCCTCTGACAGTTTCTCCCCCTCTCTCAATGTCTCTCTTCCACTGACAATCTTTACCCCTCTGTCAATTTCCCTCTTCCACTGACAACTTTTCCCATCTGTCAATGTGTCTCTTCCACTGTCAAGTTTCTTTCCCCTCTGTCAATTTCTCTTCCACTGACAATTCTTTCCCTCTCAATTTCCCTCTTCCCCACTGTCAACTTCCCTCTTCAACTGACAATTTCCCCTTTCCCATTTTCCTACCATCTTTTCCTGTCATCAAACATTTGCCAGTTCCATCACGTAATGTTATTTTTCTATTTAAAACGACGGATGGCAAATAATTTCATTTTTTTTTCCCCTATTTTTCCTGTTTATTCTCAATCTATTCCTCTATTCCCCTTACAAATCTTTTTCTCCGTTTCCCTACCAACCTCTTCTACAGTCTCTCTCTTTCTCTCTCTCTCTCTCTAAGACAATTAAGCATCCTCTTCTTCAGTCTCTCTCTCTCTCTCTCTCTCTCTCTCTCTCATGACAATTAAGCACAATATTCACACGTCACTTTTCCGACTTTTTTCATTTCTTTGTCATTCTTTTCTTTACATTTTATTTTCCTCAATATCATGACAATTTTGAACAGTATCCGCAGAAATTTTCCCCTTTTCCCTCTGAGTTTTTCCCCTTTTTCCCTCTGAATTTCCCCCTTTTCCCTCTCTGAATTTTCCCCTTTTTCCCTCTGAATTTTCCCCTTTTTCCCTCTGAATTTTCCCCCTTTTTCCCTCTGAAATTTCCCCCCCTTTTCCCTCTGAATTTTCCCCCCTTTTTCCCTCTGAATTTTCCCCTTTTTCCCTCTCTGAATTTCCCCCCCTTTTTCCCTCTGAATTTTCCCCTTTTTCCCTCTGAATTTTCCCCTTTTCCCTCTGAATTTTCCCCCTTTTCCCTCTGAATTTTCCCCCTTTTCCCTCTGAATTTTCCCCTTTTTCCCTCTGAATTTTCCCCTTTTTCCCTCTGAATTTTCCCCTTTTTCCCTCTGAATTTTCCCCTTTTTCCCCCTGAGTCAACCTTTTATTTTCCTTTCAGCGACAGGACACAACATTTTATTTTTCTGTCAATTTCTGTCTTACGCTGAGGACATTTTCCCTCCCTCCACTTTTCCCTCATCTTTTTCTTGGCATCAGGTTTGTGTCAGGTTCGTCAGCCTCTCTCTCTCTCTCTCTCTCTCTCTCACACACACATTTTCTTTGCCTCTCTCTCTCTCTCTCTCACCACACACACACAACTCACACTTCTTGCCTTTTTGCTCTTCTTCTTGACTAGTGTCCAATATACTTGAAGCAGAGCATTATAAAAATTACTCTCCACTCCAGACACCATCTCTCTCTCTCTCTCTCTCTCACCCAACAATTCCAAATCACTCACTTTTTAACATCAGTTTTTTTTCCCCAGTTGGTTTGCATCTTTCTTTCTTTCTTTCTTTTTTTTTTTTTTTTTTTGTCGCGTTCTCGATGGCGGCATTGCTGAGTTAATGATGCAATTTGCCTGACTTGATGCGGTGATGGTGTGTGCAATGCGCGTGCAATGTTACTGATAAATTATTTCTTACACACACACACACACACACACGTGCAATGTTACTGTTAAATTCTTTCTTTCTTACACACACACACACACACACACACACACACACACACACTGACGCTGACTACTACTCCTCTGTGTCTGTCTATTTGTATACCTAACTGTGTCTACCTATTTCCCTCCCTTCCTATCAATCTATTTACCTGCCTACCCACCTTCTTACCTACCTAATCTACCTATCCCACCTGTCATACCATAATTACTAAAACACTGACTTTTGAGCATATATCCCAACCTCCCATATTTTCCCTCATACATATATTATTTTTTTCAAGCCTTATATATTTTCTCTTTACAACAAACATTATTCCAAAATTATCACCGCCCCCCCCTACCTCCTTCCTCATTGAAAATCATGGAGTTAACATTTTTGACTTGCTAACAAATTTCCCGATTAAGTTCATTAGCTTTTTTTTTTTTTTTTTTTTTTTAGCGGGCCTTGGATGTTCCCCCTCCTGCCTCTGATGCTCCCCCCTCCTCCTCCTCCCCCCTCCCTTTCTCAGATCCTCCTCTCAGATGCTCCCCCCTCCCCCTCCTCCTCTCTCAGATCCATCCCCCCCCTCCTCCTCCTCATATGCTTCCCCTTCCTCCTCCTCTCTCAGATGCTCCCCCCTCCTCCTCTCTCAGATCCTCCTCCTCCTCTCTCTCAGATCCACCTCCTCCTCCTCTCTCTCTCTCTCTCTCTCTCTCTCTCTCTCTCTCTCAGATCCTTCTCCTCCTCCTCCTCGCATCCTCTTTTTTCTCTTCCTTTTCCTACTTACAAAGAAAAAAAACATGACTCCCTACTCCACCACCCCCCACACACATAAGCATTAAAACAACTTTCTCTCTCTCTCTCTCTCTCTCTTTCCCTCTCTCATTTTTTCTTCCCTTCCGTTCCTTCCTCCTCTCTTTCATCCTCCCACGTCTCTCATATTTCACTCTTCCCTTCCTCCACTCTCCTCTCCCCCATCCCTTCTTCAACCACCCCTCTCTCTCTCTACCTATCCACCCCACCCCAACTTTAGAAAAACTCTAAATTAATTACCATCTGAACACCAATTTCCACAAAACATCGCCCTCCAATCACCCAGTAAAAGTATATATATTAGACGGGGAGTTAGTCTGCGTGGGCGTAACACTGTGATGGGGAGAGACGGAAGCGGCGGATGAGGGGAAGGGATAGAAGGAAGAGGGGAGAGGTCTGAGGTGGCGACAGATTGGGAAGGATGGAGGGAGGGATGAGGGGAAGGATGGAAGGGGAGGGATGAGGGGAAGGATGGAAGGGCAGGGATGAGGGGAAGGATGGAAGGGGAGGGATGAGGGGAAGGATGGAAGGGGAAGGATGGAAGGGGAGGGATGAGGGGAAGGATGGAAGGGGAGGGATGAGGGGAAGGATGGAAGGGGAGAGGTATGAGAAGGGATAGATTGGGAAGGATGGAAGGGGAGGATGAGGGGAAGGGATAGAGGGAAGAGGGGAAGGGATAGAGGGAAGGGAGGGAGAGGTATGAGAAGGGGACAGATTGGGAAGAATGGAGGGGAGGGGAGGGGATAGAGGGAAGAGGGGAGAGGTCTGAGAAGGGAACAGACTGGGAAGGATGGGAGGGGAGGGATGAGGGGAAGGGATAGAGGCAAGAGAGGAGAAGACTAGCGAGTGGATTGAAAAAATAGGAGGGTAGAAAGGAGCGTAGACAGGGAGCGGATAGAAGAGACAGCAGGGGGTGGATAAGAGAGGACTGAAAGGAATGCAAACACGGGGAGACAGGAGAGGAATGAGGAAAGGACAGCAGGAGGGTAGACAGGGCGACAGAAAGGAGACAGAAAGGAGAAACAAGATAGGAAGTAAACAGAACGCGAAAATCGAGGGAAGGAAGGGGGACTGAGACAAGAAAGAGAGGGGAAAAAAACAGAAAAAGACAGGATAGAAAATAAATAGCAACGGAATAGAAAAGATAGACAGGATAGGAAGGAAACAGATAGAATGGAAGAAAAGGATACAGACAGACACAAATAATTAAAATACAAGACACTCCAATGATCTCAGTAAAAGTATATATATTTAATAGGGGAATAATTTAGGGAGAGAGAAAATCAGTATTGGTGAAGGAGGGAAGATGGGAGGAATGGAGAGAGATGGGGAAGGGAAGGGGGAAAGAGAGAGAGAGAGAGAGAGAGAGAGAGAGAGAGAGAGGGGGGGGAGCTGTAGGAAGACGGAAGATGGAGGTGGGGAAGGAGAGATGGAGGGAGGGAGGGGGGGAAGGGAGGAGGGAGGGAAGGTAGTGCCTGGAGGTTCCATTTAAAGTTGGGGCGCTAAGTAGCTTACTGGTGATTGTCACTCTCTCTCTCTCTCTCTCAAAACACACACACACACACACACACCATCCTTTCCCTTACTCTCTCAACAAAACTTTTCATTCTTCCATTTCCTTCCGCCTCTCTCTCTCTCTCTCTCTCTCTCTCTCTCTCTCTCTCTAATATTTACTCTCCCTGAGCCTGTTTGCTCTCTCCCTTCATCTTCACCCTCCCTCGACTCTCATTTTCCTCTCCCTGTTTATTCTCCCTTATCTTGCTTATCTTTCACGTCTTCCTTCATTTTCCTTCCTTCCTTCCTTCATCTTTCATTCATCTCCTTCCATCTTCCTTCACTCATTCCTATTCACCTTTCCACTTCTTCCTTCATTTCTCTTCTTTCTTTCACCTTCCTTCAGCCATTCATTTTCAACTTTCTTCCCCATCCTCTATTTTCCTTCTCTTTTCATTCATCTCCTTCCATCTTCCTTCACTTATCCCCATTCATCTTTCTCCTCCTTCCTTCACTTTCATTCCTCCTATCGTCATTCATTCATTTCTATTCATTCTCCCTCCATCTGTCCCCTCATCTTCCTTCCTCATTTATCTTCCTTTATTCCTTCCTGTATCTTCCATTTCCCCTCCTTCCTTCACCTCGCTTTCATCTTCCTTTCACCTACTATTTCCCTTCATTCTTCCTTCACTTTCCCTCATTTTCCTTCCATCCTTAATATTGTTTCCCTTCATTCTTCGTTCACTTTCCCTCATTTTCCTCCCATCCTTAATATTCCTTCATTTATCCTTCCTTCCTTCCATCTATCATTCACTCCTTCACAGCCCTATCAATAACGTCAACACAACAGTCATAAAAACAAAACAGAATGCACTAATCGCCATCATAAAAACTCGTCAAAAACGGAGTCGCTTGGGACACCTCTCGCCAAAATAAGTTACCCCTGCAAAGTCACTCTCGTTTCCCGTTTTCTTCCTAATTACAACTTTATCAATAGATTTTCTTCTTTTTTCTTTATAGTTCTGTGTAGCAGGGATGAAGAGATTAGCGTCTTTTATTTCGAGTGTGGTGTGTGTGGGTGGGTTATGTTTGGAGGAGGAGGAGGAGGAGGAGGTGAAGCAGACAGAAAAGAGAGGAAGAGGAGAAGGAAGAGGAAGAGGAGATGGAACAAACAGAAGAGAGAGGAAGAGGAAGAAGACAGTGATAAAGATATAAAGAGTTATAATATGTAAGGTCAAAATATTTACGTACCGAGGAGGAGGAGGACGAGGAGGAGGAGGAGGAGGAGGAGGAAAGTCAAACTGAATAATCACTGGGTGTGGGAAGTACTGAGTTACACTGAGGAATTTCACAGGAAGGCTCAGTACTTCACACACCACCCTCCTTGTGTGTGTGTGTGTGTGTGTGTGTGTGTGTGTGTGTGTGTGTGAGAGAGAGAGAGAGAGAGAGAGAGAGAGAGAGAGAGAGAGTTCTAATAATCCTCCCATATATATCACCTCATTACACCTGCCTTTACCTGTATCACCTAATCAACATTCTTAATTACCTGTCAAGCCTCCACACCACAAACATACCTGAAAAAAAGAGAAAGAATTTAATTAGTGAAGCCAGTAATTACAATAAATGATAATGACACTAATTACGAAAAATTAAATGGGTAATGAAGACTGATGCTGTGATTATATGAATATATGTTTTTTTTAAAGTCAGTACAGGTGTTTTAATCCATTAAGTAAGTTGACATGTTTTTGTAATTCTCTCTCTCTCTCTCACACACACACACACACACACACACACACACACACACAAATCTCTCTCTCTCTCTCCCACTTACACACTAATAACTCTCTCTCTCTCTCACAAACACACACAAACAGATGCAAACTTTATTGGCTAAATATTAATACTGAGCAAAATCTAGCAATTCCCAGTAATACAATCTGTTAATAGTATTCCAACCTATTCCCCCTCCCTTTCCCAGTCCCCATCCCCATCCCCAACCACCCCCTCCCATCCCGCCTCCCCTCCATCAACCTCTCCCTATCTCCTAACCACCTCATCCATCTGTCCCCTCCCCTCCACTTTCCCTTCCTCTTCAGTCAGCCACCTCTCCCCACTCCTTACCTTTCCCCAGCCTCCCCAACACCCAGTCTCCCCTTCTTTTCCCCCCTCCCCTTCCTCCACAACCATCTACCTCTGACCACCCTATCCCCTCCCCTTCCCCAAACCTCCACAATCAACCCCTCCTCCCACCCCTTCCCTCCCTAATCACTCCGTCTCCACACCTCTCTCCTCCCCAATCCTCCCCCTTCACCCCACCCCTCCTCTCCCCAATCATCCCTTCCATTCTCCCTTAACAATCATCCATCTGTCTGTTCTCTTCCTCTTCCTCCCCAGCTCCCTTTTCTCCCCAGTCACCCACTCCCTGCCACATCCCCTCCCCTCTCCCCCACCCAATCACGCCCCTTCACACGGCGCAGTCACACACAAACGCACTGACGAACTCTCTCTCCTTGACAAAAGTGACTCTCAAATGGCAAGCTGGAGAGAGAGAGAGAGAGAGAGAGAGAGAGAGAGAGAGAGAGAGAGAGAGAGAGAGAGATGCACGAATAACCTGGCCCCTAAAACTGTTGGGGGACAAGGGAGAGGAGGGAGACATGCCACCTCCCACGTCTATCTCCCTCTCTTCCTCCCTCTCTCCCTCCCTCCCTCTCTAATAGCTACTCCCCCTTCCATAACCCACTCTGATAGACTTTCCCCCAATCACCACTAATCATATATCCCTTCTCCCCTTTCCACTGGTCTCCCCCACCCCCCACCTCTCTCCCCTGACTTCCCTCCCCTTTTACCACTTATGAAATGCCTCTCCCCTTTGCACTGACCCCTTCCACCCTCTCTCTCTCTCTCTTTCTCCTCTGACTTACCTCCCCTTTCACGACTTATGAAATACTTCTTCCCTATTCACTGACCCCTCTCTCTCTCTCTAATCCGTAACTCCACTCCTACCCCTTCAGCACTATGACAAACCCCTTTCAAAGCAATTACAGTATTCCTATTCATTCTTTCTTACCCTCGACGATTATTATCAGGGTTGACTCTTACTCTGGAGTGGCCTTTCAACTTGCTCTCTCCCTCTTTGGTACGCTTCATGGAGTGCATACCTCTTTTCTTCTTAATTCCCCCTAGGGTATGTGGGCCTATTCACTCCCTGCAAGGACAACAATAGCCTCCTCTCCCTAGACACTCCCTTAATTAACCCCTTCCCCCTTTCCTTGTCCTCCCTCTCAACACCGACAACAACCCCTTTCCTCCCCCTTTCTGTGACTACTTTCCTCATTCTCCCTTTGCACCCTTAATCGACCCTTTCCCTTCGACATTCTCCCTTTCTCTTAACTGCCCCTTTCCCTTCCACATACTCCCTTTCTTCCCTTAATTGCCCCTTTCCCTTCCACGTTCTCCCTTTCTTCCCTTAACTGCCCATCTCCCTTCGATATTCTCCCTTTGTCTTAACTGCCCCCTTTCCTTCCACACTCCCTCTATCCCCTTAACTGCCCCTTTCCCTTCGATATTCTCCCTTTCCTCCCTTAACTGACCCTTTCCCTTCCACATACTCCCTTTCTTCTCTTAATTGCCCCTTTTCCTCTTCCTCCCCCCTCCCCTCAGCACCAACATCCCCTTTCCTCCCTTTTCTGTGACAACCTTCGACACTCTCCCTTTGTTAACCCTTTGGCACGTGGGGTAAGGAGGCTCCCTAACACCTCTTCTTTAGCGATTTATTTTCCAAACTACCCATTAACATCGTATATTTTGCTTCATGTGCCTTATCAATGTCGACACGGATGCGTAAAAAAAAAAATACTGTAACGACGCAGAATAAACCGGTAAGGAAGAGTAGTTAACGTCACACACACACACACATACACACACACACACACACACACACACACACACACCCGGCATAGGTCATCGGAGGGAAGTGGTTAACTGTCCCCCTCTCCTGTTTCACCATCATCATCATCATCATCACCATCATCAATCTTTCATCATCATCATCAATCCTTTTCTGTTTGTTAATCCTTTAGTACGAGGACAAAACTATATTCCTTCCTTCCTCCAGACGATTTTACTCATCTGATCTCTCCATGTGAGGTTTTTTTTTTATCCTCCCTTTCCAAGCCCTATCCTCCCTCTCCAATCCCTATCCTCCCTCTCCAATCCCTATCCTCCCTCCCCAATCCCTATCCTCCCTCCCCAATCCCTATCCTCCCTCTCCAACCTCTATCCTCCCTCCCCAACCCCTATCCATCCTCCCTTCCCAATCCCTATCCTCCCTCCCCAATCCCTATCCTCCCTCCCCAATCCCTCACATGCGCCAAAAACTTCACCCTTTTCTGCTCTCAAAATCTCAACAAATACCTCTTCCTTTCCTACCAAGTCCCCCCTTCAATGGCTCCTATTGCCCACTTCGTTCACGGATTCCCCTTCTATTGCCCTTACTATCCCATCCACTGCCCACTTCAGAAGTCCCCATTCCACAACCCTTACTATCCTCTTTATTGCTTACTACTTCCACTAGCCCCCCTTGCTGCTCCCCTCTTTCTACTGCCCTCTACCTTCACCAACCCCCCCCCTTTCCTACCTCATCCATTGCCCACTATTTTCACTAGCCCCCTTCAGCTGCCCTTTCTCCCTTTCTATTGCCCACATCGATCACCTGCTCCCCTTCCCTTTTCCTTCCACTCCCTTTCCGCCTCCCCTCTATTGCCCACGTCCTTTCCATTGCCCTTTCTTCCCCTCCAGTGGTGCACCCCTTTTATGGATCTAGTAAACGGGCTACATACAGTGCCTTCAGGGTCGAGTCTTTGAAAATCACATAAACTGGAGAGAAATGGAAAAGAGAGGGAGAGGGGACACACCACGACATGAAAGAGAGGGAAGAGAGTAGAGAAGAGACGGGAGAAGAGAGAGAAAAAGAGAACGGAGAGTGGAGAGGGGATGGGAGATAAAAGATGGGGTCAGAGAGGGGAAAAGAAGAGTGGAGAGGGGAAGGGAGATAAAAGATGGGGTCAGAGAGGGGAAAAGAGAAGAGTGGAGAGGGGAAGGGAGATAAGAGAGGGGGAAAGAGGGGAAGGGAGATAAGAGAGGGGGAAAGAGGGGAAGGGAGATAAGAGAGGGGGAAAGAGGGGAAAAGAGAAGAGTGGAGAGGGGAAGGGAGATAAAAGTGGGGGAAAGAGGGGAAGAGAGAAGAGTGGAAGGGAGATAAAAGATGGGGTCAGAGAGGGGAAAAGAGAAGAGTGGAGAGGGGAAGGGAGATTAAAGATGGGGAAAGAAAGGAAAAGAGAAGAGAGTGGAGAGGGGATGGGAAATAAAAGATGGAGAAAGAGGGGAAGAGAAGAGTGGAGAGGGGAAGGGAGATAAAAGATGGGGTCAGAGAGGGGAAAAGAGAAGAGTGAAGTGGGGAAGGGAGATAAAAGAGGGGGAAAGAGGGGAAGAGAGAAGAGTGGAGAGGGGAAGGGAGAGGAAGGGGAAGAGATGAGAAATGATGGGATGGGATGGGATGGGAAGGGAAGGGAAGGGAGGGGAAAAGATGAGAGGAAAAAAAAAAAGAGAAGAGAAGGGAAGGGAAGGGGAAAGACAGAGGAGATAGGAGATAAAGAGGAGGAGAGGTGAGGAGAAGAGAAGAGAGAACAGAGTAAAGAGAGAGGAGACTAAGGTGAGTCAAAGTGTGAGAGGGAAGGAGAGGAGCGAGAGAGAAGAAGAGTAGTGGAGAGGAGGGGGAGAAGGGAGAGACGGGGAGAGGGGGAGAAGGGAAAGACGGGGAGAGGGGGAGAAGGGAGAGACGGGGAGAGGGGGAGAAGGGAGAGACGGGGAGAGGGGGTGAAGGGAGAGAAGGGGAGAGGGGGGAAGAGAAGAAACGAGAGGGGTAGAGACAAGGTGAAGGATGGAGAAAGGGGGGGGAGGAGGAGGGGGAGAGAGAGATAGAAGGAGGGAAGGATTGAGAAAAAGAGGGGAGGGAAGGAGGGGGACAAAGTGAGAGAAGGAGGGAAGGAAAGGAGGAAGAAGGGAAGAAATTTTTTGAGTAACGCGCAGGATAAGTCGCAAAGGAAATGGTGTCAGGGAATCACAACAAGGCCCCAAGAGTTCACCATCTTTTCTCAACCACAATAAAATCACTCGCTCCCAATTCACGCCAATCCCACAACACGCCAAATGAATGATGGATGACGAAAATAACAGGATGAATTAAATGAAGGGGGGGAGGCAGCGTGATGGGAATGGGGGGAGGGCAGCCTGATGGGAATGGGGGAAAGGGAAGAGACAAGACCCCCTAAACTGGTCCCTAATCAATGAAGGTAAAACAAAGAGTAGGAATGGAGTACTTAAGTAAACTGGATACTACTACTACTACCACCACCTACTACAACATACTATTACTACTACCACTTTACTACTACTACTACTCTCCCTCTCTCTCTCTATCAATGAGGTTAAAACAATGAGAAAGAATGGAGTTAAATCGATTGGATATTACCGAATCTCTCTCTCTAATCCTATTATTAAATGGCAAGTCACGTGACCTCTCCCCTCTTCCCCTTCCCTCCCTTCCTCCATCTCCCTCACCCTTTCTTTTCTCCTTTCCTCCCCTCCACTCCTCTCCCCTCACCTTCCTTTCCTTCATTCCCCATCTCTCTTCTATTCCTTTTTCCTCCTTCTCATTCCCCTGCATTCTCCCTCCCACCCCTTCTCCCCTCTCTCTTCTACTCCCCCCTCCCCCCCGTCCTTCTCCTCTCCCCTCTTGCTCTTTCCATCCTTTCCCTCTCCCCTCTCCACCCTTCCCTCTTTTCCTCTCCCTTTTTTTTCCCTTCTCATACCTTTCCTTCAGCTCTCATCCTCTCCCTCCCCTTTCCCATCCCTCTTCCTCTCCCTCCCTTCCTCCCCTCTCCCTCCCCACCCCCCCTCTCTCTCCCCTCTCGCTCTCTCTCCCCTCTCCTTGATTACTAAGAGCGGCAATGCAGCCCTGATGATTGATGGTGGTAGTTGTGGTAGTAGTGGTGGTAGTTGTGGTGAGGGGGGCGGCGGCGGTGGCTTTGTGCGATGGTGGTAGTGGTGGTAATTGTGGTAGTGAAGGGCATTAGGCTTGATGTCTGGGTGATGGATGTGGTTGTTGTGGTAGCTGATTGTGGTAGGAAGGAGTTTAATTGTGGCGGTAGTATAACTGGTAGCTGTGGTGGGAATTGTGGTAGTGAGTAGCATTAAGGATGATGTGTGGTAGCTGATTGTGGTAGAAGTAGTGGTAATTGTGGTAAAATTGAATTGTGGTAGTTGTAGTGGTGGTAATTGTGGTAGAAGTACAATAGCCCTGATGTCTGGGTGATCGACGTGGTTGTTGTGGTAGCTGATTGTGGTAGTTGTGGTTGTAATTATAACAGTCGAGTGATTGTGGTGGTAGTAGTGGTAATTGTGGTAGCCGCGATGGGTGTGGTGAAAGTGGCTGCAGATTGTGGTTGGAAAATGACTGTGGTAGACTATGGTGGTAATTTGACAGTGATGGTTGTTGTGGTATGTGTGGTAGTGATGGAAGGGGTATGACTGTGGTAATGACAGGGTATATGAAGGATGGGATGATGGAAGGAATGAGCATATATAGTATTTAAATTGCTGACTGATGATGATGATGATGATGATGATGATGATGATGAAAATAACAACGATGACGACGACGACGACAATGATGATGATGACAAAAATAATAATAATAGTAATAATAATAGTAATAACAGTATTGATAATAGTATTAATAATAATAATAATAATAAGAGTAACAACAACGACAACGATGATGATGATGATGATGGTAATGATAATGATGAAGATGATAATAACGATGATGATGATAATACTAACGAAGACGAGGACGATGATGAAGATGATGACATTAATTCTGATGATAATAATAATAATAATAATAATAATAATAATAATAGATAATTCTAACGCTAATGGCATCCAAACTCCCCACCCATCAAGACCTCACGTACACGGTAAAGCACGTACATCCACAGGCCTTGGTTTACGGTACGTGGAGGTCAACATTGCACGTCCCAGCGGCTCCACGTGCCCGGGATTACGTGCTGGTAAGTGACCCCCTATGCTGACCCGGTGATGAGGCACGAACCACTGCACGCCCCCTTGTGAGTGTGGTGGTGGTGTGGTGATTGTGGTGGTAGGTCTAGTGAGTACAGTGGAGAGGTGATTGTGGTAGTGGTTGGTGACTGTGGTGATTGTGGCAGTGGTTGGTGGTTGTGATGGTGTGGTAGTGGTTGGCGACTGTGGTGGTGTGGTAGTAGTTGGCGACTGTGGTGGTGACGCTTTGAAGTAGAGTATGTGATTGTGGTAGTAATAGTGTGGATAGTGTTAGTAACTGGTGGTGGTGGTGAGTGGTAGTGATGATGACGGTGGTGATAACTGTAGCAAAACTGTGGTGGAAGTGTGGTGCGTGGCTGTGTGGTGGTGTGGCAAATCCATAAGGGCCAGGGATTTCGTGTTAATGACTACTGCTTCGACCTAATGACCTGGTGATGATGCACAGCCTGATTGGACGATGTGGAGGTGGCTGTGGTGAATGTGGTGGAGGTGTGGTAGTGGTTGGGTAATTGTGGGCAGTGTGGTGGAGTGCTGCAGGTGTGGTGAGTGTGGTGGAGAGCTGCAGGTGTGGTGGACTGCTGCAGGTGTGGTGGAGTGTTGCAGGTGTGGTGAGTGTGGTGGAGTGCTGCAGGTGTGGTGAGTGTGGTGGAGTGCTGCAGGTGTGGTGAGTGTGGTGGAGTGCTGCAAGTGTGGTGGTGGTGGTGGTTTTTGACTAAGGTGTGGTGAATGGTTTTGTGGTTGGTTATGGCAGTGGATGGTTGTGTGGTAGAGGAATGGACAGTTGTAGTGGTAGTGGATGGTTGTTTGCTGAGATGGTGGTGATGGTGAAGTGTGGTAGACTTGAGGATTGTGGTACGAATGGTTGTGTGGTTGTGCTGGTAGTGTTATAGATGACTATTGTGGTGGGGAGCTGTGGTGAATGTGTGTGAGGGTAGCAGCGATGGAGATTATAGTGGTGTGGTGAATGGTTATTTGGTGACAGTGATTGTGGTGAGTGATGATGGTGATCGTGGTAGGGTGGTGGTGTTGACTGTGGTAGGATGATGATGGTGGTGGTGGTGATGATGGTGGTGGCAGGATGATGGTGGTGGCAGGATGATGGTGGTGGTAGGATGATGATGATGATTTTGATGATAATGATGGTGGTGGTGGTGGTGGTGGTGGTAACTGTGGTAGGATGATGGTGGTGGTAGTAGGGTGATGATGGTGGTAGTGATGATGAAAAATGATGAATCCACAGGGTAGGGAAGCAGCCTGTGGTGATAAGCGCTCCAGTCTAATGAGGTGGTGATGATAAGTGGTGATTGCACGGACGCTGTGATGGTGGGGGGGGGAGTGGTAGGACTGTGGTGGTAGAGGTGTGGAGGAATATTTGGTATGGTGGTGACAGTGGTAGTAGAGGTGTGGTGAGGGATATGTGTTGATGGTGGTGAAGGCGATGTGATGAATTCGTGGTCGGTAACTGCGGTAGAAGTCTGTGTGATGTGATGACGATGGTAATTGTGGTGGTGATGACGATGGTGATTGTGGTGGTGATGACGATGGTAATTGTGGTGGTGTGATGATGATGGTTATACAGAGTCCGTAACTTCTTCGATGATGAGCAGTTAGCTATAATTATAAGAGTCATGTGCGCTCTCAGCTTGAATATTGCTCACCCTTGTGGAATGGTTGTGGAGAGGTTGCATTAAAACAACTAGACAAAATTCAGAACAAAGCTGTAAGGATCATTAACAACCCCGCTGTTAAAAATAAACTACCTCCCCTACAAGTAAGAAGGAATGTTGCCTCCCTTGCATTATTATACAGATATTTTTATGGCAAATGCTCAGACGAAGTTGCGTCCATGGTGCCACCTCTCCATGCCTTCCCTCGTGCTACACGGGCATCTGGTAGCGCTCATGACTGGAATGTCACTCAGCCATATTGCAGAACGTCCGCCTATCAGAATTCTTTCATTCCCCGAACTGCATCTCTCTGGAACTCGCTTCCCCAGAGTTGTTTCCCTCCCCCCTCCCCAAACTTCAACCTACAGCTGCTCAAGTCCAACTGTTACAGATATTTTAAGAATGGAGGACGCCATAATCTGGTGTATGGATTATATATATTTTTTAAATAATTTAATTTTCCTTCATCTGTTCTGTTAAAAAAAAATATAAATAAAAAGGAGACGATAGTGACTGGTGGAGGTGTGATGACGATGGTGACTGGTGGAGGTGTGATGACGATGGTGACTGGTGGTGTATAGTGATGATGATGGTGATGTAGCCAGGGTGGTGGTGGTGTGGCAGGGAGTGTGAACAGCGCCGCAATGTTGTGCAAATTTGGAGAACAAACCCGAAAGAAGAGACAACATTTCACGTAGATGTTTTCAAAATAACCTCTTCAATCACTACTACTACTACTACTATACTATCGCTACTACTACTGTTACTACTACTACCACCACTACTACTACCACCACTACTACAACTACGATAATAATAAAAATAATAATAATAATAATAATAATAATAACCCCAAGCCTCCTTTTCTTACTACTACTACTACCACCACCACCACAAACATTCCATCCCACCACCATCACCACTTAACCACCACAAACACTCAGTCATCACCACTCAAGATTCTCTCTCTCTCTCTCTCAATAAAGCTCCGTTATGAAATATGCATAGTGAGAGCACCTGGAGGCTAAAAACAGGTGTGTGTGTGTGTGTGTGTGTGTGTGTGTGTGTGTGTGTGTGTGTGTGTGTGTGTGTGTGTGTGTGAGAGAGAGAGAGAGAGAGAGAGAGAGAGAGAGAGAGAGAGAGAGAGAGAGAGAGAGGTCTGTTCTCTCATCCTATCTTCCTCCTTTACTCTCTTAGATCCTTATCCCCCCCTCTCAGTCATCCTATCTTCCTCTTTGTTTACTTTCTCTCCTTATCCCTTCTACTATATCATCTTATATTTTCCTCTCTGTCTGTCTGTCTGTCTGCCTGCCTGCCTGTCTGTCTGTCTGTCTGTCTGTCTGTCTCTCTCTCTTATCCAGGTAAGCCCTTACACAAACACCCGCTTCCAATACAGCTCAACACACACACACACACACACACACACACACACACACATAGCCTACACATACAATACCTTCCCATATTCTGAACTCTCTCTCTCTCTCTCTCTCTCTCTCTCTCTCTCTCAATCTTTACCATCCATCACTATAATGCCCTCCTCATTAACATCATCCCTTCCTTCATTATCGAATTCATTATATTAAGTAAGAGGTGAGAGAATGGGGAGGTGGTAAAATGAAGGAGGGAGGGAGGGAGGAGAGGAGGGAGGGAGGAAGAAGGAAGGATGGAAGAAGGAAGGGAATGAGTGACAAGGGAGGAAGAAGAAAGGATGGAAGAAGGAAGGGAGTGACAAGGAAGGAACGAGGGAAGTTAGAAGGAAGAAAGTGAGTGACCAGGGAGGGAGGAAGGAAGGAAGGAAGGAGGGAAGAGCATGGGATGCGAGTGAAGGTGGGGAGAGATAAGTGACGAAAGTGAGTGGGGAGAGAAAGCTGTGGGAAGGGAGGGAGAGAAAAGGGGAGGGACGTGATGAGAGGGATGGAGGTAGGGGATCGGAGTGGTAGGGTGAGGGGGTGGAAGGAGAGGGGGGAGGGAAAAAGATGAGGGGAAGATGATATGAAGAGGAGAAGGGAGGGACGAAAGGAAGTGGTGAAAGTGTCAAAGTGTGAGACAAGCAGGAGGGGAGGGGAGGGGAGAGGAGGGGAGGGGAGGGGAGGGGAGGGGAGGGGAGGAATTAGTGGGGGTACAAAAAACGACTTAATTTATAACTTACTGCACCCAAACTGTCTAAGCTAGTAATGATGTCTGGAAGGAGGGGAGGGGAGGGAAGGGAAGGGAAGGGAGGGGAAGGGAAGGGAAGGAGCAGGAGTATGGAGGGATGGTGAAGACGGCTAGAGAGGGGCTGAGGATGGGAGAGGGGCGGGGAGAGAGGATAGAGGGAGACAGTGGGAGAAATGGAGATATGGGGAGAGAGGGAGAGGGAAGAGAGGGAGAGGGAAGAGAGGGATGCGTACGAAGATTGGAGAAGAGATGGAGGGAAGGAAGGACAGGGAGGAGGAGGGAGAGATGGATGAGGAAGATGAAAGATGAATGGAAGGAAGAATGGAAAGGTGGGACGGGGAAAGAAATACGGATAGATAGATGGATGGATCGACGGGGAGGAGGAGAGATGGATGGATAGCACGGGGAGGACGAGGGATGGATGGATGGATAGAGAGGGAGTGCAAAAATAAAGTGTGTGTGTGTGTGTGTGTGTGTGTGTGTGTGTGTGTGTGTGTGTGTGTGTGTGTGTGTGTGTGTGTGAGAGAGAGAGAGAGAGAGAGAGAGAGAGAAAGAGAGAGAGAGATGGCTGGGCAGGGGAGGGGAGGTAGGGAAAGGGGAGGGGTATTAGTGAAAAAAAAACAATCAATTTATGGCTTTTTGCACCCAAACTGTCAAAGGCGGTGATGAGGTCTTCAGAGAGAGAGAGAGAGAGAGAGAGAGAGAGAGAGAGAGAGAGAGGCTGAATGTGGGCAATACACACTCCACATCCATCATCATCCACAGTGAGGGAGGGAGGGAAGGGAGAATGGGAGGAAGGGAAGAAGAGGAGGGAGAGAGGGAGGGAAGGGAGAATGGGAGGGAGGGAAGAAGAGGAGGGAGAGAGGGAGGGAAGAGAGAATGGGAGGGAGGCAGGGAAGAAGAGGGAGAGAGGGAGGGAAGGAGAGGAGGGAGAGAGGGAGGACGAGAGAAAAGAGAGGATGGGATTGAGGTAAAGGAAAGAAAGGATAAAGAGAGATGGACGGAGAGAATGAGGAAAAGAGAGTAGGGGAGGGAGGGAGGGAGAGGGAGAGGGAGAGGGAGAGGGAGAGAGAGAGAGAGAGAGAGAGAGAGAAAACGGAGAAAGCGAGGAAGGGAGGAAAGACAGGAGAATGGAGATGAAACGGATGGGTGGGATAGAGAGAATGAAAGGAGGAAAGGAAGGAGCGAAGGGAGGAGAGAGAAAGAAGAAATACTTAAGGAACGCGGAGGAAATGAAAGGGAGACTAACAAGAGGAAATGAGCACTGGTAAGATACAGGAAATGAAAAACTACAGGGGAAGAAAGATGATGCAGGAAATGAGGAAGGGGAAGAAGGCAAATGAAGAAGAAATGAATAACAGAGAGAAAATGAATTAATTGAGATGCAGTAAGAGAGATGAAAGGAAGAAATGACAGGGGGAGAAAGAGATGCCAGAACGGAAATGAGTAGAGAGGAGAAGGCAATGAAGAAGAGGAAATGAGGGAGATGGAAGATGAAATTTAAGGAGGGGAAAACCAAGTGGAAATGAGTACGTGTGTGAAACGGGAAATGAAAAACAGAGAAAGAAATGCAAAGAAGGATATGAAGAAAGGGAAGAAGACAGATGAAGAAACGGAAGAAAGACAAAGGAGGAAATGAAAAAACAAAAACAAGGTGGAAATGAGTAGCTGTAAGAAAGTGGAATGGAAAGACATGCAGGGAAAGAAATGCAGGAAAGCAAGACCAGAGGGTGGAAGGAAAATGAAGGGGAAAAGGGAGATTGCGGAAGAGAAATGAGGACTTGAGAAATGAGTATCAGAGTAAGACAGGAAATGACAAACAGAAAAAGGAAAGTGAGACAGGGTATAGAGAAGAAAAATGTTAAAAAGGGTGGAGAGAGAAACAGAGGAAAATGAGGAGAAAGAAGTGGAGATGAG
The DNA here is from genome assembly GCF_032717465.1 of Coenobita brevimanus. Lineage (NCBI taxonomy): Eukaryota > Metazoa > Arthropoda > Malacostraca > Decapoda > Coenobitidae > Coenobita > Coenobita brevimanus. The sequence continues at coordinate 2,772,892 of NC_137061.1, read as the reverse complement.
GAAGAAATGAAGGGAAAATCAGGGGCGGCAAGGAAGTGAAATGGAAAAATGAAGAAGGAAAAGAACAGCGATAGAAAATGAAGATGGGGTAATTACACGGAGGAGGAAGAAGGAAAATGAAGAGGAAATGAAAGATGAAGAAACAGGAAGGAAACGAGGAGAGAGGGAAGAAGGAAAATGAAGAGGAAATGAAAGAAGAAGAAACAGGAAGGAAACGAAGAGAGAGGGAAGAAGGAAAATGAAGAGGAAATGAAAGAAGAAGAAACAGGCAGGAAACGAAGAGAGATGAAAAATGACGAATGGGAAGAGGAAATGAAAGAAGGAGAAAAATTATACAGATAGGCGCAAAAAAGGTACAAGAAAAACGGCATCAAAACAACAGAAAAACACCGAAAAAAAAAAATATTAGAAATGCATAAAACACAAAAATAAATAAAATGAAAAATAAATGAAACTAAAACGAAAATAAAATACACGAAAATAAAAAACGAAGGAAATAAATGAGAATAAAATCAACTAAAAAAAAAAAATGAAATGAAAATAAAATTGATAATACAAAGGAAATACATGAAGAAAAATGATGAGAAATAAAATGAAATAATGAAAATAAATGAAAGTAAAAAAAATAAATGACAGGTAAAAGGAAAAGTGAAAGAGTAATAAGTGAACGTTAATGAGTAGTGCTTATCCCAAAGAAGTGTGAGTAATTGTGATTGCCTCCCTTCGCTCTTAACTACGCCTTGATGATGACGGGGGAGGGGGGAGAAAGGAGGGGGGTGGGGGAAGACAGAAGGGGAGTGGGGGAAGACAGGAGGGGAGTGGGGGAAGACAGCAGGGGAGTGGGGGAAGACAGGAGGGGAGTGGGGAAAGACAGGAGGAGTGGGGGAGGGGGAAGAAGGAAGGGGAGTGGGGGAGGGGGAAGATGGAAAGGGAATAGGGGAAGGAAGGAAGCGGAGGAGGAAGGAAGGAAGGGGAGGAGGAAGGAAGGAAGGGGAAGAGGAAGGAAGGAATGGAAGTAGGGGAGGAGGAAGGAAGGAATGGAAGTAGGGGAGGAGGAAGGAAGGAAGGGGAGGAGGAAGGAAGGAAGGGGAGGAGGAAGGAAGGAATGGAAGCAGGGGAGGGGGAAGAAGGAAGGGGAGTGGAAAGAAGAAGTGGGAAGAAAGGAGGGGAGGGGAGAGAAAAATACAGATGCAAATAGGAGTGGGTGTAGAAAAGACTGAAAGGAAATGGGAAGAGAGGAAAGGAAAAGATACGGAAGAAGGCGTGTGAGAGAAGAGAGGAGGAGGAGAAAGGGAAAGAGAAAATGGAAATGGGAAGGAGAAGGGATACGAGGAAGACTGGAAGAGGGAGAAGAAAGGTTTGAGACAGAAAAATATAACATTACGATTAGAGAAAAAAGAACAAGCAAGCAAGACCACAACAACAACAAAAAATCACACGCAAAAATAATAATAATAATAATAATAAAACTTAATTGTCGGATACTGGCTAACCTACCTACCTACCTACCTACACACACACACACACGGAAAATGAGTGTGTGTGTGTGTGTGTGTGTGTGTGTGTGTGTGTGTGTGTGTGTGTGTGTGTGTGTGTGTGTGCGCGTGTGTGTGTGTGTGTGTGTGTGTGTGAATATAACAGAGGAGGATACATGCAGTAAGGCAGACGTCTCATGCAAGGCAGCCCGTACAAGACAATGTCAAGATGGGAGAAAGTGGAGAAGAATGTGGAAGGCGGAAGAAAGAGGTGATCAAGAATGTGGAAGACGGGGGAAAGAGGTGAAGAAGAATGTGGAAGACGGAAGAAAGAGGTGAAGAAGAATGTGGAAGACGGGAGAAAGAGGTGAAGAATGTGGAAGACGGGGGAAAGAGGTGAAGAAGAATGTGGAAGACGGAAGAAAGAGGTGAAGAAGAATGTGGAAGACGGGAGAAAGAGGTGAAGAAGAATGTGGAAGACGGAAGAAAGAGGTGAAGAAGAATGTGGAAGACGGGAGAAAGAGGTGAAGAAGAATGTGGAAGACGGGAGAAAGAGGTGAAGAAGAATGTGGAAGACGGGAGAAAGAGAGAGTTGGAGAAGATATCAGTACAAGCGAATGTGGAAGCGTAAGAGATGACTTGAGGGAGGGAAGGAGGGAAATGGAGCAGGAGGGAGAAAGGCAGGGAGGGAAGTATAGCAGGAGGGAGGGAGGGAAGTATAGCAGGAGGGAGGCAGGGAGGGAAGTATAGCAGGAGGGAGACAGGGAGGGAAGTATAGCAGGAGGGAGGCAGGGAGGGAAGTATAGCAGGAGGGAGACAGGGAGGGAAGTATAGCAGGAGGGAGACAGGGAGGGAAGTATAGCAGGAGGGAGACAGGGAGGGAAGTATAGCAGGAGGGAGACAGGGAGGGAAGTAGAGCAGGAGGGAGACAGGGAGGGAAGTAGAGCAGGAGGGAGGGAGGGAGGGAGGGAAGTAGAGCAGGAGAGAGGGAGGGAGGGAGGGAAGGAGAGAAGATGCGTGAGAGCGAGTAACGGCAGCTGGTGAACGCTTCTCTCCCACGCCCGCGGCAAGGCAGGCGGGAGGGAGGGTAGGCAGGGAGGAGGAGGACGAGGAAGGGGGGTAGGCAAGAAGACTAGAGGAGGAAGAGGAGGAGAAGAATGGGGGATGGAGAGAGACGAGAAAGACAGAAACGGGGGGGGGGAGAGAGAGAGAGAGAGAGAGAGAGAGAGAGAGAGACAGACAGACAGACAGACAGACACATGAGAATCTAGAAGGAAGCTGCTGAGTGGAGGGTGAAAAGAAGAGAATGAGAGAGAGAGAGAGAGAGAGAGAGAGAGAGAGAGAGAGAGAGAGAGAGAAATTTAGCATGAGGGTAAGAAAAAATTGAAAGTGAGGGTGAGGGAGAAGGGTGAGAATGTGGGTAGAGATGAGATTGGCGGGAGCGAGTTAGGGTGACAAAAACTTGGGATGATAAGGGTGAAGAAGAGAATGACATGGAGATAAAGGATGAGAGATTAAAGTAAGGGTGAGAATTAGGGTGATGGGTGATTAGGGTGATGGGTGATTAGGGTGCAGGGTGAGGCAGGGTGATGGGTGAGGCAGGGTGCAGGGTGAGGCAGGGTGTAGGGTGAGGCAGGGTGCAGGGTGAGGCAGGGTGTAGGGTGAGGCAGATGTGGGTTAAGGCAGGGTGTAGGGTGAGGTAGGTGTGGGTGAGGCAGGGTGTGGGTGAGGCAGGGTGTAGGGTGAGGCAGGGTGTGGTGTAAGGCAGGGTGTGGGGTGAGGCAGGGTGTGGTGTGAGGCAGGGTGTGGGGTGAGGCACGGTGTAGGGTGAGGTAGGGTACGGGGTGAGGCAGGGTATGGGGTGAGGCAGGTGTGGGGAGAGGCAGGGTGTAGGGTGATGAAGGGTGTGGGGTGAGGCAGGGTGTCGGGAGAGGCAAAGTGTGGGGTGAGGCAGGTGTGGGGAGAGGCAAGGTGTGGGGTGAGACAGTGTAGGGTGAGGCAAGGTGTAGGGTGAGGCAGGTGTGGGGAGAGGCAGGTGTGGGGAGAGGCAGGTGTGGGGTGAGGCAGGGTGTAGGGTTAGGCAGGGTGTGGGGAGAGGCAAAGTGCGGGGAGAGGCAAAGTGCGGGGTGAGGCAGGTGCGGGGTGAGGCAGGTGTGGGGTGAGGCAGGTATGAGGTGAGGCAGGTGTGGGGTGAGGCAGGTGAGGGGAGAGGCAAAGTGTGGGGAGAGGCAGGTGTGGGGAGAGGCAAGGTGTGGGGTGAGGCAGGTGTGGGGAGAGGCAAAGTGTGGGGTGAGGCAGGTATGAGGTGAGGCAGGTGAGAGGTGAGGCAGGTATGAGGTGAGGCAGGTGAGGAGTGAGGCAGGTGAGGAGTGAGGCAGGTGAGGAGTGAGGCAGGTGAGGAGTGAGGCAGGTGAGGAGTGAGGCAGGTGAGGAGTGAGGCAGGTGAGGGGTGAGGCAGGTGAGGAGTGAGACAGGTGAGGAGTGAGGCAGGTGAGGAGTGAGGCAGGTGAGGGGTGAGGCAGGTGAGGGGTGAGGCAGGTGAGGGGTGAGGCAGGTGAGGGGTGAGGCAGGTGAGGGGTGAGGCAGGCGTAGGTAACAGTTGGGTAAGAAATATTCAAGGTCCTCCATAGTACAGGTAGCAGCAAGTCTCTCTCTCTCTCTCTCCTCTCTCACCCTCCCCTCAACAGCTCCCTTCTAGATTCTCAAGTGTCTGTCTGTCTGTCTCTGTCTGTCTCTCTCTCAACCAGTAAGCTTCCCGTGAGAAAATGAGAGAGAGAGAGAGAGAGAGAGAGAGAGAGAGAAACGTAAGGAAGTATAGGAGAAAAAGATGAAAATTAGAGACAGGAAGAGTGAGGGAAAAAGAAAGTAAGAAAGAATGAATGAAAAAAAAGGAGGAAGGGTGGGGATGGAAGAATGAAGAAAAATGCATAAGGGGAAATTAAAGAAAGAAGAAAGGAAGTAAAAAAGGCAGAAAGGGAAAGAAGAAGGAAGAAAAGTAAGAGGGAAGAGATGAAGGGGAAAGGAGGAAAGACTGGAACAGAGGGAGAGGAGGAAGGAAACGTAAGGGAAGGGAGAATAGGACGACGAAAGATGGGGAGATGAGAAGGGAGGGTGAAAGAGAGAATGGAGGGAGAGAAAAGGCGGGAATGAGGAAGCAAAAAAGAAAGATAGGAAGATGGGAGAAAAGGAAGGACGGAAGGACGGGAGAAACGGAAGGACGGAAGGAAGGAAGGAAGAACAGGAGAAACGGAAGGAAGGAAGGGAGGAAGCAAGAGGAGGTAAGGGAGAAATATGAAAAAGGAAGAAAGGGCGTATGAAGGAAGAGACGAAAAGAGGGTGCAAGAAATAAAGGAGAGGAGGGAGAAAACGAAGGAGGAAGGAAAGAGAGGGAGGAAACGAAGGAGGAAGGAAAGAGAGGGAGGAAAGGAAGGAAGGAGGGAGGGAGGGAGGGAGATTAACCCTGTAAGCCTGCCCCCACAACTTGCTCTAGTCGACTCTCTCTCTCTCTCTCTCAATCTTCCTCTTTCAACTTTCCTTCTGTCTCCTAATCCTCCTCTCCACTTCTTCCCTCCCCTCCTCCACCTGCCTCCCCATTTCTCCTTCTCTTCCTCTTTACGTCTTCCATCTCCTCCTCCTAAAACTTCTCTTCCTCCACCTTCCTCTCCACTTCTCCTTATTCTATCCTTTTACCTCTTCCCTCTCCTCCAACTTCCTTCCCTCTCCTCCTCCTCCTCTCCTCTCCACTTGTTCCTCATTTACCGACTCATTCTGTAACTCCGGCTCCTCATCCTCATCCACCCTCAAGAGGACAAAAGTCAAGACTGATTGGAGATGAGAGCAAGGATTTGTGAGTGAGTTGGGAGAGTTGGGTACGACTGGGAGTGAGTGAGAGAGAGAGAGTGAGATTGAGGAGGGGCAGGATGAGTGAGAGAGTGAAGTGAGAGAGACTGAATATTTGTGAATGAGTGAGTGTGCAGGATGAGTGAGAGAGTGAAGTGAGAGGGACTGAATATTTGTGAATGAGTGAGTGTGCAGGATGAGTGAGAGAGTGAAGTGAGAGAGACTGAATATTTGTGAATGAGTGAGTGTGCAGGATGAGTGAGAGAGTGAAGTGAGAGGGACTGAATATTTGTGAATGAGTGAGTGAGTGAGTGAGGGTGAGATTGATGAACGTGTGTGAGTGAGTGAGTGAGAGAGGGAAAGTGAGACAGTGAGAGGCAGGATCTGTGAGTGAGCTGGGGAGCTGGGTACGAATGTGAGTGAGTTAGAGGGAGAGTGAGTGAGATTGAGGAGGGTAAGGATGAGTGACGGAGAAAGAGTTGGCAAGTGAGAGGGGATGAATGAGAGAGAGGGGAAGAATGAGAGAGAGAGGGGAAGAATGAGAGGGGAAAAATGAGAGAGAGAGAGAGGGGAAGAATGAGAAAGTGAGGAAGAATGAGTGAGCGGAAAAATGAGAATGTGAGAGAGGAAGAATGAGAGTGAGAGGGGAAGAATGAGAGTGAGAGGGGAAGAATGAGAGTGAGAGAGGGGAAGAATGAGAGTGAGAGAGGGGAAGAATGAGAGTGAGAGAGGGGAAGAATGAGAGTGAGAGAGGGGAAGAATGAGAGTGAGAGAGGGGAAGAATGAGAGTGAAAAGGGGAAGAATGTGAGAGAGGGGAAGAATGAGAGCGAGAGGGGAGGAATGATAGAGTGAAAGGGGAAGAATGAGAGCGAGAGGGGAAGAATGAGAGCGAGAGGGGAAGAATGAGAGCGAGAGGGGAAGAATGAGAGCGAGAGGGGAAGAATGAGAGCGAGAGGGGGAAGAATGAGAGTGAGAGAGGGGAAGAATGAGAGTGAGAGGGGAAGAATGAGAGTGAGAGAGGGAGGGGAAGTGAGCGATACAGATGAGGGAGAGAATTAAAGATGTGATGCACTTTTTAATACAGGGATTTATTATTTTTTTTTGTATAGTCTGGCTTTTATTTATTTATTTATTTGTGTTGTCTGACCTCGTTTCTCTATCACTGTTGTCTGTTTGTTGACCTGGTTTCCCTTCCGTTTCCTTTTGTGCTTCGTTCAGCTCACTTTCTTTGCCTCTAGCTTTGTTTCTCTCTCTCTCTCTCTCTCTGTACCTTATCAATAGCACACCATCATTTCACAGTCAGAGAAGATAAGCTTTTGTCTGGCAAAGGTTAGTTATATTTCACTCCTACCCTACCCCAACCCAACCCAAACTACTTCCCTTACCTTCCCCACAACCCCAACTCCTACCCCAACCTCGTACCCAACACTTAAATGATTTCCTCCACGCCCCCTCCAATATTTACGAGACAGCCCACTAACCTACCCTACCCATCTTCCACAACCAACCGCTTCCCACAATCCCTACCACCAACCCCTCCCCCCAACAACCCCAACCATATCTTAAAACCTCAGCCCACCATCAACCCCTAACCACAACCCCCACCCCTATACCACAAAAAATTCAACCACAACCCCTCCAATATTTAGAAGAATCACTAACCTACCCCAACCTTTTTCCACAATAAACCCAACTCTATCTGACAACCCCAAGCCATCACCAACCCCTACCCACAACCCCCCCCCTCCTGTACCCACATGAATTCAGACAGTCCCCTCCAATGTTTACGAGATAACCCACTTATCACCAAGGCTATTTCCCACAACCACCAATTATTTCCCACAAGTGCCTACCCTTTACCAACCCCTACCCACAATCTCAACCACTGCCCACTACTAAAATCTCCCTAACCTAACTTTTCTTAACCCCTACTCACAACCTCAACCATTTCCCACCCTTAACACCTCACTAACCCAACCTTTGCCAACCCCCACCTACAACCTCAACCACTTCCCACCCCTAAAACCTCCCTAACCCAACCTTTGCCAACCCCTACCTACAACCTCAATCATTTCCCCCCACTAAACCCTCCCTTACCTAACCCCTACCTACAACCTCAACCATTTCCCACCCCTCAAACCCCCCTAACCTAATCTTTACTAACCCCTAACCTCAACGTACACAATCTACTCCAACGTTAACAATTTGCCACAATGCATAAACCCCTCCTCCACCCCTACCCACAACCTCGTAACCCCAACTAAAAGGCTTCCTCAACTCCCCCTCCAATATTTACAAGACATACACTTCACCCCAACCATTACCCACAACTCCAAAACAACCTTGACCTCCAACAACCTATTTCTCACAACCAGGGCAACTCAAACGCTTCCCACACCCACAAATTGACCCACAAGTCCCCAGATAGCTCCAGTCTTTCAATAACCACCTTCCCACAACTCACTACCTCTACTCAAGACTAAAGGTTTTCCCCACTTCTCTACATTTACGAGACAGCCTCTAAATCAATCCCAATTATTTCTCACAACTCCAAAACAACTCTCACCTCCTACACCAACCCACCTCCACCTCCCACACCACCACCCATCCCCACCCTCACCTACCCACACCCACCCCCCACCCCCACCCACACCCCCTCACTCCTCCCTCATCCCACTAAAAGCATGCATGTTGGGAGGGATTCTCAGTATAGTTCTTTTTATTACTCCTACACACACACACACACACACACACACACCATAATTTCTCACCCACTTCACTAAAAGCATGAATGTATGAGATTTAAAGATGCCTGGATCGCTGCTATTATTATTATTGTTATTATTATTATCATTATTATTATTATTATTAGCTACTACGACTACTGCTACACCCACACCCCAACACATACAACCCCACAATATTATTATTATTATTATTACTATTATTATTATTATTATTATTATTATTATTATTACTACCACCACCATCACCATCCACCTCCACCACCACCACCACGACACCCACATCCCACCAAATACACCCGTACACCCCACCACACACCCTAATTCCTCTCCTCCCCCCCACTACAGCCCCCCACGTATATACTGGAGGGGTGTAGGGATTCCACGCCTCCCCATCATTAATATTACCAACAGGAACAAGGGGAATTTCAGGTTCCTACGAATCCCAGGCCGGAGCTGTATCGTAAATATTGGAGGGGGTGTGCAGGAAATCTTTTAGTCTTGGGTACGGAGTGGGGGGGGGTTATGTGGGTGTGTTTGTGTGTGGGTGTTTGTGTGGGGGGTCTGTGGGAGGGGTTGTGGGGTGTTTGTGTGGGAGGGGTCTGGGTGGGGTGTTTGTGTGGAAGTTTGTGGGGGAGGTTTGTTGGGGGTGTCTGTGGGAGAGGGTTTTTGGTGGGGTGTTTGAGGGGGTTGTGGGGGTGTTTGTGTGGGGGTGGTTTGTGGGTGGGGGGTTTGTGGGTGGGTTAGGAATTGGAGGAAGTGGAAAGTGACTCTGGGAGGTCAGGAATGTCTTGGAGTTGAAGGAGGAGGTAGTTGTGTTGTAAATATTGGAGGGGGAGTGGAGGAAATCTTACAGTCTTGGGTACGATGGAGTGGGGGGTTTGTGGGAAGATTGTGGGTGGGTTGGGGGTTGTAGGAAATGGCCGGAGTTTGTAGGAAGGGGTTGTGAAGTGGAGTTGGTGGCTGCAGGGGGTTGAAATTGCTTGAAACACTGTAAGGATTGGTTGGATGTTGGTAGTGGATGTTAGTAGACGGGAGAGGGAAATGTTTTGTGTGGGGGGAGGGTTGTGGGGAAGTTGTGGGTGGCATAGAGGTTACAGAAAAGGGGAAGGGGGTTGGGGAAAAGGTGGGGGTTGTGCTGGAGCTGTAGGGAGTAGCAGTGTCGTAAATACTGGAAGGGGAGTGGAGGATATCTTTTAGTCTTGGGGTACATGGGTGGGAGGTGGGGTTACGGAGTGGTGGGATGGGATTGGGGTAAGGCTGGGGAATTGTGGGAAAGGGGTTGGGGTAAGGTTGGGGAAAGTGTAGGGGAATGGTTCAGGTTTGTTTAGGGAAATACCGGTACTAGCGGTGATTAAGGCGAATGGCAGATATTAGAGAGAAAAACACAAGAACATATTCCTAATTTAGACACTGTGGGATGGTGGAAGTGTGAAAAATGGCCGGTGGTTATAGAGGGTTGTTATTATCATTATTATTATTAATATTACTACTACTACTACTACTACTACTATTATTATTGTTATTATTACTACCACTACTGTTATTATTATTATCATTATACTTTTTTACTGTGAGGAAAGGCTGAGGTTATGAACGTGTGGGAAGAGGCGGATGAGGTTAAGAAATTTTAAGTCTTGGGTAAGGTATTGTGGGGTGTGGTTAAGGAAGTGTAATAAGAAGGTTGTTAGGAGGGGTTGTTATGGGGTTGTGGGTGGTTATGTGTCTGGAGGTGGATGGTTTGCGAGCAGTGTCGTAAAGTTTCCCAGCGGAGACAATTTACTGCTGAGGTAAGTGGTTGTAGGTTGTGGTGGGGGTGATTTGGGGTGGTTGTGGGTGTATGTGGGAGTAAGGTGTATGTGGGAGTAGGGTGTAAGTTGGTGGGAATGGAATCTGGGAACGTCTAGGTGGAGATGTGGATGTGTGTGAAGATGAATGAGTGGATGTGGATGTGTGTGAGGATGAATATGAGTGGATGTGGATGTGTGAGTTGTAGTGAGAGTGCTATGATTGTGGATATAGAAGTGGGTAATACCGTATGGGTGTCTGTGAGGGAGGGAAGTGGAAGGATGTGGGTGTGAGATGTGGGTGTGGGAGTGTATGTTGGTAATGTGGGTGTGCGGTGTGGGTGTGGGAGTATACGTTGGTGTATGGTGCGTTCAGGTGTGGGTGTAGGGATGTGAGAGTTGGTGTGGGTGTGGGGGTTGTGTGGATGGACAGAGGTATAATTCAGCTAGAGGTGTGGATGTGAGTGGAGAGGTTTGCGTATGTGGATAGATGAAGGTATTTAAATGGGTGCAGTGTGTGTGTGTGTGTGTGTGTGTGTGTGTGTGTGTGTGTGTGTGTGTGTGTGTGTGTGTGTGTGTGTGTGTGTGTGTGTGTGTGTGTGTGTATGGGTGCAGTGTGTGTGTGTGTGTGTGTGTGTGTGTGTGTGTGTGTGTGTGTGTGTGTGTGTGTGTGTGTGTGTGTGTGTGTGTCTGTGTGTGTGTGTGTGTCTGTGTGTGTATGTGTGTACGCATTTATGTACGTATGAAAGCAGACCATGTGTACTTACGTGTGCAGTAATAATATCAACACCAGAATAATACTGCATAAACAGGTCCCCATCAGACCCAAAATATAAGCATACAAATGACTACAATAACAAGGGTGATAATTGTAGCGTTAACGGTATTGTAAATCGGTATCGTAGTAATGCAATGGTAGATGGAAGATTAAAAAGTAGAATACATATCGTAGTTAGCTTTTAAATGTGATAAGTGTGGTAGTGTGGTGAGAGTTTTAGTGTGGTGGCGTGATGGAGATGAGATGTAGTAAGTGTGGTGGAGTGGTGAAAGTGCGGTATTGTGGTGGTATGGGAGGTAATGTTGTGTGGTGGTGTGAGGTAATGCGGTGTGGTAGAGTGAGATACATTTAGTGTGGTGGTATGGTAGAGGTGTGGTAAGGCAGTATGGTGAAGAGACTATATGACGGTGCTGTGGTAGTGTGGTAAAGGTGCGATTAATGTGGTGGTGAGGTCAGGTGGTGTGGTAGTGCTTTCTGTATGGTAAAGACGACGATGTGGCGGTGACGAGGTGTGGCAGCGTGGTGATGTGACGGTCTGGCGGTGGTGAGGTGTGGCAGTGTGGTGGAGATGCGGTGGTGAGATGTGGCAGTGTGGGGGAGATGCGGTGGTCAGATGGCAATGCGGTTAGTGTGGTGGCGAGGTAATGTGGTGCAGTGGTGTGGCAGTGTGGTGGTGATGCGGTGGTCAGGTGGAAATGCGGTTAGTGTGGTGGCCAGGTGATGTGGTGCAGTGGTGTGGTAGCGGAGTCAGTGTGGTTACTGTGGTGGGGAGGGTGGTGGTGGTTGGACTCTGCGGTTTTGCCTTATAACCAAACTTCCCCAACAGTTCGACTTCTGCTCAGCGATATACACAAAGAATCTCAACCGTTCCTCAGGTATACATAAAGGATCTTAATCAATATTCTTACTATCCTATTTTCACTTTAACTTAGCCTGGATTTTCATTCTTACAGCTCAGTGGCAGAAAAAGGCTACTACAGCTCTACATCCTTTCCACAGCACTTCTTCGTGACTGGCAAAGTATAACCCAAGCTCCTACACGTAACTTAAGACGGTTTGTGAATACGGACGGTGGCGGCGGTGCGAGTTAAAAAGAAAAACTATATTACCGCATCGAAACTCCCGTCGGAAATTTACAGGAGTTTTCAATGCTTCTTTTCTCACATCATGTTTCTTCCTAATACAACCTCCCTCCCCTTCCCTCCTTCTCTCCCCCCTTACCCCCTACTTCCCTCCTTCTCTTCCCCCTTACCCCCTACTTCCCTTCCCTCCCTCTCCTTGCCTCCTCGCACCCTCAACCCCACCCCCTCCCTTTTTCTTTCTCCCCCCTCATCCCTACTTTCGTCCCTCCTTCTCAAACTCTACCCTCATCCCACCGCTATCATTCCATCTTCCCCCCCACCCTCCCACCCTCCACGATCCCTCCCCTTCTTCACTCCCCCACCATTATCCCACCCCTCACTCGCCTTATCCCAAATTTCCCCACCCCTCCGTCCTCCCCATCCCCAATCCCCCACGGCCATATCCCCTACCATCCTCCCATCCCCACCCCTCTCTCAACCCCCTATCCTCCATTTCCCCACCCCTCTGTCATCTCCCTTCCCCAACCCCCCAACCACATCCCCTCCCCTCCCAACCTCTACTTTCTTTCCCCCCACCCCCCTCTCCCTCCCATAACCCCCCACGACCACCTCCCTGTCCCCGACCATCATCCCATCTACGAGTATACCCCTTCACCCTCTCCCCCACCCCTTCTTTTCCCCGCCCTCTTCCCCTCCCCTCCTTTTCCCCTCCCTCTCCCCCACTCCTCATTTTCTCCTCCCTCTCCCCCACTCCTCAATCTCCCCCCCTCATTTTCTCCTCCCTGTCCCCCACTCCTCATTTTCCCCTTCCTCTCCCTCTCTCCTTCCCCTCCCTCTCCCTATCCCTCATTTTCCCCTCCCTCTCCCCCACCCCTCTATTTCCCCTCCCTCTCCCCCACCCCTCTATTTTCCCTCCCTCTCCCCCACCCCTCCTTTTCCCCTCCCTCTCCCCCACCCCTCCTTCTCCCCTCCCTCTCCCCCCATCCCTCATTTTTCCCTCCCTCTCCCCCACCCCTCCTTTTCCCCTCCCTCTCCCCCACCCCTCTATTTCCCCTCCCTCTCCCCCACCCCTCCTTTTCCCCTCCCTCTCCCCCACCCCTCTATTTCCCCTCCCTCTCCCCCACCCCTCTATTTCCCCTCCCTCTCCCCCACTCCTCATTTTCCCCTTCCTCTCCCTATCCCTCATTTTCCCCTCCCCCTCCCTGCAAACGTGGCCGGGCAAATCTTTCTCAACTGCAGTGTTTTGTGGTCCCAACTTTCTCACGTCCAACCAAAACTAGAAATTTTCGGGCCTCAAAATATTTACCTTTGTTTATATAATTAAATCTTTCAAGCACAGAACTATTTTGATTTTCCTTCATACCTCCTAATTTCAGATGACTTTTTTTCCAAACCATTTTTTTTTTTGTCCCCCCCCCCAAACTCAAAATTCTAGCATCCAGTATTGATTTTTTTAATTTATTTTTTAACACATAACTATTTTGATCTTTTTTTAAAATTATTCTCCCTATTTCCATATAATTTTTTTCTAGCCATTTTTTTTTGTCCTATCAAAACTCAAGATTTTAGCCTCGTTTCCATTTTCTTTATATATTTACTTTCCACCAGAGACTAATTCATTTTATTCCTGCCTACCTCAGGGCAAAATTACTCATCTTAGGAGAGGCTATTCAACTGAAGGGGTTACACAGAGGCTCGTATTCTCGTAGGTTATGAAAGCTCCCTAACACCTCTTCCGTAGCGATTTATTTTGCCTACTTGGAACCTGTTTCTTTCTTCCACTTTATCCACTTCCACCCAATTCTCGATCCTCTCTACTTATTCATTTTCCATACCCTCTTTCTCTGTCTTTCTCCCCCTTCCCCCTATCCCCATTCATCTTCCTCATTCATCCCCCATAACTCCACCCCCTACCCATCATTCCCTTCACTGTCCTCTACTTCCCCCTCCCTCCCTTCCCCCATCTCTCCCATTCTTAGTCATCCATTCCCACCCCCATTCATTTTCTCCCATACCCATTCATTCATTCATTCACCATATCTCCTACCCATCATCCCCTTCACCGTCCTCTACTTCCCCCTCTCCCCCCCTTCCCCTCCCCCTCCCCCCCACCGGATGCCCCGTTTAGTGGTCATGACTGTGAGGAGTTGTGAGGACCAGCTGTGAGATCCCCCCCCCCTCTCTCTCTCTCTCTCTCCCCCTAGCGTAAGTATTCCCCTTCCCCTCCACCCCCCTTCCACTCTTCTCTCTTCCCCCTTCCAAATGCTTCCTTTCTTTCCTATTCCAGCCACTCTTCCCTCCCTTTATCTTACTATTCTCATGTCCTGTTCTTTTACTCCCCTCCCTTTCTACCCTACCCATTTTCCTCCATCCCTCTTTCTCCATTCCACTCCCCTCCCTTCTTTCCTTTCCACTTCCCTTTCTGCCGTCCCATTTCCTTTCCCTCCCTTCCTTTCTCAACCACTCTTACCCTTCCATCATCTTATCATCACCTTTTTTTCCACTCCCTTCCCTTCCTAAAATTCTTCCAACTCTCTTCCTTTCCCCTCCCTTTCTCTACCTTCCTCTTCCCTCTTCGTCTCCCCATCCCACCCCTCATCTCACCTCCTCCTTTTCTCCCTCTTCCCCTCTCTCTCACCCCCTCAACACTCCCTCTGAAGTCCCCCTCTACTTTTACCTCTCTCCTCCCCTCCCCCTTCACCTTTCTTCTCCCTCCCCACCCCTTCCTTCCCTCTCCAGAAAAATGACCTTCTCCCCTCCCCCCACCTACCCTGCATCTCCAACCCTCCATAACCCCTCCCTCTCTCTCTCTCTCTCTCTCTCTCTCAGCTGACTGACCTCTCCCTCCCTCCTCCTCAAACTCACTCTCATCCCAAGTCCCCCTCTACCAATACCTCTCTCCTCCCTCCCCTCCCCCTTTCTTCTCCCTCCCTACCCCCTCCTTCCCTCTCCAGATGAATGACCTTCTCCCCTCCCCCCACCTCCCTTCCCTCTCCAACCCCCCGTAACCCCCCCCCTCTCAGCTGACGGACCTCTCCCTCCCTCCTCCATTACCCACTCCCCCTCCCCTCCCCTCCCCTCCCCGTCCTTCCCTCTGACCAGATGAACGACCTTCCTTCACCATCCCCCTCACCTCTCCACCACCACCTTCCCTCTCCCCTCTCCAATTCCCTCCCCTCCTTTCCTCCAACCTACCTCCATCTTCCTTCCCTTCCCCTCCCCCGCCTCAACGAAGCTCCCCCCTTCTTCCCCCTCCTCCATCTCCCCCAACAGTCCCCTGCATCTTCTCCATCATCTTCCATCTCTCCACAACTATCCTTCATCCCTCCCTCTCTAAACTCAATGACCCCCTCCCCCACCTCTCCCCTCCCTCCCCTCAACAGCTGGCCTCACTACCCTCGTAACTCCTTCACTCCTACTCTCACACACAAATATAACTTACGATAATATTTGTTTTTGTGCGTAAGATCTGTTTATAAGTTACGATACTTTTCTTTCTCATGGCCAAGGTTTCAGATGGATTATTATTATTATTATTTTTAGTAGTAGCAGTAGTAGTAGTAGTAATAGTAGTAGTAGTAGTAGTAGTAATAGTAGTAGCAGCAGCAACAGTAGTAGTCAAAGTAGTTACGCTATAACAGTAATATTCTCTCTCTCTCTCTCTAGGGGAAGGAAAAAAAGGAGACAAAGGGCGATTATCAAGTCTATAAATTTCCTCTCTTATTTTTGTTTTCTTTTTCTTTTTACAGGACAGACTCACCAATTAACCAGATTTTTTTTTTAAGAGGGAAAAAAAAAAAAACTCAATGCAAGGAATACAAACACAACAATCAACAATGGCACAAAGGAATACGGAAAATACAGTGAGGGAAAATGGTGAAAATACTACATAAAGATACAGGAATACACACAACAGAATGCGAGGAATACAAGGAGAGGAATACAAAGGTGATTACATAGAAATACGAAAGTCCAAGATCGGCAAACAAACAAACAAACAAACACACAGGTAACAAACTATACAAACAATAAAACTTATCCTCTTCGGTACCATGACATTTAACTACTACTACTACTTACTACTACTACTTCTAACTACTACTTTAAGCACGACTACTACTACTACTGTTACCATACTAACTCCTATGGCTACTACGGTACAACTACTACTACTAACTATTCTACTACTACTACTACTACTACCCGGTATATACTGCTACTACTACTACTACTACCTTTACTACTTCTACCACTACCCTTACTACTTCTATTACTATCTTCCCAATCTTCAAAAAATGATTACATTCTTAGGATGAGGGGAGGGTGAGCTCTAACTAAATAAACCCCTCTAGTAGCAACAAAAAAATATATAAATAAAAATAAAAATAAAATTGGCGAGAATAAACTACAGATGTCGTTCAGAACAGGTAAAGTGAATGAAACTGTCGAAAGAAGACATTACAAGTAGTTATGCCTAAATTCAAGACGTTCTAACTAAATGTAAACAGTGAGGTCAGGATAATGTCCAGACTCGCTTCAGGGACGGTCTCTCTCTCTCTCTCTCTCTCTCACACACACACACACACACACACACACACACACACACACACACACACACACACACACACACAAGGAACGTGGACTGGCGCATACACATGAAGGTACACACACACACACACGTACACAGCCGTACAGTCTCGCATAGTTGAGGCGAGTTTTTTTCTCACTTTTTCCTTTTTCCTTTTTTTTTTCCTGGCTGAGCTCACGGCCACAGAACAGAATACAAAAATACGAATAATGGAAAGAAGGGAGTGGTAGAATGAGGACGTAAAAATGGAGACCTGAAAATGATAAAATAAATAAAAAGTGATGTGGAGGTTAGGATGTTCGATATATACAGCGATAATTGGTACGGTATGAAAAATGAGAGGAGAGGAGAGGAGAGGTGACTGAGACGAGAGGAGAGGAGAGGTGACTGAGACGAGAGGAGAGGAGAGAAGAAGGGAGGAGAGGAGAGGAGAGAAGAAGGGAGGAGAGGAGAGAAAAGGAGAGGAGAGAAGAAGGGAGGAGAGGAGAGAAGAAGGGAGGAGAGGAGAGAAGAAGGGAGGAGAGGAGAGAAAAGGAGAGGAGATGGTTGAATAGGGAAGAAAAGGAGTGGTAGGATAGGGGAAGAAAGGAGATGGAAGGCGAGGAGAGAAGAGAGGAGAGGAGAGGAGAGGAGAGGAGAGGAGGGGAGGGGAGGGGAGGGGAGGGGAGAGGATAGAAAAGAGAGAAGAGACATGAGAAGAGAGGTGAGGAGCGGAAAGGAGAGGAGAAAACAGGAATGATGAAGAAAAAGGAGAGGAGACGGTAGGACTGGAGAGGAGGGGAGAACAGAGTTAAGGAAGGGGGAGGAAAGGAACGGAGACGAAAGAAAATGAAAGGAGGGAAATGAAAAGGAACGGAAGAGAAAGGAAAGAAGAAAGGAGAGGGGAGGAAAGGAGAGGATGGATGAGGGGAGGAGAGGAGAGGAGAAGAGAGGAGACGAGAGGACAGTAAGGTATAGTCAAGAACAGGATAGGAAAGGAAAGGAAAAAAAACAAAAAACTAAATTATGGTGTCTAAACAGGATCCCATAACAGATGGAAGAGGCGCGAAGGGAAGGGAAGGGAAGGGAAGGGAAGGGAAGGGAAGGGAAGGGAAGGGAAGGGAAGGGAAGGGAAGGGAAGGGAAGGGAAGAGAAGAGAAGGGAAGGGAAGGGAAGAGAAGAGAAGGGAAGGCGAGAGAAAGGAGGACAAGTTAAGAGAGAGAGAGAGATGGAAGGGACAGCACTGAGGAAGAAAGAACTGATGACGAGAAAAGAGGACAAGGGAAAAGGAAGGAAAGGAAAGGGAAGACGTGAAGAAAGCAGGAAAGAAGAGAAGGGTGAGGAAGGGAGAAGATAAAGGAAGGGAAGAGAAGGAAAAGAGAAAAATGGACAGGAAGGGAGAAAAGGGGCGAGGAAGGGAAGAGAGGGGAGAGGAAGGGAAGGGAAGCAAAATGGTTAGGTCAGAAGCCCATCTCTGCCCTCACTCCCTACCCTAGCGTGACCAATTACCCTACACCCTCGCAGCTACCCACACACACACACACACACACACACACAACCCATAACATACACCCTCCCCATTCTCTACCCTACACCACACACTTTCTCCCAATAGCCTACCTCAACTCCCATTCCCTCCCTCCCTCCCATTCTCCCTCCCATACATTCTCACTACACCCCATTCGCTCCATACTCTGCCTCACCTCCCATTCTTTCCCTCCCTATTCTAATATTCTCTCCCTCCTCCCATTCTCTCCCTGATTCCCATTATCTCTCACAGCCTATCTCACCTCTTATTCTCTCATTTCCTCTCCCCATCCCCCATACCTTACCTCACCTGCCATTCTTTTCCTCCCAACTTTCTCCACCTACCATTCCGTTCCTCCCTACTACCATACTCTCTCTCTCCACACCCTACCTCCCCTTCCTCCCCCTCCCCTTTCTCTCTCCTTTCCAACTCCCATACTCTCTCTCCACTATACCCCATTCTCCCCCATACCCCACCTTCCCCATTTCTCACCCCCATTCCTACACTCTTCCTCCACCCTAATCTTCTTACCTACCATACCTTCCAATATTTTCATAGTTTTTAATCCATAATTTTTCTTATACTTTATTCTTTATCTCTCTTCCATTTATTTCACACATTAATTTTCTCTTTCTATCACCCCCTCCCTTCTATACTTTCTCCCTCTCATTCTTCCTCTTCTCCCTATCCCTCCCTCCTTCCCCTCTCCTTCCATTCCCTTCTCTTCCATTCCTCACATCCCCCACTCTTCTCTCCCTCCTCATTCTTCCTCTTCTCTCTATCCCTCCCTCCCTCCCATACCTACCATTCTCCCCTCACCGTAACACGCCCCTTTAATGGTAGGGGGTATAAACAAGGTGTGTGTGTGTGTGTGTGTGTGTGTGTGTGTGTGTGTGTGTGTGTGTGTGTGTGTGTGTGTGTGAGAGAGAGAGAGAGAGAGAGAGAGAGAGAGAGAGAGAGAGAGAGAGAGTCCAGCGTGATGTGGATGTGTCTGCATGTGTTCCTATGTGTGTTATGTGCGTGTGCGTTTGTGCGTGTGCGTGAGGTTGTAACAGATGCGTGGCAGATGTGGAAAAGGGAGAGAGGGGAAAAGAATGCAAATATTGAGAGAGAGAGAGAGAGAGAGTTTTAGTTCTCTCATAATTTATCTCCACGACTGTACTGTAATATTCACCTAGTGTTTAAATTTATAAATCTCTCTTTCTTTCTCTCTCTCTCTCCCTCTTTGAAAATCTGTTTGTCTGTCTATATATCTATCTGCTACCTATCTACCTACTTACCCACCTCTCTCTCTCTCTCTCTCTCTCTCTCAATATCTATCTGCTGCTATCTACCTACCCACCCCTCTCTCTCTCTCTCTCTCTGCTATCTTTTCCATTAAATTTATTCTTTTTGTTTGCCCCCCCCCTCTCTGTCTGTCTGTCCGTCTCTCTCTCTCTCTCTCTCTCTCTCTCTCTCTCTCTCTCTCTCTCTCACGATGCGGGTAATTTGTCCTCTGCTACCCCCACCTTCATCACCACTTCATTTCCTATTCATTGCTTCCTTTTACCGGTTCACCCCTTTCACTACTATTCTCTCCCTCTCTCACTTTCTCTCTCTTTAATATTTCTCACTTTGGTCTGCATGCCTACTTTGTTAATTAACCGAATAGTCTCTCTCTCTCTCTTACATATTTGCATACAGCCTGTTACTTCCTGTTTTATCAGTATTTTCTCTCCTTATCATTTATCTCATTACTTACAGCTGTCTTTTATTACCTCTCTGTCGATCGTATAGATAGACAGATAGGTAGATAGACAAGTACCTGGATAAACAGAGAAAGACAGATACAAATAAATAGGTAGACAGAGAAAGACAGAAGCAGACAGATTTATAGAAAGAAAGATTCACACCCTTAGCATTCCTACTCCAATGAAAAGGCATATTGAGAAGCAGACAGAAACAGAGAGACAGAGAGAGATAGACAGATCCAGATAGATAAAGGTATGGACAGACAGACTGATAGATAGACAGACAGACAGATCCGCCTCCTTAGCATTCCTAGTCCAAAGAAAACGAACAAAGGTGAACAGACAGAAAAACGACGATATAACAAACGGATTAAAACACACTTAGATACGAAAATAAACACATTCAACCACACATACATATAAACAGGGACAATAGATAGATAGATGGATAGACAGACAGATAGACAGATAGATATACAGATACCCCTGGGCTCCATCAGTCTGCCTCGTGTGGATTTATGTAATATTCTAAGAGGCAGTGGAGATTTACGTAACGCCTTTTCCTTTGAGACTAATTCTGAATATTACACCTCAGTATCTTCTCTGTTACTAAGTCGATATTTTTACGATACAAATGACATAGAAGAGAAAGATAAGGGGTATTTCTCTCTCTCTCTCTCTCTCTCCATTCCTTCTTCACCCTACCTCTATTCTCTCTTTATTCTCTCTCTCTTCTTATACCAGCATTTTTTTCGCCCCCTCTCTCATTTTTTCTCGAGCTGGTGTCGGGTGTATCCGGGCTCTCTCTCTCTCTCTCTCTCTCTCTCTCTCTCTCTCTCTCCATTCTAACTTGTTCGTCTCCTGTTCTTTCCTTTTCTCTGCACAACCCCATCCTTCTCTCCATCTTCCCTCCCTCCTTTCTTTCTTTTCTTATTCCTCCTTCCCTTCCTATATCCCCTTCCACACCTTATAACATTCCTCCTTTCCTTCCCTCCTTCCTACCATCCCTCCTCCCTCCCTATTCCCCTCCTCCGCATCTTGTAACATTTCCTTCTCTCCTTCCTTCCATACCTCCCTCCCTCCTCTCCCCCCTCCTTCCTTGTCACTTTTGATCTTGTTAAGTCATTTCTCTCGTGTCATCTCCCGTCACGGTCACCTACCAGAGTCGTCTTCCCTCACTCATCTCCTTCTCTCCTTCCCCCTCACCGTCCTTCACTTTTCATATTTCTTCTCTTATTTCCTACCTCCATTTACCCTCTTTCATTTCCTTCCATCCTACCCCCATTCATCTTCTTTCTTTTCCTTCCCTTCTTCCTTCCTACCTCCATTCATCAACCTTCCTTCCTTTCTTTCCTTCCATCAACCTTCCTTCCTTTCTTTCCTTCCCTCCATCCTCCACTCATCTTCTTCCATTTCCTTCCTACCTCCATTACCCTTCTCTTTCAATCATTTCCCTACTCATTTCCCCTCTCTCTTGTCCTCCCCTTCATCCTCATCATCTCTCTCTCATTATTATTTTTCTCTCCACTCCTTCCTTCCCTCTTCCCATTTTCCTCCTCATCTTCCTTTATCATCTCCCTCCCACCCCTCCTCATTTCCTCTTTCTTCTCTCCATCTTAACTATGTCTCTTTCCCTCGCCTTTCCTCTTCGGTATTGGTGTCTGTCTACTTCTGTCTATCTATCGGTCTGTCCCCTACGTCTACACTCCTTGTCCATAAAATATATCTATGTCTATCTGAATTCTATCTATCACCATACGTATCTACGAGTGTCTGCCTTCCTTGCCCTTCTATCTATCTATCTATCTAGCCCTGTCTATCTATGGCCCAATAAGGATTGAACCACCTTCCATTCCATCCCTCTGCCCACACCATCTACCGCATTACAAAGTCTCTCTCTCTCTCTCTCTCTCTCATATTAAATCACTCCTCTCAGTACAAAGTTAATTCTGTATTCCATTTTTTCTTTGTCTATCTAATCTCTCTCTCTCTCTCTTTCATTAAATTACTTCTCTCCATACAAGATTAATCCTGATCTTTTATCGGTTATCTCTCTCTCTCTCTCTCTCTCATTACAACACTTCTCTCCATACAAGGATAATTCTCTGTTTTCCTTTCTCTCTCTCTCTCTCTCTCAGAACCCCTTATTTTCTTTCAGAGTTTAAACAACCACTTCGCCTCCATTACTTCCGCTGTCTTATATTTTTTCCTTAGTCTTTTTCCCTCATGTTCTTATCAACCATATTATCTATCAGGGCTACTCTTTATCTATCAGGGTTAATCTTTATCTATTGGGCTAATCTTCTTTTATCACCTCTCTCTCTTTTTCATCGCCCAAATTTCTTCCATAATCACCTTCATCTACCGTCCACGCCCCTATTCTTCATCCAGCCTGGTGTACTTCCTCATACTCTCTCTCTCTCTCTTCCACATCTCCTCTGTCTTTTTATTCACCTGTTTACTCTCCTTATATTTCCCTCCACTCCAGTACCACCTCTCTCTCTCTCTCTCTCTCTCTCTCTCAACTCCCCGTATCTGTCTTTTTTATCTCCCCAATTTTCCCCCCATTCGCTTTTACTAGCATTACTGTCCTACATTTTCCCCCTCCCCTCTCATCTTCCCGTCTTCCTCCATTCATTTTACAAATTCATTTCCCTCCCTCCAAAACCACCTTACTCCCCTGAGATGCTGGTCACGAAGAATCTAACCTTCAGGATCAACACATCGCCATACACATTATTCTTTCTTTTTCTTTTTTTTTATTGTGTACAGTCGCAGGCAAAATTATTGATCCACTTTTAAGCTGAACTATTATGAAACTGTTACTCACTACCCTGAAAAATTACCCGGGTTCCGAAAAACGCATCACCAAGTTCCATAAGTTATCGTTCATCCTCCCGTTATGTATCGCTCTGAAGCTGGTCGATGCGTCTCCAAGAGGGCATACCCCCACACACTTTCTTTTATAGGTTAAGTAATATGGTCTGGAACAGGGGGGACTGGAATAACCTTCAGTAATTCCAGGAGTGCATACCTCCAGATGATATTTTTTCTGATTATGATATTATTCTGGGCTTGAGGGATTTGAAAGAGCCGTCATTAACCCCTTCACTGCTACGGCCCTCCCCCCAGCTGAATAAAACCGTCTGGTAAGTACTTCGGCTGAAGAAATGGAGCTTAAGAATGTTTGTAAATACGCCCCAGCTCCAGACCATCTCTCCGCCCCCCACTTCCTCCAGTACCTACCCTCACCACCTCCCCTGCACCAATCCCTTCTCCCCTTCCCTTCCTTCTTCCACCTCCCCCCCTCTTCCTGCATCTTCTCCCCTCTCCTCCTTCACCTCCTCCCCTCCCCCTCTCCTCCTCCTGTCCCTTCTCCACCCAATCCCCCTGCTGTCCTTTCCTTCTCCACTCCCTCTTGCACCTTCCCCTCCCCCCTTCCCCCTGCACCCCTTCCAGCACCTCCTCCTCCCCCTCCTATCCTATTCTTCTCCATCTCCTCCTGCACCATCCCCTCCCCCACCTATCCTTTCCTTCTCCACCCCTTCTTGCACCTTCCCCTCCCCCTCCCATCCCTTCCTCCTCCGCCCCCTCCTCCTGCACCCCCTGCCGGAGCTGTCTACATAAATCTTCCCTTTAAGGCTGTCCTGGGCAAGGGACGGTACCCGCGCCCTAACCTGGTACCGCGCCGTTCCCCCATTGTCACACAAGATACACCAACAAACAAACAAACAAGCAAACATACACCACAAACCAAACAACCAGGAAACAAACACCACAAATGCAAACAAAAATACTGAACAAAAACGCCACAAACGCAAAGAAACAACAAACAAACAAACCAGCAAACATACCACAAACCAAACAACCAGGAAACAAACACCACAGACCAAACAACCAGGAAACAAACACCACAAACCAAACAACCAGGAAACAAACACCACAAACCAAACACCACAAACCAAACAACCAGGAAACAAACACCACAAACCAAACACCACAAACCAAACAACCAGGAAACAAACACCACAAACCAAACACCACAAACCAAACAACCAGGAAACAAACACCACAAACCAAACACCACAAACCAAACAACCAGGAAACAAACACCACAAACCAAACAACCAGGAAACAAACACCACAAACCAAACAACCAGGAAACAAACACCACAAACCAAACAACCAGGAAACAAACACCACAAACCAAACAACCAGGAAACAAACACCACAAACCAAACAACCAGGAAACAAACACCACAAACCAAACAACCAGGAAACAAACACCACAAACCAAACAACCAGGAAACAAACACCACAGACCAAACAACCAGGAAACAAACACCACAGACCAAACAACCAGGAAACAAACACCACAGACCAAACAACCAGGAAACAAACACCACAAACCAAACAACAGGAAACAAACACCACAAACCAAACAACCAGGAAACAAACACCACAAACCAAACAACCAGGAAACAAACACCACAAACCAAACAACCAGGAAACAAACACCACAAACCAAACAACCAGGAAACAAACACCACAAACCAAACAACCAGGAAACAAACACCACAAACCAAACAACCAGGAAACAAACACCACAAACCAAACAACAGGAAACAAACACCACAGACCAAACAACCAGGAAACAAACACCACAAACCAAACAACCAGGAAACAAACACCACAAACCAAACAACCAGGAAACAAACACCACAAACCAAACAACCAGGAAACAAACACCACAAACCAAACAACCAGGAAACAAACACCACAGACCAAACAACCAGGAAAAACACCACAATCAAGGCAAACAAAAACTAACCAGCAAAACAAACACCACAAACCAAACAACCAGGAAACAAACACCACAAACAAAAACACCAACAAACAAAAAAAAAACACCACAAACAAACAAACCCACCAGCAGTTTAATTGGCCTAAGATTTGTTTGTTTTGACGGGGAATGAAGACAAAGATTTTCCCTGTCTTCTTTAACTTATTCCTTCTACACACACACACACACACACACACACACACACACACACACACACACACACACACACACACACACACTCCCTGGCAATGCTAAAAAAAATAATAATAACAACTTCGGATTTTTCGCACAAGACCAAATGATGATGATGATGATGATAGCGAAAATAATGACAACGATGATGATGATTATAATGACGAAAAGGACGATGCTAATGACGATAATGATGATGATGATGATGGCGAAAATAATGACAACAATGATGATGATGATGATGATGATAATGATAATGATGAAGATTACGATGATATGATGATGATGATGATGATGATGGCGAAAATAATGACAACGATGATGATGATGATAATGACGATAATGATGAAGATTATGATGATATGATGATGATGATGATGATGATGGCGAAAATAATGACAACGATGATAATGATGAAGATGATGATGATGACGATGACGATACGAACCCCGATGATGACAATTCTAATGGAAACAATAATAATAATGATGATGATAATGACGATACAGAAGATACAACTAATAACACTTTTCGCCATTAGTCTCTCCCTTAAAAAAAAATTGCAACAAAATGGAGGTAAAAAAAAAAAACTGAGACAAAGAGGAATTACGCTATTACGCACCACGGCAGTCACACAAAGACAACGCTGGCGGGGAGAGAGGGATGGAGGAAAGACAGGGAGAGGAGGAGGGGTGGAGGAAAGAGAGGGATGGAGGAAAGACAGGGAGAGGAAGAGGGGTGGAGGAAAGACAGGAAGAGGAGGAGGGATGGAGGAAAGAGAGGGAGAGGAGGAGGGATGGAGGAAAGACAGGGAGAGGAGGAGGGGTGGAGGAAAGACAGGGAGAGGAGGAGGGATGGAGGAAAGAGAGGGAGAGGAGGAGGGATGGAGGAAAGACAGGGAGAGGAGAAGGGGTGGAGGAAAGACAGG
Organism: Coenobita brevimanus; assembly: GCF_032717465.1. NCBI lineage: Eukaryota > Metazoa > Arthropoda > Malacostraca > Decapoda > Coenobitidae > Coenobita > Coenobita brevimanus. The sequence goes on along the minus strand of NC_137061.1, from coordinate 2,747,397 downwards.
GAGAGGAGGAGGGGTGGAGGAAAGACAGGGAGAGGAGGAGGGGTGGAGGAAAGACAGGGAGAGAAGGGATGGAGGAAAAACAGGGAGAGGAGGAGGGGTGGAGGAAAGACAGGGAGAGGAGGAGGGGTGGAGGAAAGACAGGGAGAGGAGGGATGGAGGAATGACAGGGAGAGGAGGAGGGGTGGACGAATGACAGGGAGAGGAGGAGGGGTGGACGAATGACAGGGAGAGGAGGAGGGATGGACGAATGACAGGGAGAGGAGGAGGGATGGACGAATGACAGGGAGAGGAGGGATGGACGAATGACAGGGAGAGGAGAAGGGGTGGAGGAATGACAGGGAGAGGAGGGATGGAGGAGAGGGAGAGAGGGATGGAGGAAAGAGAGGGAGAGAAGGAGGGGTGGAGGAAAGACAAGGAGACGAGGAAAGGTGGAGGAAAGAGAGGGAGAGAGGGATGGAGGAATGACAGGGAGAGAGGGATGAAGGAATGACAAGGAGGGAGGCATGAAGGAAAGACAGGGAGGGATGGAGGAATGACAGGGAGGGAGGGATGGAGGAAAATGAGGGGGAGAGAGAGGAGGAAGTGGAGTGGATGTGAGGGGGAGAGGAGGAGGAGACGAAGATAGAGGGAGAGGAGGAGGGGAGGAAGAAAGGAAGGGAGGGAGGAGGAGGGGTGGAGGAGAGAGAGGGGGAGAGGAAGGGTGGAGGAAAGTGAGGGAGAGAGGTGGGATGGAGGAAAGAGAGGGGGAGAGGAGGAGGGGTGGAGGAAAGTGAGAGGGAGAGGAGGGGTGGAGGAAAGTGAGAGAGAGAGGAGGAGGGGTGGAGGAAAGAGAGGGAGAGGAGGAGGGGTGGAGGAAAGAGAGGGGGATAGGGGTGGAGGAAAGTGAGAGGGAGAGGAGGACTGGTGGAGTGGAAGTGAGGGAGAGAGGAGGAGGGGTGGAGTTAAGTGAGGGGAGGATGTGGAGTGGAAGTGAGGGGGAGAGGAGGAGGGGTGACGGAAAGAGAGGGAGCGAGGAGGGGTGGAGGAAAGTGAAGGGGAGAGAGGGGAGGAAGTAGAGCGGAAGTGAGGGGGGAGAGGAGGAGGGGTGGAGGAAAGAGAGAGAGGGAGAAGGGGAGGAGGAAAGAGAGAGAGGGAGAAGGGCAGGAGGAAAGTGAGGGGGTGAGAGGGGAGGAAGTGGAGTGGAAGTGTGGAGAGGAAGAGGAGAGGGAGTGAGGGAAGAGCAAGTGAAGGGGGGATTGGAGAGGGCAGGATGTGTGAAGGGAACGAAGGAGGAGGAAGAGAGAGGGGGATTGGAGAGGTAAGAAGAGTGGAGGAAGGAGAGAGGTGAAAGAAGAGGAATAGAGAGTGCGATGGAGGAAAATGAGAGGAAGAGGAGGAGGAGAGGAAGTGAGGAGGAGGAGGAGGAGAGGAAGTGAGAAGGAGGAGGAGAGGAAGTGAGGAGGAGCAGAGGAAGTGTGAAGGAGAGAGAGAGAGAGAGAAACTGGAAGGACAAGAAAGGAAGCCAAGGGAATGGAATGCGTCAAACAAAGACACGATGGGGTGAGCTGGGGATTAGAGGGAGAAAAAAAAGAGAGAAAAAAAGAAAGCATATAAAAGCCACATAAATAAAGAAAATAACCACATGAGACAGGAAATCCGAATGGCGGTGTGTGTGTGTGTGTGTGTGTGTGTGTGTGTGTGTGTGTGTGTGTGTGTGTGTGTGTGTGTGTGTGAGAGAGAGAGAGAGAGAGAGATAACGATGGAAAGAGCACAGGAAGAGAAGAGGGAAAAGGTGAGTGAAAAGACGAAAGGGAGAAAAATTAGAACGAAGAAAGAAGAAAAAGAAGGAAGAAAGATATAAGGGAGAAAGAAGAAAAAGAAAAGAAGGAAGGGAAATAACTGAAGAAAAAATAAGAAAAGATAAAGTAACAGTGAAGACGTATGCCCGGAAGGCGCTGAAGGAGGGGAGGAGAGTCGATAGCGGGGAGAGAGAGAGAGAGAGAGAGAGAGAGAGAGAGAAATATGACACTGAACAAAAACGATCATAGGAAAACATACACAATCTCTATAACTTCTTCCAAGGCTGTTTCGTACCTACACAGACTATGACAAGGAAAGCACAGCAGGAACGCTCTCCCCAAACCCTCCAATCCCTCCAGTTAAACCCGGCAGGAAAAAGGAAGAAGGATATGACGCACTACCACGTGACATGTAAAGCTGTCAGGGAAATTTCATGGGAAAGGGTGACTGAAAAAACTAATTCTATACACACTTAATATGTAAAAATAGCCTAACACGTAATAAAGACTGTGATTATTTAGTCTGTGGTTCTCTCCCATGCTCTGTACTGTAATCTATCTATCTATCTATCTATTTCCCTCTCCCTCTCAATCTCTATCTATCTATCAATCTATCTATCTATCACGTATTTTGAAATGTGTGGTCTACGAGGGAACGAAGGAGGGAAGAAGGATAAGGAGAATGGCACAAAATAAAAGGATGATAAAGGGAAGTTAACAAAATGGGAAGAAATGGTCAACTGGAGGAGGAGGAGGAGGAGGAAACAGAAGATTAAAAAAAAATAAAATGAAAAGATGATAAAAGATAATTACGAAGAAATGGCGAGGAAGAAGAGGAGGAGGAGGAGGAGGAGGAGGAGGATGGCGGACACATCTAACTTTCCGGCATTTGTAAAAGCCTTGGGGGAGAGACAGACAGACAGACAGACAGACACACTGACAGAGAGGGGGAGGGAAAGGGAAGGAAGAGGGGAAGGGAGGGAGGAGGAGGAGGAGAAGAATGGAGAGAACAGGATGAGAGGGATATAGGAAAGAGGCGGAGGGAGAGTGGGATGGAGGGATGTGGGTAATAAAGGGGAATGAGGAAGGAGAAGAAGGATGGAGGGAAATGGAGAGAGGGAAGGAAGAAGGTGAGGAAGGAGGGATAGGAAAGAATGACGGTGAGGGAGGAGGACGATAGAGGGAAGAATGTGTGGGAGGGAGAGAATAGGAGAATGATGAATGGAGGAAAAAGGAAGAAGAATGAAAAGGAAGGAATAACTGAGGGAGGGAAAGAAGGAAGAGATAAAAGGAAGGCAGTAACAGCACCTAAGGCGACAGTGAAGGAGAAAAGTTTAATGACAAGATACAAGAGAGAGAGAGAGAGAGAGAGAGAGAGAGAGAGAGAGAGAGAGAGAGAGAGAGAGAGAGAGAGAGAGAGAGAGAGGCAAGAAAACGCCAAGGAGTGGACAGCAAGGAAGAATGAGTGGAAGGAAAGAAGGAAATGAGAGAGAGAGAGAGAGAGAGAGAGAGAGAGAGAGGGGGGGGGCCAGTAGTAGTAGCAGCTCTAGTAGTAACCTTCAAACAATGAACAGGGAGGGGGACAAAGGTAGGGGAGGGGAGAGATGGGTGAGGGTGAGGGAGGGAGGGAGAGGTAGAGTGGGGTGGGAACTGGAGAGAGAGAGAGGGGGGAGGAAGAAAGGGTGAAAGTAGGGAGGGAGAGAAATACAGGAGTACAAAGGAGAGAAAGGAAGGGAGAGAAGGAGGGAGAGTAGGATGGGGCGGACAGGGTGAGATGTTGACAGGCAGAAAGGGAGGGAGGGAAAGGGAGATGTGATACCAGGGAGAGAAAGTAGGGACAAGGGTAGGGAAGGAGGGAGGGGAAAATGAAGGAATACAAAAGAAATATAAAATGAAGAGAGAAGGAATGAAGGATAGGGAGAGGACACAGAATAGGGAGAAGGAAGGGGGGAGGACGAAGAACCTGGGGAGAGGAAAGACGGGGAGAGAAAAATGGATGATGGGAGGAAAGTAGGAAAACGAGAAATACAAAAGACTGAGCTATATTAATGAAAATTTTTAACGTTTATGGCCAAAAATTCCCCAAATTAGTTTAAATACCACCACTACATATACTCTCTTCACTCCAACTTGGCCTAAAATTTCTGCGTCTCTATCTTAAATACTGCGATGGAAGGGGATTAACATGTACGTGGTGGTGCTAGTCACGAAGATGTGCTGTGAAAAGGAAGTTGAGCCGTTTTATTTCCTTACTCTGCCGCTGAGCTACGAGAAATGAGCCGCAAAGGGACGAAAATCTGGGCCAAGGTGAACGAATTATAATCACATTGTTTCGTTGTATTATTCACTTTAATATTTCACTCTAATCTGGTGTTCATGAATAAAGGTAAAATTATCAATCCACGTAATACGGTACATAATTAAACGGTGGTAGGTGGTGGTGACCATCATCCACTCACTTGATGCAGTCTGCCTACTTCTTCCTTCCCCCTTATCATTTTGTTTTCTGTTTGCCTTCCTCTCTTCCTGTTTCTCACATTTCTCCTGTCACTGTTTATTACTCTTCTTCTTCCTTTCCAGGTGGCTTTACACTGAGTGACAAGCCAAACCATTTCCTGTAAGCCAGGAAACCATTTACAACGTTGGGTGGTAACCATATAATCAACCCACACGTGTTCCCTACGTGTCAACAAATGGGTTGGGGGAGTTAGCGTCCCTCCCCGTAAAACAACCAAGACAAACAGCCACTCCGAACGGGATAGATAGACAGACAGATAGAAACGAGAAAATTTATGATTATGGCTCCAGTTCATCCTTTCAAGGCCAATATTACTGACCAGGTTATGACTGTGGTATCTAATCTATGAGTGATAAAAATGGTCAAACAAAAAACGATAAAATAAAAATTAAAAACTTGGGATGGAATTAACATACGAGGGGGGGGGGGGTGGCAGGATGGAGGAGGAGATGGGAGGAAGAAAAGGAGGGAGGAATGTTAGGAGGGAGAGATGAAGGAGCTGGATGGGGCGAAGGGGTGAAGGGATAGAGGCAGGGAGAGGAGGGAGCATGGGAGGGAAGGGAGAGAGGGAGGGAAAGTAGGAATTCAGAGGAGAAAGGGTGAAGGTAGGGAGAGAAGTGCACGGGGGCAGAGAGAGGAAGGGAGGAGAAAGAAAAAAAGGACATACGGAGGGAAGGTACTTGTAAAAACACATGGAGAAAAGAAAGGAGGGAAGGAAAAGTAGATGCATGAATACGGAGGGAAGTAGGGAAAGTAGGATCACAGGGAGGGTGAGATGGAGGGAGAGAAAGGAGGCAAGGGAGAGAACAGAGAGAAAGATGGAGGGAGAGAAGGTGGTGAGAAGGTTTATAAGGAAAAGTAGATATATACATAAAAACGAAGGGAAGTAGAGGGATAGGGAGGGAAGTAGGGAAAGTAGGATCACAGGGAGGGAGGTGGAGGGAGGGAGGGAGAGAAGGTAGATACATGAAATAGTGGGAAGAAGGGGCGCAGGGAGGGAAGTAGGGAAAGTAGGATCACAGGGAGGGAGGTGGAGGGAGGGAGGGAGAGAAGGTAGATACATGAAATAGTGGGAAGAAGGGGCGCAGGGAGGGAGGCAGGGAAAGTAGGATCACAGGGAGGGAGAGGAGAAGGGAGAGGAGGGAGGGAGGGAGGGAGAGATGAAGGGAGAGGAGGGAGGGAGGGAGGGAGAGATGAAGGGAGAGGAGGGAGGGAGAGAGGGTAGGTAGGGAGTCAAACCTGAGCCCCGCCCTAAGGCTACAACCCTTGTGTCCAGTCGCACCAAATTACCACCTACGACATTTCTGAAACATTTATTCTCCCTAATCCCCACTCCCTCCCTCACTCCCCACCCCCACACTCACTCCCCAAACCCCCATCTCCTTCCCCAATGCCCCACAAACCCCACCCAGTACCCGAGAATATAATAAGGGCGAAAATAATAACAATAATCTAACGTATGGCAGGTGAGAGTGAGAGAGAGAGAGAGAGACCCCGCACATTTGCACCAGCCAAAAATAACACAAGATAACTAATTTTATCCCTCAACCTCCCTGCAACGATCAATCACCCTAGAAAATAACAAAATAAACCAGAATAAACCACAAAATCACAGGAAATAATCAAAATAAGGAGCACAAGTGGAAAAAAATATTTGAAAAAAGAAGGGGTGTGTTTTTCAAGATGGCGACTAGCGGCAACTTCCACCCTGCTGCGTCCCCCCCCCTCCCCCCCCTCCGATCAACTGATTATAATAGTTGATCAAAGACTATCATAAGGCCTACAACTACTACCACAACTACCACTTATTAAACATTACCACAACTACCACTATTATTAAACTACCACAACCACCACTATTATTAAACTACCACTATTAGTAAACTACCAACTACCACTATTAGTAAACTACCAACTACCACTATTATTAAACACTACCACTATTATTAAACATTACCACATCTACCACTATCATTAAACACTACCACAACTACCACTATCATTAAACACTACCACAACTACCACTATTATTAAACACTACCACAACTACCACTATTATTAAACACTACCACAACTACCACTATCATTAAACACTACCACAACTACCACTATCATTAAACACTACCACAACTACCACTATCATTAAACACTACCACAACTACCACTATCATTAAACACTACCACAACTACCACTATCATTAAACACTACCACAACTACCACTATCATTAAACACTACTACAACTACCACTATTATTAAACACTACCACAACTACCACTATAATTAAACACTACCACAACTACCACTAATATTAAACACTACCACAATTACCACTCTTATTAAACACTACCACAACTACTACTATCATAAACACTACCACAAATACAGGGTAGAACAATACTTACACCTACTACCACAACTACCACTATTATTATACACTTAACACTTAATAACGACTACTATTACTACCACAACGAGAGAGAGAGAGAGAGAGAGAGAGTGTGTGTGTGTGTGTGTGTGTAATCGAAGGAACCTCAAGTGCAAAAATAAATAAAAAAACATGCAAGGTCATACTACCCCACCCTTTTAAATGTCCAGGAGGGATTTAACCCCTTTAAACCGCTTATTGAAATGGCAGGGGACAGGGTGACATGGAGGCGATTTGTTTGTGGCCACCTCTTAAAGGACTGAGGCGTCTAGCAATAGACAGATAGGCTTCCAGACGATTTTCTTCAGTTTTGAAGGGACTTTTAGGGGGTTAGACAGCCTTCACTAACCCCTAGGTGATTCTTCCCAGCTGAATAAAATCGTCTGGTAGTAGTAGTAGTAGTAGTAGTAGTAGCAGTAGTGGTGGTGGTGGTGGTGGTGGTAGTAGTAGTAGTAGTAGTAGTAGTAGTAGTAGTAGTAGTAGTAGTGGTGGTGGTGGTGATAGACTTAATAGTAGCAGTAGTTGCAACCTCACGTTCATCTGAAATGTGAACCCCAGTGGACTCAAAGCAGAAGTTGGCCGCTGGCAGTCCACCATCCACCTTTCGGATGATGGGCAGCTGAGGGACGCACGTATAAACCAGGCAGTGGAGCCGTCGGGTTATATCGGCGCCACCACATGAAGGCGTCCCTCTACCACAGAATAGTGATGTTCTGGCAACCAACACCACCACTACCACAACTACCATCACTACCACAACTACCACCATCATCACAAGGTGGCCCAGTAGCCTTACAATGCAGTCGTATCGATTATCACTACCGGGATATAGAAGAACCACCACTACCACACCTACCACCACCACAATTACCACCAATACCATACCTACCAACACTACCACCACCAGAATTACAAACACTACCACCACCACAATTACCACAACTACAACCACACCTTCCACAACTACCACTACACAATTACCACCACTGCCAAACCTACCAACACTACCACCATTACAATTACCATCACTACCATACCTACTACAAACACTACCACAATTACCACAACTACCATCACCACATCTAAAAACACTACTACAAAGACCTCACCCCATTTACCACACCTACCACCACAACCAGTACTACCATTACTACCACATCACAGCTACCACCACAACTACCACCACCACAAGGTAGTCCAGTAGTCTTAAGTGCAGTCGTATCGATTATCACTACCGGTATAATATTAACCACACCTACCACCACCACCACAATTGCCACACCTATCACCACCACCACAACTACCACAACTGCCACACCTACCACCACCACAACTACCACACCAACCACCGCTTACTAACACAACCAAACCACCAACAACCAATACTACCATAGGCATCACCACAATCACCACCACCACCACCATAAATACCATTTCCCTTATGCAAGCCATTACTGATACCAAATAACAACCGCCACAACCAACAAAGGAACCACCACAACCACAACTACCACCACGACCACAATTACCACCACCACCACACCCCATCCTACACCTACAAAATCTACCACATTTTAAAAACCACACAATAAAACACACACAAAAACGCAAAACAATGAAAAAAAACCCACACACCAACAACCCACACAAAGAACTGCCAAATTAATTAACCTGTTTTTTTTAATAAATGAATAAAAAATGAATAAATGTTTTAATAACCACCCAAAACCCTCGCTTTTATTTACCCTCGTATGTGCAGTTATGATAATTGAAATAAATAATTGAGAGAGATATTAAAGGGGTAATAATTAAGAAGAGGTGGTAATATCTGTTGTGTGTGTGTGTGTGTGTGTGTGTGTGTGTGTGTGTGAGAGAGAGAGAGAGAGAGAGAGAGAGAAACGTAGAAGATACAGCAGGTAGGTAGGTAGACACGCAGGCGGGAAGGCAGAGAAAAACAGATAGAGAGATGGACAGATAAAGAGAGACAGAGAAATACAAAGAGACAGTTATAGACATGGACAGGTAGGAAGGCAGAGATAGATAGATAGATAGATACACTGAGACAGATATAAACGGACAAATAGATAAATAATTTACACACATCCTTACACTTACGGTCGAATCTACTAATTTCTCGACATCAATAAATAACAGTTCGTCTCCACACCACAAACATACCCACAATTACACCAAAAAAGAAAACGTGATTATTTTATGTAGCTCTATAATTACAAAACAATAACAGCAGTAACAACCTAATTACGCTGACGTCTTCTTTATCTTTTTGTGCAGGGAAGAAGGAACCTAAGGCCATAAGCACGCAAGACTGTACCCTCCAAGAAAAAAATATGAGAGAGAAATTCGAGATCCGTTCGTTTCGAGATGCCTGGACACACTGCGTTTGTAAGACTGGAGGTCATAGACAGTAGGAAATACAGACAGAGGATGACAGTTCCAGAGTTAACCTGCTGCCTACATGAAGGACTGGCACTAATGGTTAACTCTTGCATTGGTGAGCTGGACAGAAATAGGATGAGAGTTTGTTGCTAGACGGGTGCAATGCATTTATTCTGCTAAATTATCTCGTATTATTCTGCTTAATTAAGATCTCTCGTATTATTCTGCTTAATTAAGACATCTCGTATTATTCGGCTTAATTAAGATGTCTCGTATTATTCTGCTTAATTAAGATGTCTCGTATTATTCTGCTTAATTAAGGTATCTCCTATTATTCTGCTTAATTAAGATATCTCGTATTCTTCCGCTTAATTATCTCGTATTCTGCTCAATTAAGGTATCTCGTATTATTCTGCTTAACTGAGATATCTCGTATGATTCTGCTTAAATATCTCGTATTTGCTTAACTGAGGTATCTCGTATTACTCTGCTTAATTAAATATCTCGTATGCTAGATAATTACAGAACAATGACAGCAATAATAACCTAATTACACTGCCGCCTTTCACTGCTCTATGATTACCACTATACGCTATTAGTCTGCTTAATTGCTATTATTGTACTTCATTACCTCGGGGGTTTGTTATTATTTTGCTTTCAAGCCCATTTGGTCCTTAACCCAGTGGACTGCAGGCTGAAAATGCCGTTCCCCAGTCCACCATCCTCCTTATGGTGGATAGGGAGGGGGGCTGAGGGACGCTTGTATAACCGGGCAGTGGAGCCACACGGATGTAGCGGTGCCACCACATGAAGGCGTCCCTCTCCATCACCACGCACCTTGTTACTATATCCAATAATTTATATCTTCATCTTTATATCTATACCTATCAATCTATATCTTTTTACCTATATCTTTCTTTATCTACATATCTTTCTATCTGTTTCTCTAATCTACAACTATCTTTTTATCTTCATCTACCTCTATATCTACGTCTTTATATCTTTATCTATATGTTTCTTAATCAACATATATTTACCTGTATCTTTATATCTATCTATCTATGTTTCTGTATATCTAAAACTACCTTCATATCTTCATCTATATCTCTACATCTTTATCAGTCTCAAACCCCTCCAACGGGAAAAATATCTAAGTTGAATAAAATCGTCTGGAGGTGGCACAAAAAAAAATAGCAAAAAAATAACAATAAAAATAAGAGTAATAATCTAACAACAGCAATATTAAAAAAAAAAAAAAAAAAAATCGGAGTTATATTGAAGCGATTAATCAAAACAATAACTGTCTATCACCTTCATTAGGCCAATATGATGTGTGTGTGTGTGTGTGTGTGTGTGTGTGTGTGTGTGTGTGTGTGTGTGTGTGTGTGTGTGTGTGTGTGTGTGTGTGTGTGTGTGTGTGTGTGTGTGTGTGTGAGAGAGAGAGAGAGAGAGAGTAAACAAAAGAGGGAAGAGGAACAAGGAAAAGGACAAACGAATAAGAAAAGAAAACCGGCTACAAGGAAGTTGAGGAGAGAGAGAGGGAAGAAAGCGGAAGGGGAAGAATCCAGAGGAGGGGGGGAAGGGGGAGGAGGAGGAAGGGTCGGGGAAATAAATAAAGGAGGGGAGAAAGACGAGTTGGGGGAAGGAAGAATGGAGCAGGGGAGAGAATGGGAGGGGAAACGAAGGGGAGAAAGGTGAGAAGAGTGAGGAGGAGAAAGGAGGGAAGAGGAAGGGAAAGGATGAAAGACGATGGACGGGGAGAGGAAGCGAGAAGAGGAAGGGGAGAGGAAACGAGAAGTAATATGGGAGGAGGAAGAGGAAAATACAATAGGAAGTGAGGGAAAAGGACGGAAGAGAGTAGTAATAGGAATAGGAATAGGAGTACGAGAGGATAGGAGAGGAGATCAGAGGAGAGGAGATCAGAGGAGAGGAGAGATGAGGAGAGAGGAGAGAGTAGTAAATGGGGGGAGGAGGATGGTACAAAATAAATCTTGCAAGGAACGTACCCACCACTCCCCTCCTCTTCTCTCCCTTCCACTCCTACCTCATCCTCTCCTTTCCTCTCCCCTCCCCTCCTCTTCACTCCCTTCCATTCCTACCTCATCCTCTCCTTTCCTCTCCCCTCCCCTCCTCTTCACTCCCTTCCATTCCTACCTCATCCTCTCCTTTCCTCTCCCCTCCCCTCCTCTTCACTCCCTTCCATTCCTACCTCATTCTCTCCTTACCTCTCCTCTCCCTTCCATCCCTCCCTCATCCTTTCCTTTCCTTTCCCCTCCCCTCCTCTTCTTTCCCTTCCACTCCTACCTCATCCTCTCCTTTCCTCTCCTCTCCACTCCTTTCCATTCCTACCTCATCCTCTCCCCTCCCCTCCTCTTCTCTCCCTTCCATTCCTATCTCATCCTCTCCTTTCCTCTCCCCTCCCCTCCTCTCCTGCCCCTTCCATTCCTATCTTATCCTCTCCCTTCCTCTCCCCTCCCCTCCACTCCTCTCCCTTCCATTCCTACCTCATCCTCTTCTTTCCCCTCCCTCCCAATCCAACAAGGGGAAGTAGGATATATAACGAATGGACCCAACCTAATAGTGACAAAATCAGGGTCCTTTGACAGTCCAGACAGATCTAACTTTCCATTATATCCCTATTCTCTCTCTCTCTCTCTCTCTCTCTCCAGTTTCCCTACCTTTTCTCCCCCCTCTTCTCTTCCCATTTTTATGCTCATCATTCACTTATTTATCTCCAACTTCCTCTCTTTTCTCCAAATCTTCTCTTCTCATCATACACTCAGTTTCCTCCAACTCTATGTCTCTCTGTCTCTGTCTGTCTGTCTGTCTGTCTGTCTGTCTCTCTCTCTCTCTCTCTCTCTCTCTCTCTCTCTCTCTCCCTCTCTCCCTCTCACTAAAGCCCGCTGCCACATCACATTCTCTGCATATAATGGTTAATATTCGCACCTCTTAAATCTCTCTCCCTCTCTTCCCCCCTCCCTCCCCCTTTTCTCCCTTCCTCCTGTCTCTCTCGCTTCTCACGTTCTTACCAACTCTCTTACCCTCCCCCTCTCTCTCTCTCTTTTTACCTCCAACTTCCTCTCCTGTTATACTCGTACCTCCTCCTCTCTCTCTCTCATCACTCTCTCTCTCTTGTTCATCACCACACCCATCCCTTCCTCTCTCATTCGCTGTTTCCCTCAACCTCATCTCTCCCTAAGCCTCTCATCTCCATATTCTCCACCTTCCTCTCTTTCTCCCTCTCTTTACTCTCTTCTCCCTCTTTTTATACCTCCTTCTCCCTCTCTTTACTCACCTCTTCAGTAGTTCATCATTATTCATTTCTGCTCTCTACTCTCATTTGCATTTTCATCTCTCTCTTGCCAACGTGGAATAATGTGTGAAAGGGAGGCGGCAAATGAAACACACACACACACACACACACACACACACACACACACACACACACACACACACACACATTAGCGTTATTATATACACTACTTACCATTTATGAGTTAGCTAAGTTATTTAATATTTAAAGATCCAAACGAAAAGCAAATAAAACATGCCTTCAACTGGCTTTTGTATCTTTCGTTTTAATGTAGTTCCTTTTATTAATACTGCATTATTATTATTATTATTATTATTATTATTATTATTATTATTATTATTATACCACTACTACAACTATTAATACCATTACTTCTACTACCACAACTACTTAATCACCATTTTTTTTTTTAACTCTCCTTTTCATATCTATCTTTCTTTTCACAATTATTTAAAACAATCATGCTTACTCTTCTTAATTTACCCCTCTTTCTTTCCTTTCCTATTACTCTTCCTTCCTTCCCCTCTCCTCCCATTCCACACCTCCCCTTATTCTCTCCTTCCCTCTTCCACATTCTCTCCTCCCATTCCACACCTCCCCTTATTCTTGCCTTCCCTCTTCCACATTCTCTCCTCCCATTCCACACCTCCCCTTATTCTTTCCTTCCCTCTTCCTCATTCTCTCCTCCCTCTGTTCTCCCCCGTACTCTTCTCTCTCCTCTCAAATCTTTCTCTCCATCTCATCACCTCTAAGCCTAATACCCTCCCTCTCTCCCCTCATCTCTCTGCTTTCCTCTCCACTTTCTTCTCCTCCCTTTACTCACTCGCTTTCCTCCTCTTCCCCTTATTTACCTTCCTTCTTTCACCTCATTCCTCTCATCGTTCTCCCTTATTTCTCCTCTTTTTTTATCTTCTTTCCTATCTTCACTGGCTGTCCTCTCTCTCTCTCTCTCTCCCACTCCCAGTCACACTCATACTCCATTTTACGATCAAAATAATGTTTTTATTTTCCTCCCACACACACACCTCCTCTCTCTCTATTTCTCCACTATGAATATATGCATTTGCCTTCAATGTGACCTCCAAGTGTGTGTGTGTGTGTGTGTGTGTGTGTGTGTGTGTGTGTGTGTGTGTGTGTGTGTGTGAATGAGGTAAAGTGGGATATGTGTTTAAGGACGTTTGGGAAAGGAATGTGTGTGTGTGTGTGTGTGTGTGTGTGTGTGTGTGTGTGTGTGTGTGTGTGTGTGAATGAGGTAAAGTAGGCTATGTGTTTAAGGAAGTTTGGGAAAGGAATGTGTGTGTGTGTGTGTGTGTGTGTGTGTGTGTGTGTGTGTGTGTGTGTGTGTGTGTGTGTGTGTGTGTGTGTGTGTGTGTGTGTGTGTGTGTGTGTGTGTGTGTGTGTGTGTGTGTGTGTGTTCCTTTGTGTACTTTGACTAAGTTGACTCCAGGTCGGTGGAAACTTCCCTGATTTTTTCCTCTCTCTCTCTCTCTCTTAAACTCTTACAATTATTCAACTTAATTTGTAATTCTTAAAGTTACGAAATTAGAGTGTATACTAAACTCTTTTTATAAATATTAAAGCCGAACGACCACGAAAGGAACGGTAAGTCTGTGGTTTGTAACTGTTAAACTCCTTCAGTCTTCTTCATTCCCTTTTCCGTCAATATATTTTCCCAACACAATTTCCATCCTTCCTCCACTACTATCCTTGTCTTATTCTTAGATATCACTCAAATATTCTATACATATATATAAAAAAGGGTCCTGGAAAAGAGCCATTTTTTTTTTTCCGTTTGTACTCTTTTATTTCTTTATTCCCTCTCTTTCCTTCCCTTCTCTTCACTCCCTCCCTTCCCTCTGTCTCTCTACCTTGTCTTTCATAAAATATATTCACTTTTCTTCATTTCTCCTTCATTTCTTCCATTTATTCTTTCCTTCCCTAACCTTACCTTCCAACCCTCCCTCCTACCTGTTTGCTTTCCTTAGTACTGTACTCCTCCCTTCTCTTTTCTCCCTCCTCCAGTTCAATTTTCCTCCTCCCTTCTCTTCCCTCCCTCCTCCTGTTCAATTTTCCTCCTCCCTTCTCTTTCCTCCCTCATCCTCTTCAATTTTCCTCCTCCCTTCTCTATCCTCCCTCCTCCTCTTCAATTTTCCTCCTCCCTTCTCTTCCCTCCCTCCTCCTCTTCAATTTTCCTCCTCCCTTCTCTTCCCTCCCTCCTCCTCTTCAATTTTCCTCCTCCCTTCTCTTCCCTCCCTCCTCCTCTTCAATTTTCCTCCTCCCTTCTCTTCCCTCCCTCCTCCTTTTCAATTTTCCTCCTCCCTTCTCTCCCCACTTCCCTTCCCTCTAAGTCTCCTCTTTATCTCCATTACCTCCCTCTCTTCTAATCCCTCCTTCACTCTCCTCCCCTCTTTCTCTCTAATCCCTCTCTTCCTCTCCTCTCCCCTCCCGCTCTCTCTCACGAACCATTTCTCTCGGATTTTTGTTCTACTCTCTCTCTCTCTCTCTCTCTCTCTCTCTCTCTCTCTCTCTCTCTCTCTCTCTCGCCTTATATTTCATTTGTTTCTTCTCCTCCTCTCCCTTCAGCACATCCTCTCTGCCGTCTCATCATCATCATCATCATCAATTCCCAGGCCCTCCTGATCATCATCATCATCATTACCCACGCCCTCCTCCTCCTCATCATCATCATTACCCTGCCCTCCTCCTCATCATTACCCCCATCCACATCTTCCACCCACTCCACTCATCCACATCCTCCTTCCACCCACTCCACTCATCCACATCCTCCTTCCACCCACTCCACTCATCCACATCCTCCTTCCACCCACTCCACTCATCCACATCCTCCTTCCACCCACTCCACTCATCCACATCCTCCTCCCACCCACTCCACTCATCCACATCCTCCTTCCACCCACTCCACTCATCCACATCCTTCCATCCACTCCACTCATCCACATCCTCCTTCCATCCACTCCGCACATCCACATCATCCTCCTATTCACTCCCCTCATCCACATCCTCCTCCCACCCACTCCACTCATCCACATCCTCCTTCCACCCACTCCACTCATCCACATCCTCCTTCCACCCACTCCACTCATCCACATCCTCCTTCCACCCACTCCACTCATCCACATCCTCCTTCAACCCACTCCACTCATCCACATCCTCCTCCTATTCACTCCACTCATCCACATCCTCCTCCTATTCACTCCACTCATCCACATCCTCCTCCTATTCACTCCACTCATCCACATCCTCCTTCCACCCACTCTATTCATCCACATCCTCCTTCAACCCACTCCACTCATCCACATCCTCCTCCCACCCACTCCACTCATCCACATCCTCCTTCCACTCACTCCACTCATCCACACAGATTCCAGTTTCATTTTAAATATTTTTCTCCGGTTTCCAAGACGCAGCCTCGGGGGGTTGCTAATGAGTCGCCCTTAGAAAAACACAACCCTAAAACTTAAAAAAATAAAATAAATAAATAAATAAGAGAGAAATCTGATACATAAAAACCATAAATCACACAAAAATAATCGCAAATAACAGCCAAAAGTTTCACAAAAAAAAACAAAAATCATATATAAATAAAAGCTAAAAATCAGATATAAATAAAAGCCACAAAATATATGTACATAAAAGCCAAAAATCATACATATGAGCCAAAAACCATACACAAAAAATCACAAATAAAATCCCCCCCCCCCCGAAAAAAAAAAAATCCATAACTCGTACATAAATGAAAACAGGATTATTTTTATACTGATAGGGTCAAACAATGAACATAAAAAGCACTATTATTTTCTGTGTAACAGGAGGCTCGCATTCTCGTCGGTTGAGGAGGCTGTGCACTGTGCACTTCCCACGCTGTGTCTACAGACGCCCCGTCAACTCAACGTACCCGTACATAATGCCATGCATTAGTTAGTTATTTATTGATTACTCATTTTACTTTACTACTTTCTCTTTCAGGTTATTCATACTGGTAGCTTATAGATAAAGCATTATAGAATGTAACTTTTCCTGTCAGTCTTTCCTATGAAATTTCCACGTCAGTTTTTCCATGCTGCATGGTGGTTTTTCTCACTTTTTCCTGCCAGTTTTAACTGGAGGGTTTGGAGGCGGGGGGAGCCTTCTTGCTGTACTATCCTTATCCTTCAGCATGTAGAGTTAGATCTCGTAGTCATAGTCTACTCTGTAACAAGCAGCCTCGAAAGGACCATAAGGTCTGTTGCTGTTTGCTTTCCTTTGTACTCCTTTGCGATTTGGTTTCTGAATATGGCCGGTTAATATCCTCTATGTACGGTACATTATGCTGCGTATGACGGTGTGGGGGATTTATAAAACATACAAAAGGACAGTACGGTGTAATATGCCAAATAAATCGCTTTGGAAGAGGTGTTAGGGATATGGGTCTGGATTCTGGGTAGCAAAAAAGCACTCGTCCTTGGTGCTTAGTTGGTTGAGTTTAGGCTAATTTATATCCTAGTAATTGTGGTTGAGTAGTGGTGTGGTGTGTGGTGGTGGTGGTGGGTAGTGGTGGTGTGATGTGATGTGTAGTGGTGGTGTGGTAGTGATGTGTGGTGATGATGTAGCGGTGTGGGTGTGTTGCGATGATGATGTGTAGTTGTGTGTGTGTGTGTGTGTGTGTGTGTGTGTGTGTGTGTGTGTGTGTGTGTGTGTGTGTGTGTGTGTGTGTGTGTGTGTGTGTGTGT
Organism: Coenobita brevimanus; assembly: GCF_032717465.1. Lineage (NCBI taxonomy): Eukaryota > Metazoa > Arthropoda > Malacostraca > Decapoda > Coenobitidae > Coenobita > Coenobita brevimanus. The sequence continues at coordinate 2,730,234 of NC_137061.1, read as the reverse complement.
GTGTGTGTGTGTGTGTGTGTGAGAGAGAGAGAGAGTACCGTATGCCTTCACTCTTTTGCAGTCTAATATCTGATACTTAGCCCTAATCATCATCTAATTAGCATGTGAAGGGGTCCACCAACGCACTTCTTTATCCCTCCCTGTCTGCCATCTTGAGACGCCTGTATTCTTTCTCCCTGCTATCTCTGGACGCTTATATTTACCCTAATAAGTCTCTCATACTGAACAGGTATATGATGGCTCTAGTTAACCCCTCCAGGTCTAGCAACGCATTTCTTTATCCCTCCTTTTTCTCTGCCATCTTGAGACGCCTGTATTATTTCTCTCTGCTACCTTGAGATGCTTGTATTCACCTAGCAAGACTCTCTCAAAATGATTATGTATATGAAGGTAGTATCTAACCCCCCCAGTTCCAAAAATCACTCCGAAACTAATATTGCAAAACTGAAACACAAAACTACCTTATCCTTTGACCGTATAAAATGATCTGATTACCGTACGACATTATTATCATCTACTACAGCTTCGTCTACTGCTATCCCTCTATCCTGAATGCTAATCACGAAGAAGTGCTATGGCAAGGCAAGAGCGGTACCCAACTTTCGATCCCTGAGCCACGTATAATAAGCTGCAACTTCATCTAAAACTGCCATCCATCCATCCATCTTGAATGCTGAGGTGTGATAGCAGATTAACACGACAATATGATGCTAGTCACGAAGAAGTGCTATGGAATGGCCAGTTCGAAAGGTGTCTCCTTAGATTAGCAGAATTGTCTTTCAACAGGGTTTAAGTTTTAGTTAGTACTCATACTGTAGGTAGAGGGAAAACAATCTGATTAACTCTTTCATTACAAGGTCCCTAAGATGCAACTCTCTCCGATTGACACACACACACACACACAAACAGACACACACACACACACACACACACACAATGGAGACTGAGAGATATGGTAGAAACGCATACAGGCTGATACACAGATATACATATAGGTATATGGATAAAAAGAATGACAAATATAGGTTGATAATGAAAGAGAGAGAGAGAGAGAGAGAATTACCACAGACACAGATCAACATACAAATACGACAGACAGACAGACCGACAGATAAAAAAAAAAAAAATCAATAACCCGCTCCAACAGAACCAATCCTAATCCTTCTAATCATCTCAGTCCGCCTCCCAATCGCATAATAACAGAGGCAACAAAAGGGATTCGGTACACAATTAACAAAAACACGTGAAAGGCTATTATTTTTGCAGGGGGCCTTGAGGATCGCCATTGTGTGGGGGTAACTAGAGAGCAGAGGGTGTGTGTGTGTGTGGTGGTAGGCCCGCTTGTTGTGGGGAGAGGACGGGGGGGACGAGGGGGAGGGGGAATGAGAGGGAGGGAGAGGATGAAGTGGAGGGGGAGAGGAAGGGAGAGGAAGAAGAAGGGGAGGGGAGGGGAAGGGGGGAATGAGAGGGAGAGGAAGAAGAAGGGGAGGGGAGGGGAAGGGGGGAATGAGAGGGAGAGGAAGAAGAAGGGGAGGGGAGGGGAAGAGTCAGAAGAGGAAGGAGAGGGGAGAAGTAGGGGAGGAAGAAAGAAACAAGAGGACAGGGGTGGATGAGTGAGGAGGGGGAGGAGGAAAGGGGGAGGGGAGAGGGAAATGAGAGAAAGGACAAGAGGGAAGAAAGGTGGAGGGGAGAGGGCCGAGAGTAGGAGGAGGGGAGAAATAAAGGGAAGAAATTAGAAGAGATAAACAATAAAATGTGAAAGAGGAAGAGAAGAGCAAAAGGGAAGGAGAAAAAAAGAGGGAAAGGAGAAGAAACGGGAGATTGAAAAGGAGAGGAAAGATAAAAGGAGTGGAGAAGGAGGAGGCAAGGAATAGAGGAGGAGGAAGGTAGAGGCGGAGAAGAGAAAAGATGGACGGAAGAGTAAAGGAGGTGTTAATAGGAGGGGAGAAATGGAAGGAGGAGGAAGGGGGGGGGAAGAGAGGGAGGGGAAGATAGGTAGAGGGGAAGAGAAAAGAGGAAAAGATGGAAGGAATGGGGAAGAGAACAGAGGAATGAGAGGGAAAGGTTATGGGGAAAGGGAAGAAGGGGGAGGAAGGTAGAAGGGATGAGGAAAGAGAAGATGGAAGGATGGGAAAAGTAAGAAGGGCAGAAAACAGAAATACGAGAAAGGAAAGAGTGAGGGAGAGAAAGGGAGGAAACAAGAAAATAAAATGGGAAACAAAAGATGAGATTAAAGGGGAATTAAGGGAGAGGAAGCAAGGGAGGAAGAGAAGGGAGAGAAAGCAAGGAAGGAGGAGATGTGAGAGGGCAAGGAAGGAAGAGAAGGGGGATGGGGAGAAGAAAGAGGGGATAAATTGAAGAGGGGTGGGAAAATGAACAAATGGGATGGGTGAGGAAGGAAAGGACGGGGGGAGGAGAAAAGAGGAAGATAGGGAAGAAGGGAAGAGGAAGAGTATGGAAGTAAAAACGGGGAAGGAGAAGAAGGAAGAGGGAAAGAGCAGGGGAAGAGGAACAGCAGGAGGGGAGAAGAGATGAGGAATATGGTGGGAAGAAATGGGAGGGAGGAAGAGGAGGAGGAAGAATGGACATGAGAAGGGAAACAGAGGGAGGAGGGGAGGGAGGGGGGTGGTAGTATGTAGGACTAAAGGAGAGAGAGTGAAACTAGAGGGGGAGGGGGCGGAGGAAGGGAAAGGGGTAGAGTAAAAAGAGGGGAGAAAGAAAAACAAAGAGGTGAAAAAGATAGGATTGAGTTAGAGAGGGTGAAGTGCAAGAGGGGTAGATTAGATGAGAGGAGGGAAAGAGAGGAGGGGGAAAGAGGGGAAAAAAGAAGGAAAAGAAATGAGTGTGGTTGATTCTGTTAAGCAAGGACAGAGAGAGAGAGAGAGAGAGAGAGAGAGAGAGGCGAGGGGGAAATAGAGGTGACAGGAATAGGACAGGGAAACTATAAGCCCAAAGGAGTACCAATTAGGAGAGTAGGACAGCAAAAGACAGAAGAAAAAAAAAAGGGGACAGAAAGCGAGGAAAGGAAGGAAGGATGATGAGAAACACTGAACCAAGGAGGGAGGGAAGGAAGGGAGGAAGAAGGAGGGAAGGGAGGAGGAAGGAGGGAAGGGAGGAGGAAGGAGGGAAGGGAGGAGGAAGGAGGGAAGGAAGAAAGGAAGAAGGAAGAAGGAAGAATGAAAGAAGGGATGGAGGACACATGGATGGCAAGCAAGACAAGCAGATGGAAAGAAGGAAGGAAAGAGGAGAGGTACGAGGGATGAAAAGGAGGAGGAAGGAAAAAGAGGGGGGAGGGAAGGAGGAAGGAAGAAAGGGGGGGAGGAACAAGGAAACGACACTGGATGATGGAGGGATACAAGTAAAAACAAAAGAGTAAGAGATAAACAGAAAGGAAGGAAAGGCAAAGAAAGAACGGAGTTAAGGAAGAGAAAAGATAAGAGAAGCACAGAAAGGAAGGAAAGATGAACAGGGAAGAAGGAAAGATGAACAGGGAAGAAGGAAAGATGAACAGGGAAGAAGGAAAGATGAACAGGGAAGAAGGAAAGATGAACAGGGAAGAAGGAAAGATGAACAGGGAAGAAGGAAAGATGAACAGGGAAGGAAGGATGAACAGGGAAGAAGGAAAGATGAACAGGGAAGAAGGAAAGATGAACAGGGAAGAAGGAAAGATGAACAGGGAAGAAGGAAAGATGAACAGGGAAGAAGGAAAGATGAACAGGGAAGAAGGAAAGATGGGAAAGAAAGGGGGAAAATGAGAAAAGAACAAAACAAAATAAAGGAAGGAAGAGTAAGAAATGGAAGAAAGGAACTAGGAGAAGGAGAAGAGGGAAAAAGACATGACGAATGAGGAAGAACAAAGGGAAAGACGGGAGAAGAAAATGAAAAAGAAGAGAAAGAAGGAAAAGGAGGAAGGAAAGGAAACGGACGGAGGGAAGGGAAAGAAAAGGAAGGAGGGAAGGAATGGAGAAACAGAGGAAGGACGAAGGACGGCAATAAAGAAAGGACGTTAAGAGGGCGTGAAGAGGACAAGATAAAGGAGGTAACGGGATAAGGACTTGGAAGGAGGGAGAAGAGATAAGGAAAGAGGGCGATAAATAAAGGGAAGAAAAAGGGTAGACAGGGATTAGGAAGAAAGGGCAGACAGGGAATGGAGGTGAAAAGGAGTAGGAACAGCGCAACAGAGGGAGAAGAGATAAAAAGGGAGAAAAAATAGGGAGGAAACAAGAAAGGGTAAGCAGGAAACGCAGAAGGAAATGAGTAGGAACAGCTAGACATAAAGGGAATAAAAACAGAAAAAATATAGGGAGGAGAGAAACGAGAAAAGGGAAAACAGAGGGAGAATGTGGGCAAGAACAGTGCAACAGAAGGGGAAGAGGTAAAACAGAAATAAAGGGAGATGGAAGAATTTAAAAGGGACAAACAGGGAAATGGTGAGGAAAAAGGGTGTGAAGAGAAACAGGGCGAAGATAAGATAAAGGGAGGAAATGGGTAGTTACAAAAAGGGAGAATAAGTAAGGGACCCTAAAGACAACGAGGATAAAAACAGAAAGGAGGAAAATGGGACGCAGAAAGAGAGGCGGGGGGGCTGGAGGAAGAGAAACAAATGGAGAATGAAAGGAACAAAGGGAGAACTACAATAACAAGAGCAGGAAAGAACAACAACAACAAAAAGAAGAAAAAGAGGAGGAGGAGGAAGAAGAAGAAAGGAGGAAGAAGAAATAAGAGGAAGGGGAAGAAGTCGAAAAAAGAAGAAGAAAGGATGAAGAAAAGGAAGAGGAGGATGAAGAAGACGAAGAAAAGAAGAGAGGATGAAGAAGAAGTAAGAAGTTGAAAAAAAAAGAGGAAAGGATGAAGTAAGAAAAAAGGAAGAAAGAAGAAGACGAAAAGAAGAAGAAAGGATGAAGAATAAGTAAGAAGAGGATGAAGAAAATTCGAAAAAGAAGAAGGTGAAAGGATGAAGAAAATATAAGAGGATGAAGAAAGACGTCGGAAAAAAGAAGAAGAAAAGATGACGAAGAGGAGGAGGAGGAAGACCAAAAAAAGAAGAAGAAAGGACGAAGAAGATAAAACACAGAAGAGGACCTGGAGATAAACAGGGAGAGGAGATAACATGATAAGAGAAGAGAGAGGATAAGTACTAGCAAAGTGGCAGCACAGATAACAGCTTAAAAGAAAAGAAAAAGAAAAGGGAGAATGGGAGACTAATAGGTGAAAGAAAAGGGAGGAAGGAAGAGGAGAAATTTCTTTAACATAGGACCAAAGAAAATAAGTGAAAAATAATAGGGGAAAAAATGATTGAGAGGAAAATTTAAAAGGAAGTTTGGGGAAAGAAAACAGGATGAGAAACGCAAAAGAAATATAGGAAGAAGGAAAAATGAGAGAGAGAGGGGGGGGGGAGGCCTGTGGGAAAGGGCAGCAGGAAGTTCTATGCACAGGAAAAAAAATATGCAAAAAAAAACGAACACAATAAAATGGCAGGTGGTGATGCCTTGTGTGTGTGTGTGTGTGTGTGTGTGTGTGTGTGTGTGTGTGTGTGTGTGTGTGTGTGTGTGTGTGTGTGTGTGTGTGTGTGTGTGTGTGTGTGTGTGTGTGTGTGTGTGTGTGTGTGTGTGTGTGTGTGTGTGTGTGTGTGTGTGTGTGTGTGTGTGTGTGTGTGTGTGTGTGTGTGTGTGTGTGTGTGTGTGTGTGTGTGTGTGTGTGTGTGTGTGTGTGTGTGTACCGAGACAGGCTTACCGTTATCTGCCACGCCTTCATAACACAAACATACCTGTAAAAAGAAAAATGTATTATATAGATAAACAAATATAGATAGATACATAAAGATAAAGCTAGAGATAGATTGATAGACAGATAGACAGACAGATACATAGATAGATACAGACAGACAGACATACATAAATAGATGCTGTATAATCTGTCCGAACCTGGATAGATTTGATAGCTTATTCCTTACGACCCTAAAATCCTACGCAACACACATCTTCACATGTCACCACTTGGGCGCAAATACCCACCGTCCGCACTGAATACACGCTCGGGGTGGTATTACGGTATGAGAGGCGGGGTTTTTATGAGAGGTCGGTGAGTCTTGTGTAGTAGTGAATATGAAGGTTCTTACACATCCTTCATATACACCTGGTTTAGACAGATTGACAGGTAGGTATTTTACGCAGACAGGGATGAACATATATTGATGGAGAGAGAGAGAGAGAGAGAGAGAGAGAGAACGTGTGAGTGGGTGAGTAAGAGGGTGGTGAGTCAACAGCCTAACCCCCAACCTTCCACCCGACCTTCCACCAGGGCTCAGACCCAACCATCCGTAACCATTCAAGGACGAGTACCCTAGCCCTCCATCCCTCCCTTCCCTACCTCCACTCCTCCCTTCTCTACCTCCACTATCCCTCCACTCCTCCCTTCATTACCTCCTATCTCACTCTTTACCATCTCTCCCTCTCCTTCACTTACAATGTTCCTCTTTATTTTCACTCTCTCTTTCTACCTCCAGTCTCCCTCTTTACCTCTCTCTCTCTCTCTCTCTCTCTCTCTCTCTCTCTCTCTCTCTCTGTAGTTAGTATGATGAACAGGAAAATCGTAAAGAAAGTGAAGTGAAACCTGGAAAATAATAAAAGAAACCAGATGCATGGTGTAAGTTTGACGATGATGATGATGATGACAGTGGTGACGGTGACGATGATGATAGTGTTCCCTCCTCCCCTACCACTTCTCCTAACCTCCCTCCCTCTTTCCCTACTAACCTCCCTTCTTCCCTACTCATCCCTCCCTCCCTATTCCCCCCTCCCCTTTGCTCCGTCGCTCTTCTCTCCTTAACTCCCATCTGCTCTTCCTAACTGCCTTCCCTTCTCCCTCCCTCTAGTCCTATCCTCCCCCCTCCCTGCTCCCTTTCCCTCCCTCCCCCGTTTTCTGCTTCCTCTCCCCTCCCTCCATACCTCCCTGCTCCCTCTCCCATTCTCCCTTCTCCCTCCTGATGGGTCATATCTTCCCCCTTCCCGGCTTGCTCTCCCCTCTCCTCCTTTCTTTCCCCTCCCTTCCCCCCTTCCCGTTTCCTCTCCCCTCCTTCTATACCTCCCTTCTCCCTCTCCCCTCCCTCTCATTTACCTCCTTCCTCAGTAACAACAGTGCTCTCTCTCACAGCGGTGGCGCAACGCAACGAATGTCTCACACTTCACATTCCATACTCTCCTCTCTTCTTACACTTCTCTCTCCTCTCCTCAATCCTCTCCCTTACACGTCCCTCTCTTCTCTCCTCTCTTTCCTTACACCTCTCTCTTCTCTTTCCTAACATATCTATCCTCTCCTCTTTCCTTACACCACTCTCTCCTCCCCTCTCTTCTCTTTTTTTACACTTCCCTCTTCTCTCTCCTTACACTTCTCTCTCCTCTCCTCCTCTTCTTCCTCTCTTTACCATGTGTGCTAAGAAGGCTTGGCTATCTTGAGAAATAAGAGATCTGCATCTTTGTAACGTCTGTATGTTTCTGTAACCACTCTGAGAAAGACTGTGAACATCAGATCTATCTTTGTATTCTCTGTAACCGTTCTACAAGCCTTGAGAACATGTCTCAGTATTTTCTTTCTATCCTTCTTTCTTTCTTTGTACTCTATTTTTTGTAACCAGTCAGAGAAACCTTGAGAACAATAACTCTCCCTCCCCCCCTCCTCTCTCTCTCTCTCTCTCTCTCTCTCTCTCTCTCTCTCTCTCGTCAATGAGAGGCCTTGGGAACACCAGATCTGCTTCTTCTTTGTATTTCTTCAAATCCATCTAAGACGTCTTTGTTCTAGGCACTTTTTTTTTAGGCTAACAAAGGCTATCTAGTGTATGTCCAGCTGCCACCATAAGCACATCTCCTATTCATCACGATATATAATGGGACAGTGAGCGATGAATTCTGACACACACACTAATGATAAGGGAGGCCAGCAAACTTTTCAAAATAAGACGTAACAGTTTCATAATGGATAACTGAACAAGGGTGTAAAGGGAGTGTCCGCATGTGTATCGCTTAGTGTATCGCTCTCTCTCTCTCTTACACACACACACACGAGTACCCTATGATTTATGTGAAACTAACACGTACCAAATATTGCGTGTACAGTACCTATCCTATGTATGCGTATTACCGGTACACAAATGAGAGCTACGTGATTTTGTACTAAGTAACTTAAGTACTTTGCACTGTGTACCGTACCGCATTACATAACCCTGATCCTATGTGTACCGTATTTTCCTATAACTTTATGTAGTGCCTCAGAATACGCCGCCTAATACCACCACCTTCCCCTCTGCCTTAAAACCGATAGGCTATGTGCTCTACCTTACTACCATGTCATACACCATTATACCAGTCCCCTCCCTCCCTCTCTACCTTAATTCCATCTCATACACCATTATACCAGTCCCCTCCCTCTCTTCTCTACCTTAATTCCATCTCATACACCATTATACCAGTCCCTCCCCCCTTTCTCTCTCTCTCTCTCATCTTCCTTTCACTCCCTTCAGCCTGACATCCATACTATGACATCTCTCCTTCCCCCCCTCGTCTCTCTCTCTCTCTCTCTACTGCTAAATAAGCTGAACAAATCGTCTGGCAGTAGCAATACAAAAAAATCGTATTGATGGGGTTAATCCCATACTCTCTCTCCCTTATTCCTACAACCTCTCCCTTCCTCTTTCTCCCTTTTCTCGCCCTTCACCCTCTCAACTCTAACTTTCTCCCTTATTCCCACACTGTTTCCCCCTTTCAATTTCACCCCACTCTCTCTATCTCCCCTCCCCCATTCCTCCGTTACCTAAATAATCATCTCAGTCTCCCTTCCCTTTCTTCCTCTCCGCTCCCTCCCTCCCTTCCCTCCCTCCCTTTCTTTACCTCCTCACTGCTGCACTATCCTCCCTCCCTTGGTCTTATCCCTTCCTAACTTTTTCTCCCTTACCCCAATAACCTTTCCCTTTCTGCCTTTCCTCTCCCTCTTCTTATTTCCCTCCCTCCTCCCTCACTCCTGTGCCAACCCCTTCCCTATCTTTCTCCCCTCATACTTTCTTTCTCTTTATCCCTCCCTCTCTCCCTATCTCAGTAATCTCTCCCTTTCTCTCCCTACCCTTACTGCTGCATTACCCCCTCCACTCCCCTCACAACCCCTCTCCCCCACTAACTCCTCCCTACCCCTACCATCTACCTTATCCTACTCCCTCCCCTCTCTCTCTCACTGCTGTACTTCTCCTCCCCTTCCCTCCCCCCTCCCCCACTTCCACTGCTGTACTCCTGCCACAATCAATACTAGGAGGGAGGGAGGGGAGGGAGGGAGGGAGGGAGGGAGGGAGAGAGAGAGAGAGAGAGAGAGAGAGAGAGAAAGGATGTAAGAGGGAATGGCAGAAAAGAGGTAGGGAGGAGAGAAATGGAGAAAGAGGGGAGGAGAGAGAGAAATGGAGGAAAAGGGGAGGTAAGGTGAACAAAAAGGGAGAATAAAGAAGTCAACGTTGAAGGGAGAGAAAGACAGCAAAGAGGGAAGGGAGAGGAGAGAAATGAAGGTAGTGAGGAAAGGGGAGTAAAGAGGAGTGGAGGAGGTAGGTTGGGGAAGAAGTTGAGGAGGAAGGGAGGAAAGGAAGAAGCAGGGAGACTGGGAGGTAGAAGGGAGAGAAAAGGTTGAGAGGAATGGAGGAAAGAAAGGAGAAAGAATAAGAGGTAACATGGAAGGAAGAGAAGAAAAGGAAGATGGAGGGGGGAAGGGGAGAAAAGGAGGAGGGAGGGGGAAAGTTGAGGGAGGGAGGAGTGTGTGGAGGGTAGAAGCGAAAGAAAGGGAGCAGAGGGAGGAGAAGGAACGTGGGGAGGAGAAGTGAAGGGAAACTGAGAGATGGAAGAAGGGAATAATGGGTGGAGGGAAGGAGAGGTAGAAAGAAGGAAGAAAGAGGAAGTAGAAAGAAGGAAGAAAGGGCAGGAGAGAAGGGAGGAAGGTGAGAAAGAAAGGAGGAGGGACTGGAGGAAAAGTGAAGAAACAAGAGGAATGTTAGAAAATGGAGGAAGAAAATGCAAGAAAATAGGGAAGGAGGGGAGGGAGAGAAAGGAAAGAGGGGAAGGAAAGAGAGGAAGGAATGGAGGAAGGGCGATAGATGACAGGGTGAGAGAAGGAAGGAGGAAAGGTAGGGGAGGAGATGAGGAGGGAAAAAAGGGCGGAGGCAAGATACGGAGGGAGGAGGGGTACGGGGAGAAAAGTGAGTGAGTGAGAGAGAGAGAGAGAGAGAGAGAGAGAGAGAGAGAGAGAGAGAGAGAGAGAGAGAGAGATTGACTTGGGAGCGCTAAGAGAAACAGCCATTTTGTGTACATCTCAATTATTCATGTCTTCCAGGTCTCTCTCTTTCTCTCTCTCTCCAGCAACCCCTTCACGAATACATCTCAAATAGCCTCGAAGTAAAAGAACAATAAATAAATAGTAAATAAAGGGAAAAACGGCGTCTTAGTACTGCTGTTATTGTTTTTTTGTTGTTGCAGTACCCTGGCTCACCTGGACCCAATGAACTTCAGGAATCCGGTCACTTCAACCGAGCGTACCCAGAGATCTTTCGGAAGGGCTTAAATACAAAATGAATAGAAATTAAATAAAAAAATAATCCCCTCACTTGCATAAACAGACCCACTCACCCTGTACCTCTCTCTCTCTCTCATTCCTACCTCCCTTCCTTCATCCCTCCTCTCGTCTCTCCCTTGTTTCTCTCACACTCCCCTTACCCTCCCTACCCGTCGACACTCCCTTCATTCCCCTCCCTTCCTCTCCCTCTCTCACCCTTTCATCCTCCCTGCCCCCTTTCTACCCCTATTTTCCCTTCTCACTATCCTTTCTACTTTCCTCCCCTCTCCCTGGACCCCCCACCCACCCCCTTCTATTCTATCCCTCCACACTCCTCTTGCCACATCCATCCTTCCATTCCATCCACTTCATACCTTTCCTTCGTTCCCTCCCTTAATCTCCCTCCCACTCTCCCTTCCGTCATCTCCCTCCCACCACCTTCCTTCCTTCTCTCCCTTTATCTCCCTCCTCCTCTTTCCCCCTTACCAATAGCACTTCCTCCCCCATCTCTCCCACTCTTTCCCCCCCTCCTTCTTTCTTCCTCCCCTTCCCTCGCCCCACCCTCTCACCTCTGTTACATTCCCTCCACACCTTCCCCTCCCCTCCAGTCTTCTCCCCCCCAAACCTCTCTAATTACTCCCTCTCACATTCTTACTTCTCCCACTTCCCCCTCCCACATATCTTCTCTCCCTCCCCATATCTTCTCTCCCTCCCTCCTCTCACTTCCATCTCATCCCCCACTCCCCCCATCCCCCTCTCTACCGTCTCCACATCCTACTTCCACTTCCTCCGCACCTTCTTCCTCTCCCTTCCCTCCCTCCAACACTTCTTCCATGACTTATTTTTCTCCTCTTCCTCCTCCCGCATCCCCCCCATTCCATCTCTCCCCCTCACTAGTCTGCCTTCCCTCCTTTACTCCAGATTTTCCCCCCTCCACACCCATTCCCCCTTGCCATTCTTTCCCCCCCTCCCCTTAGCTGTCTCCCTCCCCCTTTACTCCAGATCTTTCCCCTTCTCCCTCCTCGCCCATTACCCCTTACCATTCTTCCCCCCCCCCTTCCCCAGCTGTCCCTCTCACCAGAATATATGGGGGAAGTTGGCATGGAGCTCCCAGACCGTGTTAAACTGGGGGATGGAAGGGGGTACGATGGAGAGGGGAAGGGGGTAAGATGGAGGTGGGAAGGGGGTAAGATTGAGAGGGGAAGGGGTAAGATGGACAGGGGAAGGGGTAAGATGGACAGGGGAAAGGGGTAAGATGGAGGGGGAAGGGGGGAAGATGCAGAGGGGAAGGGGTAAGATGGAGGGGGAAGGGGGGAAGATGCAGGGGGAAGGGGGGAAGATGGAAAGGGGAAGGGGGAAGATGGAGAGGGGAAAGGGGTAAGAGGGAGAGGGGAAAGGGGTAAGAGGGAGAGGGGAAAGGGGTAAGAGGGAGAGGGGAAAGGGGTAAGAGGGAGAGGTGAAGGGGGTAAGATGGAGGGGGGAAGGGGGTAAGATGGAGAGGGGGAAGGGGGTAAGATGGAGGGGGGAAGGGGGTAAGATGGAGGGGGAAGGGGGTAAGATGGAGGGGGAAGGGGGTAAGATGGAGGGGGGAAGGGGGGAAGATGGAGGGGGGAAGGGGGTAAGATGGAGAGGGGAAGGGGTAAGATGGACAGGGGAAGGGGTAAGATGGACAGGGGAAGGGGTAAGATGGACAGGGGAAGGGGTAAGATGGAGGGGGGAAGGGGTAAGATGGAGGGGGGAAGGGGTAAGACGGAGGGGGGAAGGGGTAAGACGGAGGGGGGAAGGGGTAAGATGGAGGGGGGAAGGGGTAAGATGGGGGAGGGATGGGAAGGGGTAAGATGGGGGAGGGATGGGAAGGGGTAAGATGGGGGAGGGATGGGAAGGGGTAAGATGGGGGAGGGATGGGAAGGGGTAAGATGGGGGAGGGATGGGAAGGGAAGAGAGGAAGAGAGAGAAAGAAAACAGAGGGATATGGAGGTAGAGGGGAAAAATGGATGGGGAGGTGATAAGGTGAAAGGGGAGGGGGTAAGAAGGAGGGGGAGGGGAGGGAAATGGGAAGGGAGGAAGTGGGACAAAGAAAACAAAGGGAGGGGAGGGGAAAATGGAGGGGGAGGGGGTACGACGGAGGGGATGGGGAAAGGGGTAAGGAGGGGAAGGGGTATGATGGAGGGGGAGAGGGTAAGACGGAGGTGGAGGGGAAGGAAATGGAAAGGGAGGAAAAGGGAAAAAAAAGGAGGGAGAGGGGATGGGGAGGGCTGAAGTGGGGGATGGGGAAGAAGAATCAAGGAAGCAAATGGGGGAAAGTGGGGGAAGAAGGGATGGGGAAGAAGTGGGGGAGAAAAGCAAAGAGTGAGAAGAGGAGCTGGGAAGGGAGAGAGGGTGAAAATGAGGGTGTATGCGGGTAGGGTAAGGAGGTGGGGAGAGGGAGGGAGGAAGGAGAGGGAGGAAGAAAGGAGGGGAAGGGGGGTGTGGTCCTTGGGTTGGAGAATTACTCTAAACAGCCTAAGGTGGTGGGGAAATGAGAGGGGAAATGAGGAATGAGGGGAAAACAGAGATGAGAGAGAGAGAGAGAGAGAGAGAAAGAGAGAGAGAGAGAAGGCTCAGCTGAAGGTTAAGAGGCTGGAATAGAAAGTCTCAAGTGGAGGAAAAAATATGTGGAGGAAGAAATATGTAGAGGGAGAAAGAAGTAACTGGAGGGAGAAATATTGGAGGAAAAAAAAAACCAGTGGAGAGAGAAATACGCGAACACACACACACACACACACACACACACACACACACACACACACACACACACACACACAAAATTGTTCTATAGCTTTAAATTAACCAGCTTACTTGCCTTCACATGAAATAATCTGAACTAGAGAAGGGGCAACAATAAAGTTAATAATAAAAACAACAGTAACAAGAAGAAAAAGGCTAAATGAAAGGAAAAAGGCTAAATGAAAGGAAAAAGGCTAAATGAAAGGAAAAAGGCTAAATGAAAGGAGAAAGGCTAAATGAAAGGAGAAAGGCTAAATGAAAGGAAAAAAGCTAAATGAAAGGAAAAAGACTTGGCCAGGTAAAGAATATGCAAAGTAGGTGTAAGGAGAGGAAAGACTTCAAGCAGAGACAATGCAATAAAAAGAGAAGGAAAGAAGGGAGCTTAAGGGAAGAAAGGGAGAAAGAGAGAAAGAGAGAAGGGAGGATGGGGGAGAGGAAAGAGTCAAGGCAAAGGGAGAATACGGAACTAGCAGATAAAGGGCGCAATAAGGAGAAGAAAGGAAGCAAAAGAAGACAATGCACCCTAGAGGAGGAAGGAAGGGAGAGAAAAAAAGAAGGGAGGAAACATGGAGGGATAAACGAGGACAGGAAACAGCCAAAGGAAAGAGGGGAAAAAGATACAAGGAGAAAGAATGCAACAAAGGGAAAGAGAAAACATCTGAGAGAGAGAGAGAGAGAGAGAGAGAGAGAATGGGGAAAAAACTAGGAGGGGAAACGACCATGTCTGGACAGTAGGGGAGAAGGACATATATTAGCAAAGATGAATGTGAGAGAGAGAGAGAGAGAGAGAGGGAGAGAGGGAGAGAGAGAGAGAGAGAGAGAGAGGGTGGGGTGGGGTGGGGGGGAGGGTGAAGGGAAAGGGACAGGAAGAATGAGAATGGGGGAGGAGATGGGGTGAAGAGGAACGAGAAAAGAGGGAGAGGGAGGGAAAGAGGAAAGGAAAAGGGGAGGAAAGGAGAGAGAGGAAAAGAAGCGGGAGGGACAGAGAAAAGTGGGAGAGAATGAGGGAGAAACGGGAGGAAGGAAGGATGGCAGCCCTGAGGAAAAAAGGAAGGAGGTGGAGGCAGGGGCGGGTGAGAGAAAGAAGGATGGAAGGAAGGAGGGAGCGATGGAGGAAGGGAGATAGACACTGGGAGAGAAAGACGGAAGGGCGGGGGGGGGGGAGGATATCAGAAGAAAAACGGAAGGAAGCGAGGGCGGAGAGACGGGTGGGAGTTGGGGGGTGAAAGAAAGAAGAAGGGATGATTGGAGATGGAGGGAGCGAGGGAGGGGTGGAGGGAGAGATGGAGGGAAGGAAGGAGGGGTGGAGGGAGAGATGGAGGGAAGGAGGGAGGGGTGGAGGGAGGGGTGGAGGGAGGGGTGGAGGGAGGGGTGAAGGAAGAGATGGAGAGATGAAGGGAGGAATGGAGGGAAGGAGGGAGGGGTGGAGGGAAAAATGTACGTGATAAACTCCGCCCAGATTTACGGTGTTGCCCGGAGTAAATTTAAAAACTGTCGCCTATATTTTACGGCTGGCATGGGGAGGGGAGGGGAGGGGAGGGAGTAAACGAGTAGTAGATGGGGAGGAGATGAGTAGTAGCAGATGGGGGAGGGGTGGGGGAGGGGGGAGTAGATGGGGGAGGGGGAAAAGTAGACGGGAGAGTGGATGCGGAAGTTGGGAAGGGGGAGGGAGTAAATGGGGGAGGTGGGGGAAGGAGTCAGCTCAGATTAACCCCTTCAGCCTGTGTACCCATTTAGCCTAACCCATAACCCTGAAAAATCTACCTTTGCGAATCAGGTGACATTTTTTTAATATTAAATTCTTGCTACCTCCAGGCGAGTTTATTTTATTTTTGAGGAATTTATTTATTTTTTGAGAAATTGCAAGCTCCTAAAAATTAAATATGGCCTTTACTCTGCACTTCATTTTGAGCGGGACTAAAGCTACTACAGTCTGGCACTGGCTAAAAATAAAGGAAGAATAAAGTAGCAATATTAGCATCACCAGCAGTAGCAGTAGTAGTAATTGTAGTAGTAGTAGTAGTAGTAGTAGTAGAAATAATAATAATAATAATAATAATAATAATAAAATACTCGTTCTGAAGGGGTTAGGTATCCAGCCACTCCTCTCTCGCTCATCTCCATAATATAATAACTTTTGTACAAAAACTTCCACCTGATATATCACCTTCAGGGGATTGGGGGGCGGGGGGGTGCGGCGGCGGTTAGCACATCCAATTCCCTGCTACAAAAACTCGAGTTCAATTCCCAGGCCGGTCAGACTGGAGGACTCAGTTTGTATCTCCATTTATGCCTACTCACCCCTTCGTACAGTTAGGGACCTGGAGGTAACAATGACTACTGCAGGTTTTATTCTAGGGAAAGATTGTGGCTTAGAAAGATTAAAGTCCCGCAACTCCCACCCTATCCCCCGAAGGGAGGGCGGTGAGCTGCATGAGGAAAGGGCAACTTCAGCCTGTACTCCACTGGGTTTACGTTCAGATAAGCCTGGGGTTACTACTACTGTTACTACACTATATTACTACTACTACCACCACCTATTACTATTACTACTACAACTACCTATTACTATCATTTTTACTACTACCTATTACTATCATTTTTACTACTATACTACTACTACTACTGAGGCACAAACGACATCACTGCCTATCGCCCCCCCCAAAAAAAAAAAATAAATGAATAAAATAAAGCCACAATCGAACGCTGAAAAATCCGCTCGTCACCACCACTCATTATTACCTACTATTATTCCTTCACCAACACGCTCACATTTACGTCCTGAATTTAATTTTTTGATATTTTCCTGGATTTTGCTTCCCCCCCCCCTGCCCCTGTTCACCCAGCGGTAAGATTAGGGACCGGGACAGAACATCAATTATCCGGGGTTCTGTTCTAAGGGAAAACTGAGACTTGGAAGTAATTTTAATATCAATCTTAATGCCTCTCATGTAGCCTAGCTGACTGGCACACACGTAAATTTTCCTCCTCCTCCTCCTCCTCCCTTTCATTTCTTCTTTCTCCTCCTCCTGCTGCTCCTCCTCTTTTAAGTCTTCCTCCTGCCCCTCCTCCTCTTTTAAGTCTTCCTCCTGCCCCTCCTCCTTTTAGTCTTCCTCCTGCCCCTCCTCCTCTTTTAGCCTTCCCCCTGCCCGTCCTCCTCTTTTAACCTTCCCCCTGCCCCTCCTCCATTAAGTCTTCCTCCTGCTTCTCCTCCTTTTAGTCTTCCTCCTGCCTCTCCTTCTCTTTTAGTCTTCCTCCTGCCCCTCCTTCTCGTAGTCTTCCTCCCGTTCCTCCTCCACCCCCTCATTCTTCTTTACCACATCCCGCACGCCCGAACCACACCCCACACGCCCAAACCACATATCCCTCACGGCCAAACCACATTCCTCACGGCCAAACCACATTCCTCACGGCCAAACCACATTCCTCACGGCCAAACCACATATCCTTCACGCCCAAACCACACCCCACACGCCCAAACCACACCCCACACGCCCAAACCACATATCCCTCACGCCCAAATCACATTCCTCACGCCCAAACCACACCCCTCACGCCCACTTTTAATTTCGCCCACGCCCACGCCAGGCAACCTCACGGGCGGGCAGCGAGCAAGTATTTATCGGTGCAATTACTGTCATGTCAATAGTTTTTGCAAGACGCTGAGAAAAGAGAAGTTTGCAAAGTTTGTGGCTTGTGCAACTCTAAATGGACTCTCTCACATTCTCTCTTGGATTCTCTTTCTTGGACTCCTCTCTCTCTCTCTCTCTCTCTCTCCTGGATCATCCTCCGTAGTTACTCTTTCCAGGATCCTTTTCGTCTCTCTCTCTCTCTCTCTCTCACACACACACACACACACACACTAATGCTCTTTCTCTTATCCCTGCGTATCACACTAAAACCAAAGCACCTCGTAGGGACCATAAGTCTGTGTGATCTGCGTATCCTTGTTAACTGTTCATATTTGAGTGGGAAAAATACTTCACGGAGAGAGAGAGAGAGAGAGAGAGAGAGAGAGAGAGAGAGAGAGAGAGAGAGAGAGAGAGAGAGCGAGCGAGCAAATGATACTGGAGCAAGCGAACCCACACCCGCAGTCATACATCAATGTCACGGAGCCGCACAACACAGATTATCAGAGCAGCTTCATAACCTAACCTAACCTCACACCACCGCCTGCTTGTTTATGCCCTTCACACACACACACACACACACACACACACACACACACACACACACACAGAAAACCAGTCTGTTAATACTAACTCCATTACACACACACACACACACACACAACTAGTTCCTTCCCCCCCCCCCACACTTACAAGCTTGTTAATACTCTTCTCTATTCACATACGTCAAACATCATCCACCTCCCTATCCATATAAACCTCACACACCAAATGCTTGTGTTTACTCATGGCTATCCACACACACACACAAAACCTGCCACATCACACCAAAGCTCCACTATATTCCTCCCTATTCACCCCACCCCACACCACACTACACCAAAAGCTCCGTTATACTCCCTATCCACACCACCTCACACCACACCAAAAGCTCCGATATACCCCTCCCTATCCACACCACACCACACCACAAATTATCAGAAACCCCTTCATAAATCAACCCCACCTCTCACCACCACGTCATACCAACTTCTTGCTCATTTTTTCACCGCAACATCCTTACCCCACTGAATAAAACCGTCTGGTGTTAACTCAGTGAAATACCTACGTGAGTCTACGGCACTCAAAGGGTTGCTAAAAATCGTACTTAACCCTCTGTCAAAGATATTTCTCAGCTGAATAAAACCGTCTGGATGTAGCCCGAATAAAAATAAAATCTTTGGCCATTAGTCTTTGTTAATACTCGTTCCCATCCCCAGGACACGTACCAGAAGACACCATACCACAATACACCAGTCATACCAATTCCCTCCACACTACACCACTTCATATACCCCCTCCCACCACACCACACTCGTACATCACCTTCCAGCACACCACACTCATACACCACCTCCCACCACACCACACTCATACACCACCTCCCACCACACCACACCAAACTCCTACACCACCTCTCATTCCATCACACCAGGCGCTCATTTATCTTCGTGTCCATTTCAGCACAACAAAAACACCGGCTATCACACAGGACACTGCCATACCTAACACCACATCACCCAAACTGCTTCATAAACCACCCAGCATCACCATAACACACCGAGTTACTGTCTATACTGGTCCACTTCCACACACACCCTAAACATTGCATCCACCCCACTCCACACACTCTATTATGTCATTCCCTCACACCACACACCACCACCACACCTCACCATACGTGCACACACCACTTAAAACCACTCCACCACCCACACCGTGTCACAATACGCCACCCCACATCACAGCATCCACACCAAACCATCCAATAACACTCCACCGTCCATTCCACACCACTTCACATCATAGCACCAACACTAAACCAATCTACATCATTACATCCACACCAAACCAACCAATATCACTCTCCACCGTCCATTCCACACCACTGGCTTGTTTACAGCGATCAGACTCCACACACACACACACACACACACACACACACACACACACACACACACACACAGAACTTTAATCCAGCTATTTTATTAATCATCTCAACCATACGGTACCACCCTACACCCAACGATACCACTTCATGATACCACCTAATACCACGCTACCAAGTACATCACCCTACCACACACCACCCATACACCACCATACCACACACCACCCATACACCACCAAACCACACACCACCCATACACCTTCATACCACACACCATCCGTACACTACCATACCACACATCATCCATACACCACCATACCACACACCATCCATACACCACCACACGACACACCACCCATTCCACACTACTTCACACATTTCAGCACCCATACCACAAACCACCACACCACACCACACCATTTTTTCCACACTAGTTCACACCATTCCAGCACCCATACCGCACGCCTCATCACACACCACACCATTTATTCCACACTACCTCACACCATTTCAGCATCCATAACACACACCACCAGACCACACCACACCATTTATTCCACACTACCTCACACCATTTCAGCATCCATAACACACACCACCAGACCACACCACACCCTTTATTCCACACTAGCACACACCATTTCAGCATCCAAACCACATGCCTCACCGTCCCATCTCACACCATAGACACCACACCATTTACTCCACACTAGCCTACCTGACACCATTTCAACATCCATACCACAGGCCTCACCATCCCGTCTCACACCATCCACAGCACTCCATCCATAACCAGCACTTGTTTACGGTGGTAACGCTGCACAGACACGCAAACAAGCACATTAATCCAACCACTGTGTCAATCATCCGGACCGGCATGAACGGGTACCGGTATACTAGAAACAAAATAACGCTTACATTACGTACAAAATATTACTCCAATCAGACTCTTTTTATACTAACTTGGCCTAAACTAGAAACGATGCTAGTCACGAAGAAGTGCTATGGAAATGGCGTAGGTGTAGTATTATAACTTTCTGGATAGACAATGGTCGATAGATAGAGAGGTCACTGATACGGACATACAGGAACATACACTCCGGGAAAGACAGACAGAGAAATAGAATGTGGACGGAGTGACTGGTAACATACGGTGTATTTATGGAAACAAGAATGACTAACAGACAGACAGCGACAGACCGACAAACGCAGTATATTAGAGGCAGGGCGAGGATGATTAAGACACCTTACAGCAATTGAGGTGATTTAAAAGACCAGCGTCGCGTGTGGCAAGGTAGTTGTTTGCCTTCGCCCCTGCCGTATATAAAAGGTAAATCGATGGTGGTATTTTGCCAAGTGGTCAGGTTGGTAGGTATTAATTTTTTTGTGCCTCTACCTTGTTCCTGCTTTTTGCCTCCTTACTGGTGATCGCGGGGACGCCTTCACGCGGTGGCACTTATAAAAATATCCCCCGTCTCCCTCCATATTTATACCCCTGCGGTACTACTACTATTACAACACCTAATAATAATAATAATAATAATAATAATAATGATAATAATAATAAAAAGGAAAATAATAATAATAATAATAATAATAATAATAATAATAATAAAAAGGAAAATAATAATAATAATGATAATAATAATAAAGGAAAATAATAATAATAATAATAATAATAAAAAGATTACAATAAATACAGAAACTAAATAAATACCATTATATAAAAAAACATAAAACCAGAAAAAGACATCAGCTTCAAGACGCCAATAGGAAAGAATACAAATCTTCTCAGTCAGCCTGCAGCCTTGCCAAGCGTCTTTCATATCAACAACCAGGGTGGGAACACATGCAAGGACATACCGTACGAGTACCACCCCCAGCGTCACTTCTCAATGTCCAACCCGATCCGATTTCGATCCCCATATTAAAAGTCACGTAGATAAAGGGGCAAACACGGTATACACTGAGCCACCATGGATCCACGTTATCCACAGAAATAGTAGAAGTTGTAGCAAAAGTAGTAGTAGTAGTAGTAGCGGAAGAGTTGTAAAAATAGAAGCAGTATTAGGATTAGTATGTGCAGTAGTTGTTATTGTTGCTGCACTCCCTCACTACTCCCTCCCTCCCTCCTCCTCCTCCTCCTCCTCCTCCTCTCTCTCTCACTGACCCCATTCCCCCCCATACCCTCAACCACAAGCAAGCAAACTGACAAGCAACTGAGACCGCCTGGCAGTGTTGTGTCTGCTAATTCTCTCTCTCTCTCTCTCTCTCTCTCCTTTTATTCTTTTCCTTGTTTTCTCCCTTTTCTTCCAAATTTATTCTCTCCTCCTTCCTTTCCTCTTCTCTTCTCCCTCCTCCATCCTCTTCTCTTTGTAACTATCCCTCCTTCCCCCCCCCCTCTCTCTCTGACCGCCTGGTAGTGTTGTCTTCTAGTCTCTCTCATCATGTCTCCTTCCACACTGCCCTTTCTTCCACTCTTCTTCCATCTCTCTAAATCTTTGTTCTTCCTTTTCCTCTCCTTGCCTTCCCTCCTCCTTCCTCTCCACTTCATTAACCCCTCCCCTCTCTCTCTCTCTCTCTCCACACACACACACACACACACACACACACACACACAGAGGCGGCCTGGTGGTGCTTGCAAATCCTGCTAGAATCACTCCAAGCACATCTCATCATACCCAGTAAGCACGCAGCCTTGCACGGGATACAAGCAAATGAGAGAGAGAGAGAGAGAGAGAGAGAGAGAGAGAGAGAGAGAATGATACGCACTCACTATCACAATCACAAAGAGTGACGTGAACGGAAGCACACAGAACGAACACGAAGTCACAAGCAGAAGAAGAATTTACAAGCAAAGGAAGGTGTTACAAGCAAAAGGAGAGGAAACAATGACTATACAAGCAAAGGGTAACTAAAAGCAAAGAGCGAGAGTGAATGGGAGGCAGAGGACAAATACCATATTGACTGTTACAAGCAAAAGGATGGAATTACACGCAAAATGGGGAGGAAAAGACTAAACACGCAGAGACAACCAGCACAAGAGTTACAAGCAGAAGGAGTGAATACAAGGCCAAGGTACAAATATTTTCTGTAACGTCAAAGAGAAACGGATCAGTCGCTCCTAGAAGGCAAAAACCACATCCTGTCACAAGCGTAAGTTACAATCGCAAATGACAAACACACGTGGAGGAGAAAAACTGGCCAGCACAACACCGGATCAAAAATAAACCACTCCAGCCATAAGACACGTACCGTACATGAGCAAGAAGGAAGAACAACAACAAGAGGAAGGATGAACCAATACATGCTGTGAAGA
>NC_137061.1:2590515-2703015 GCF_032717465.1 Coenobita brevimanus | reverse complement strand
AGAGAGAGAGAGAGAGAGAGAGAGAGAGAAATATCAAAGAGGGTGGTGTAGGTATCCCCGTGCCTGGGTAACTAACCTAATTACAAATATTACACAACTAATGGCAGCTGCGACTCCATTATCAGCACATCTGGACCGTAACGTGCATCAAATAAATGACCTTTTTACACACAAATTATCCGTCCAGCCCTGATAAACGCCTGAACTTATTTATATTCAAGGCATTTATATTTATCGTACCCTAAGTGTAAAATGGTAAATAACTAAGTCTACCGGATCTCGTAATATGTACCGTATCGCTTAATTAACACTCTTTACATAATAATTTTCTCCCCAGCCCTGAAATACAGCCAAACATTTTAATATTTGTGTACCTCAGGATATATAAGATACAGTATATAAATTCAAGACTGTTTGTAATATGTACCGGTATCATTTATTGACCTAACCCTTTCGTTACGCATCTCAATTAGGATACACAAGATACAGTATACGGTTTAATTCCAGGCTGTTCGTACTATGTTGTTGTGGCACCAGGCTCATCTGAAACGTGAACCCAGTGGCCTGCAGGATTAAAACGCCTTTCTGCTGTCCACCATCTTCCTTTTGAGGATAGGGAAGTAAGTGAGGGACGCTTGTATGACGAGGCAGAGGAGCCGCCTGGTTATATCGGTGCCACCACTAAAAGGCTCCCTATCCAGCACCAGCCTTTACAGACAGACTACGGTATCACGGTAAACCCAGCCATCCGTTCCTCTGATGTGCTGTATACTAGTGCTGATCCCCCCGTGGCTAAGAGGGCTAAGCATCAAGCGATCAGCCACGCCACATAGCCAATCCCGAGTATCACTTAAGCCGATTACCACTTAAGGTAACTCTCAAAGCACCTGAGAAACCTTAACCCTTCAGTACGGTGACGCGTATTTGCATTTTATCTAGCTGCTGCAAGACCATTGTATTCAGCTTAACAAAACCAGATCATTTCTTTGTCTTAATAAAACCAAACAACTTCGTTCCTAACAAACCCAAACGAAAAGCACATAGCACACCTCTCTCCGCCTATCAGCTCATAGTCGCGAAGCTCTTAGGTCCTTCCCTGGAGTCCCCCCCCCCTTTATTAGCACCTGGATATCTTTTTCGTACAGGGTAGATTTAACTAGTAACCAAGGAGACCCAGTCCTAACTGATGACTAACGCTTACCGAACTTCAAAACCACGACTTTAGTATTCAAGTTGTGAGTGGCCCAGTTCCATCATATGAAAACAATAACAATACAAACTAAGTCAGAAGTAACGGGTTAAAAATGTCTCCAGTGGCCCCTTCATGACGTGACAACTCTGTTGTTTTAGAAAGATGATTTAGTCAGTTAAGGAGCGGCTTCCTGTCCTCTAAGTGCCAAGACACTCAGCTACACTACTAAGCCTACTCTTTATTCTTACTAGGCCTCCTTCAAGAATTTATTTTAAGATTGCCTACTCTTTATTCTTACTAGGCCTCCTTCAAGAATTTATTAAGATTGTGTAAGACGTTCCGTACTGAAGGGATGAGTGAAGGACGTAGCCTACCCATTCATCTAACCTTTGTAGGTCGAGAAGTATATCCTGAACTGAATAAAATCAGAGATTGCAACAGTAACGTATGATACAAGAGTCAAGAGGAAGGAATATATATACTGTTCATTACTCTCACACACACACACACACACACACACACACACACACACACACACACACACACACACACACACACCGCGTACTTAGAGGACTTAAAAAACAACTAAGTGATAAGTTTTGCCTCAGATGCTTACAAACTTTATGCACACATCAACCCACCACCAACAGGAAGCAGTACACACACTACAGTTCGTTCATTTTAACTTGGCGTACATGAGAAAGGCGGGAGTGAATTGGGAGCAGGGCAGTGAAATGGCGGGGGACTGGGCGACGTGGAGGCGATTTGTTTGAGGCCTCCCCGTATAGGATTAAGGCGTCTGGCAATAGATAGATAGATAGGTTTTGGTCCAATTGTTGCTTATTTTCCCTTGTCCAATGGCACTATAAAAACATACTACAGCTTTGCATCCTTCTCATAGCAATAATAATAATAATAATAATAATAATAAAAACAATACCACGGCTCTGCATCCTTCTCAATGTTTCGTGACTGGCATCATTTTCAAGTCTTATCTCCTGTTATACCTCAGTATTAAGGACGGCGAGCTGGTGATTGCACGCCAAATTAAAGTGAAAGGAGTATAGCCTAGTGTGGCTTTGTATTCACCTGACAAAACTAGGCCACTCCTTCAACTTATAGCCCCTCCAATACGATTTTTTTTCTCGTTTATGCCTACTAACAGACGATTTTATTCAGCTGATACCCCGAATAGTGAAGGGGTTAATGAAGGCTGGATCTAACCCCCTTTAGTTCAAAATGTCTCTCTTACCATTTAACCCCTCCAATACGACGATTTCTTTTTCGTTTACGCCTACTACCAGACGATTTTATTCAGCTGATACACCGACTACCTGAAGGGGTTATTGAAGGCTGCATCTACCTTGACTCATCTTCGTTGTCTTAAGGTATTTCTCACGTTATTGGTAATTCTATACTGTAATGTTTTTCTTATCTAGGCCTATACGAGCTAAGGAAAACACACACACACACACACACACACACACACACACACACACAAGCAAAGGATCCAACTTGAAAATTACAAACGATCCTATGTGTAAATTCCGAACGATCCTATGTGGAAATTCCGAACGATCCTATGTGAAAATTCTGAACGATCCAAAATAAAAATTTCCAAACGATATAATATGAAACTTTCCAACGATCCAACGTGTAAATTCCGAACGATCCAGTGTGAAAATTCCGAACGATCCAATGTGAAAATTCCGAACGATCCTATGTGAAAATTCCGAACGATCCAATGTGAAAATTCCGAACGATCCAATGTGAAAATTCCGAACGATCCAATGTGAAAATTCCGAACGATCCAATGTGAAAATTCCGAACGATCCAATGTGAAGCTTCCGAACGATCCAATGTGAAGCTTCCGAACGATCCTATGTGAAAATTCCGAACGATCCTATGTGACAATTCCGAACGATCCTATGTGAAAATTCCGAACGATCCAATGTGAAACTTCTGAACGATCCAATGTGAAACTTCTGAACGATCCTATGTGAAAATTCCGCTCGAAACTTTATGGCTGTAGCTGTTAGTCTCCGGACT
Source organism: Coenobita brevimanus (assembly GCF_032717465.1). NCBI lineage: Eukaryota > Metazoa > Arthropoda > Malacostraca > Decapoda > Coenobitidae > Coenobita > Coenobita brevimanus. The sequence continues at coordinate 2,699,774 of NC_137061.1, read as the reverse complement.
AAATAAGGTAGCCAGCAGCCCCTCCCAGCACTTATCCAGGAGTCTTAGTTACATTTCTTGGGCTTTATTTTATTGTTTTTTAAGTTACCCTTTTCTTAGTTACATTTCTTAACTATATTATATTGTTTTTTACAGTTATTCTTGTCTTTACTCATATGGCTACCACACCCTTTACAATCATCGGGGATCTGGATAATAAAATAATAATAATAATAATAATAATAATAATAATAACAGGAAGAAGAAAAACAGGAGGAGGAGGAGAAGGAAGAGGAGGAAGAGAGAGGAGGAGAAGGAAGAGGAGGAAGAGAGAGGAGGAGAAGGAAGAGGAGGAGGAGGAGCAGACGGAGGAAGAGGAAGAAAAGAAGAAGACGAAGGAGAGGAGGAGGAATAATAATAATAATAATAATAATAATAATAAGCAATAATAAGCAATAATGCTGGTAGTAATAAACCACCAAAACATGACACGAAAATCCTTAATTGCCATGCTAAATCAATTAAAAAAAAAGGTGTTAAGATCTTTTAACAACAGGTCCAGCAGCAAATTAAACCTTGCTTTACTATTCAATGATCTGGTTAAGGAGACAACGACTGGTATTCACGGAAGCTCCCTAACGCCTCTTTCTTCTCGATTTATTTTGTGGATATGATTGGTTAACATCCTTTTCTACGTTATATATAAAGAGTAGCCTATGGGTGATATGAGGAGGATTTAAATAACACAGATGAGGACAATCAGGAACAATATGCAAAATAAATCGATTAGGGAAAGATGTTTGGCAGCCTCTTTAATAAACGAGAATACAAGTCAAGGACGTGTTTTTGTGGCTGCAAGTTCCGAGCGACTGCATAATCTGATTAAGCTTGAGAATCACTGGTATCAACTGCAACGTGGTAATAACTCTTCAATTGCACGAGGCAGTTTGCAAGATAAGTACAATTTCATTCATTCATTCCCTAAGATGACGTTTGCTTTAGTCTTTCATTACCGTATTATTCAATTTACGATGGATATCTAGGTATCTTTTTAATTTACGATGCCTATCAAGGTATGTTATTCAATTTACGATGGTTCTGTACTTCATTCAATGTACGAATTTATTTTATTTTCAATTTACGAAGGCTATCTATGCATTTTACTCAATTTACGATGGCTATCTATTTTATTCAATTTACGATGGCTATGTATGTATTTAATTCAACTTACAATGGCTATCTATTTTATTCCATTTACGATTGTTATATATGTATTTTATTCTATTTACGACGGCTGTCTATGTATTTTATTCTATTTACGATGGCTATTTATGTAGTTTATTCAATTTACAATGGCCATCTATGTATTTTATTCAATTTACGATGGCTATCTATGTATCTAATTCAATTTACAATGGATATCTATGTATCTGATTCAATTTACGATGGCTATGTATGTATTTTATTCAATTTACGATGGTTATATATGTATTTTATTCATTTTACGATGGCTGTGTATTTTCTTCAATTTACGATGCCTATCTATGTACTTAATTCAACTCACAATGGCTATCTACGTATTTTATTCCATTTACGATTGTTATATATGTATTTTATGCTATTTACGAAGGCACTAAGTATTTTATTCAATTTACGAGGGCATTGTATGTATCTTATTCAATTTACAATGGCTGTCTATGTATTTTATTCAATTTACGATGGCTCTGTACCGTACTTTCCTCAATTTCCGATGACAATGCCTTCTATTCGATTTACGATGGATATCTATAAGCGAATATGTTAATGAAGGCTGTATCTAACCCTTCCAGTTCCTCGTCCTGTATTCTCGTCGGTGATGGAAGCGCCCTAACACATTTCCCTATGCAATTTAGTTTACTTATTACATTTTACTATTCACGTCTGCGTTATATAAATCCTTCCAAGATCGCCATACTGAGCATAAAGTACAAAGATATTTACCAGCCAAATCCACAAACTAAATCGCTAAGGACGAGATGCTAAGATGCCTTCTCACACTATTCAACTTCTTGTTACAATGTTTTCCTTCCTTAACTCATCTCTCTCTCTCTCTCTCTCTCTCTCTTCCTTTACTCAAACTCAGCTTCTCATATCTTCCTCGTTTTTTCTTGACTTTAACTTATTATTAAACCCATAACAAAAACCAACACTTCAAGCAATCAACTATCACACATTTCCCTAACTTACTAAATGAATAACGAATACAACATTTGGCCTAAAAATCATCCAATAAATCACATGTCACCGCTATTTCGATGTTTACCTTCACACCTAAATTTACTAGACTCAAATTAAACACAGACTAAGAAGGTGCCAATCCCATTAATCCATCCTACTGAATCAAAACCAACCGCCTATCGTGACCTTAAGCTTTTTCATATCTCTGGGTGGTATTCTAGTATAATTAGAAAGCTTACTAACACCTCCTCCTTACCGATTTATTTCTCATTCTTCTCCGTTACTCTTCCGTGTTATTCATGCAATCTATGTCGATGTTCAAAAGGCATAAAGTAAACCAGAGGATAATAATGAGTAGTTTGGAAAATAAATCGTTAAGGAAGATGTGTTGGGGAGCTTCCTTACCTGACCAGCATACGGACCTTTACCTCTTTATCGTAACTACCGGTAACCCGATGTCGTACAGTTTACATTGGCTGCTATCTTCCTTTAATAAACCCAGAATGAATAATTAACTACAAATGACTTTATTTTGTCGTATTTTATCCATTTTTTCCTATTCCATCTACAGTCAAACGCCTTAATCCCGGAAGGGGTGGCCACAAACCAATCACCTTCATGTCATCTTGTTCATACCATCAAGCTGCCCTTTCTCCTATAATACTTACACTACCCTCCCTCATATAGCTCTCCATCCCATTCTTCCATCTCATCTTCGGTCTCCCTCCATCTTCCCCCTCAACCTCACATACACTCATCTATAGTCAGCCCTCCCATTCTCCATCCTCTCCACAAGGCCAAACCATCTCAAAGTATTTCTCTTAATTTCTTCCAGCACATCCACAACATTATTGCAACAAAGTCAATATTCAACTTTCTTTATTTTCCTACCATATCAGATCCAAAAAATATTTATGAATCACCGGTATGCTAGGTAGGCCGATATTCATCTTCACACAATATTCTGTCTTACTGAATCGGAAACCAATAGCCTATCATACGAGGTTAAAGTTCTGCAATTTCTCATTATTGCAGCCAAGTCAATATTCAAGCTGCAAGTTTTCCTTCCTTACTGTACTCTCCCCCAAAATTAAATATATATGTAAAGCAATAATCAGCTTTTTTCAATATCCCCATGAATAAAAAGGGTGGCCTGAGAGACTGACTAGGAGTGAGTGGGATGGAGGGGAAGGTGGGGACGGGGAGACTGAGGATATGGAGGGATGGGTGTGAAGAAGGGAGGGGTGAGTTGAAGAGAAGGCATCCTGATGAAGAAAGGCAGAATGGCATGGGAGTTACTGAGAAACTGATATGGAGAGTTGGGGTGGGGAGATATGAATGAGAAGGGGGGAGGTGGGAGTTGAAGAGAAGGCACCCTGATAGAGCAAAGAATGGCGTACAGTCGATAAGTTTATGGCCACCTTTTCCAGGATTAAGGCGTCTCACTACCATATATATATATATTTTTTTTACCTTACCAAACCCTAATACACAAACTACATAAGCCAATCTTCACATTCACCAATCTTCCTATAAATGCTACTGGATGGACAACAAACCGTAATATCCTACAACCTATACCCTTTTCACCAGAACTTGGCCCAAAATTGCTATCCCTCCATATTGCATGCTGAGCTATGAGAACAGATTAATACTGGAATACGATGCTAGTCACAAAGAGCTAATATGGAGATGCAAAGCCACAACACTGTCTTTCCCTGCTACTGATTTACGTTATATAAGCTGTAAAGGGACGAAAATCTGGGCCAAGTCAGAGTAAAAACAATAGCTGAAGTTTCCAGTTTCTCATCGGTTTATTGTAGCTAAGGTAAGACTCACCCTATGTAACATTAGGCTTTCTTATTATAAAAACAAATACGTAAGCCATATCAGTATATATCTTCATACATCTTCCTCCCATCGACCGCATCAAAGTCAATATTTAACTTATATGTGCCTCACTTTCCTATACGGTGTGCTAAGAACTATAAACAAGGTAAGCAAACACGCCTTCACTCATATCCTTGCTTTACAGACTCCTAAACAGACAAATATCCTGAGAAAACGTTTGTCTCCTGTAACCTAACACTGGCTACACAATGCACGAGATGACCCCACCCAATACGGCCTGACCAAAAAATAAATAAATAAATACCGGTAAATCAAAATAAATTGTTCTTAATTATGGGTAAAGCTTAAATACCCAACACAAAATTACTGTTTTATGGTTAACTAGGAAAACGTGTTGGAGAGATGCCTTCATGTGGTGGCACTGTTATACATGAGCGACTCCACTGCCCGGTTGTAAACATCACTCAATTCCCTCCCCATACCCCAAAAAGCTGAGGATGGTGATCTGCACAGACGGGCAACTTCAGCCTGCAGTACACCGGGCTCACGTTCAGAGGAGCCTGGGGTTGCAACTAATATGCTGTATAAACTACGCTGATTTTACACCTAACCAAGAAAACCTCAAAAAGAAAAAAGAAAAAAGGAACTAGTCTGAATTTAGAAACATCCACAACAACCCGATTTTACGACTAACCAAAAAAAAAACTCAAAAAGAAAAAAGAAAAAGAAAAAAGGAAAGAACTAGTCTGAATTTAGAAACATCCCCACCAATAACCTAAAAACAAGTCTAACAAAACTCAAAATGCAAAAATGAAAAAGGAAAATCCAGTAAAATGCGTCCAGTGACAGGTCATTAGGCTATAATCCATTAAATCTAACGGGGACCAATAACAGTAGCCATAAACTTGCCCAAGATACAACTAAAAAAAAATACATTGACAAAAATACACACACACACACACACACACACACACACACACACACACACACACACACACAGAGTTAAATCTATTATAATAATCAGCTTGCAATCTAATATTATGGTCCAGTCAGTAGCGTAGTCTATTCAATATAATACCCTAATGACATTTCCATAAACCAGGCAAAAAAAAAAAAAGTTTGTCAACCTACGCTAAATAAATAGTACATAAATAACGAAAATAATTTAAGATGTATTGTATTTGCTGTTTAGACCATTGTTATGTAAATGCGTAACATGCACACGACCGCACATAATAATAATAATAATAGCAGTTGCAGTAATAACAATAGTAATAATATTTCTCGAGCAACCTATAGCCTCCAACATGACTTTTTCCCCGCTTCGGTAACAGGGAATGCAAGATCTGACGTATCAACCCATGCGTCACTCAGCTCACCTAGTTTGACGTATCTTTTGGGCGAAATGCTGTCGTGCCAAGCGTGTGTGGCCACGGAGAGGAGTGCCACAGCCGCAGCCGCAGCCCACAGTAAGAACACCTGCACCCCCATCTTGCTGTGTGATTCTGTACCACGGTGAGACGAACGCTGTGTGCTGAGTCTTGAGTATTCGAGTTTTCGGGATGTATCTGAGAGTTATTTATCCCTATGCCGTGTTATCCACCAGTAGCTATTTATTCTGGTATTCAGTGATGCTCCCGTTATTTCGCTATGCCGTATTATCTATCAGCAACTAATTTATTCTGGCCTTCAGTAATCCTTCCCTTATTTCACTATGCGGTATTATCCACCAGTAGCCTATTTATTCTGGCCTTCCGTGATGCTTCCTTCATTACTTGTTATCCAATGGCTTTATTTCTTACTTTTTGAGTATTAACGCTGTGTGCTCGGGCTATCTTGCAAACTAACAAGCCTTAGGAACCAACAGCCTATTTTGCCTTCAGTATCTCCTTTATTATTCCTTACTATTCCCCAGCTTACTCTATGTTATTCGGCTTACTTTGTTTATTCAGCACTGCTTCCTCTATTACGCAGCATCCACTGGCTTTACTAGTACAGTATAAATGCTTTATTGTTGGGCTAGGTTGCAAATGAGGCCGTATTAACCAGTACCTCTTCCTTTATTCCCTTAATTACCACTTGCTTTATTTCCCACTGTATAATCACTTGTGTATCTGATCTTACCTACTTGAAGACTTAAGACCAGTTCACGTCAAAACAATCTATTCAAAACACAGCTATATTTTGGAGATTGGAATTTTATCGGTACACAAAGTAATCCTTTATCTTTCCTCCTGGGTTTCTCTTACTTTCGCCTTCCTTTCCTCCGTTTCTCTTAATCTATCCTTAATCTATCATTCGCAGAGTTGACCAGAGGGTAGATGAGGGTAATCGATAGGACACTTTATAATGGGGGGCGGTCACGCTTATTTCCCTTGATACTTAAGGCCTTTATACACACAGAATTGGGGTGATGGGTAGGACACTTGCGTACACAGACTACAGTGAATGGCGAAGGCGTAAAGAATCCACCAAACAGGAGCGGCGTAGAAGTGTACTATGATGTATCACTTAAGCGCAGATATGCCAAATACAAACGCTTGATCTAGTGGAATGCTTGATCCGACCTCCTTTTTTCACCACTTCTTTACGATGATTTCTGAGGCTGGTATAGATGTGGTGTGGATGTGGTATGATTCACGGGTTTTCTCTATCCCACTCTCTCTCACATGGAAGACAGGTTCAGGGGAGAATGTGAGAGTAGCAGTGAGAGGAGTCCCCCACACCGCTCCCTTGCTCGCCTTGTCTCATGGCAGAGCGATCTCTCCCTCTCCTCTCGTCTCTCCCTCCTGGTCGCCGCCGTCTAAATGGGGAGCATCAGCCTAAAAAAGTAGGTTAGGACTTCTTTTTCACTCTATCTCTCACATCACGTCATGGTCGGAGCAATAAGGAAAAAACGCTAGCAAGAGACGCCGGAGCCGAGACGCAACCCTCACCTCACGGCAGCCTACTGTTAACTGCTGCCCCGCCACGACTTGTTTACAAAATCGATGGCGGAGCGACCTGTGACGTCACACGCGCAGCATCACTGCCATCTCTTGGCCGCCAAAGTAACTAAACGCCTTTCTCCCTTTCATTTTCATTCTAAAACACACTTCACCCGTGCAGAAGTGTACCAGGCTTAATGCAGATCAATTAAAATCACTTCAAGACACATTCAGTAACCCAAAAATCAAAATAAATCGGGTTTATAAGACGATAACTGGAAAAGCTACACTTCTGTCCCTTACATCACCTCATCTCAGTACCCACACGGCAACAACGAGAGCACTTCATTCACTTTTTCTTAAGGATACTTCTTTCACTTCCATTCTTGAAAACGCTTCAATCACTTCCATTCCTGAAAACACTTTTCACTTCCATTCAAACACTTCATTCACTTCCATTCTTAAAAACACTATTCACTTTCGTTTTCGAACACTTCATTCATTTTTTAAAAACACTTCATTCACATCCATGTGTATCATACTTCAAGCAAATCAAGGGAAATAACTTCAGAACATATTAAGCATTTCAAAATTCAACATACACTTGTTTCAGATTTGTAGAATGCAACATACGTAATCCAATATTAATACAGCGATCGTATTTCAATCATTCATTTAAAAGAAATTCACCAATAGCCAACTTCTCTACTTAAATCTAATCAAAGGAAATACTCTTAACATATATACAATAACCCCCCAAATCAGTATGTTTTTAAAGACTGTAGAAATTTATATTACTATTTTTTATAGCTTAAATCTAATCAAGTGAAAGGAATTAACATATATACACTTAGCCCAAAATCAACATATACTGTGTTTTTATAGATTGCGGAATTCACACTACTCTTCTTAGCCTATCTTCATACTTATAACGATACTATTACATTCATTTTCACACTAAAACACACTTAATCTAGATCCAAGTGTATCATACTTAATCCTAATCACGGAAATTAAACATTAATTCGAAACTCAACCAAACTCGTGTATAAATGAAGATAACTAGACACTTTTTACTCTAACTTGGCCTACGAGTGCCATCTCTCCCCCTTGGTGCTCAAAGGTAACAGATTAATACTAAGTTACGATCCTAGTCACGAAGAAGTGCTATGGAAAGGTTGTAGAGCCAAAGTATGTATATCTGTGCCACTGATCGACATGGAATAAGCTGCAAAACGACGAAAAATTAGGACCAAAGAAAAAATACAAATAAAAATACACGAAAGCTAAATATTTTTCTCCTCTCAAAACAATTACAGTATGAACGGGCTCCTATGACCCACTTAGCAAAAGAGTCATCTGACGTGACATCGAACTGAATATCTGAGTTGTCCCGATCATGAGAGGGTTAACAGATCCATATATAAGCGCATCAAACCCGTATCTAACGAGCGAGAGGAATAATACACCTTAATTCCGAATTCGCCAACATCCACGCCTCGCCACACACCCACAAAGACCTTTTATTTCGCATTAGTGGAGATTCGGTAACACGTATTTCCACGGCGATATGTATTTCTCTCTCTCTCTCTCTCTCTCTCACACACACACACACACACACACACATTAACCTTCTAATGATCTGGGAAACTCTAGCACCCTATTCTAGCAACACCACACTAGTATATTCACCCGAGCGAGTCATAGGAGCTCTGGAGTTAATACACCCACAAAATACGCGTATCAATCATGTATCTGAGTAGTGACCACAAATAATACACATTTAATTCCGTATTCGTCCACATCCCCGCCTCTACACACATACACACACACACACACACACACACACACACACACACACACACACAGACTCTACTCGTGCTACTGGATATTTCGTATCTTATTTCCTCGGTAATGTATATTTTGCTTCTGTCCCTTCAGTATCAAGACATCAAATATCTACCTATCTATCTAAAGCAAGACGCCTTAATCCCGTACAGGAGGAGCCACAAACCAATCGCCTCCGTGTAGCCCTGTCCTCTGCCATTTGGATGCCTTTCCTCTAATTCACACATCCCATCTCTCATATCTCACAACTCAATCTCTCCATCTCATCCTTGGTCTCCTCTTCCACCTCACTCACATACTCTTCTAGTCGTGTCATTCTCGGTCTACACATGGCCAGATCATCTCAGAGTATTTCTCAACATTTACAATCACATCCAAATCAGCATCGTAATCTTCCTATACTTCCTCATTTGTCTGTCTGTTTCTTCATGTAACTCCACATGCTCATCGTAGGTATAACTCAATTCTAATGCTCTACTGAACTGCATCCTTCCAACAGGGTCCAAGCTTCACTTCCGTACGTTAGAGTGGGGATCACCATTCGGTCATGCAGCGACTTTTTTACTTCCATACTCACTTCCCTCTTCCTTATCAGTGCTACCTGTGAACCAGCAACCTTCATCCCCTGCTGTACTCTTATGCACTTCATCCTCTCATCCTTTACTGCATTATTATTCACTTCCTTTCTTTCGCACTGTATAATCACTAAAGGTTTGTGTAGCTGCTCTTTTCTGCTTGAAGACACCTCACCCAAAATTAACTCTCTAATTAGTCAAAAGTAGCCTGGGAGTTATTTACCGTCACCACACTCCTTCACGGTCGGCACAACTCTGGTACACACACGCACACGAGAGAGAGAGAGAGAGAGAGAGAGAGAGAGAGAGAGAGAGAGAGAGAGACATTCCTAAGTAAATCAGCGTCAGTACGATCACCCCTCCAACAATACCAGTCTTCTATTCCACATAATTCCAGACGATTTGATTCGGCGAAGAGTGAGTCACAGGAAGAAGAGTTAACAGATTCATAAATACGCGTCTAAGTCATGTATCCGGGGAGCGGTCACGAATAATGCAGCTTCATTTCAGTGCTGGCAGACATCCACGCCTCTCTCTCTCTCTCTCTCTCTCTCACACACACACACACACATACACACACTTTGAAGTAGCGCAAAGGATAGGATTACGTTGCTTTCGTTTCAACGCATTTACCTACTTTACATTATACTCTCCACACCCTCAACAGCAAATACATAAGGTAAGGCAAAACATGAATAGCAGAGACGATACGTGTAGAGAAACTGCACAAGAGAATCAGCATACGTATGTCTTATCGTTAATGGACAGGTAAAGGAAACTCATGTATATCGTCAAAGAAGAGATGTCACGTAATAATAATAATAAAAATAATAATAATAATAATAAAGTCAGCGTTATCGTAGTGGAGGGACTGATAAGGAAAAATATGGAATGCTTGTGTAGGGCTTGAGGCACATTTTAACTGACGAAAAATGGAAATACCGAAAGGGGAGTGTGTGTGTGTGTGTGTGTGTGTGTGTGTGTGTGTGTGAGAGAGAGAGAGAGAGAGAGAGAGAGAGAGAGAGAGAGAGAGAGAGAGAGAGAGAGAGTGTGTGTGTGTGTGTGTGTGTGTGTGTGTGTGTGTGTGTGTGTGTGTGAGAGAGAGAGAGAGAGAGAGAGAGAGAGAGAGAGGTGTGTGTGTGTGTGTGTGTGTGTGTGTGTGTGTGTGTGTGTGTGTGTGTGTGTGTGTGTGTGTGTGTGTGTGTGTGTGTGTGTGTGTGTGTGCTTTGATGTGTGGCAATAAGCAGATATTACCCGTGTTGGACCTGAAACGATTCCATTATTAGAAATTCACAGGGGTAGGGAGTAGCCATCATCATCATCATTTTCAAGTTTAAAATAATTCCAAAATCATCTTTTTCTTATATATTCAATTCATACCATCTATCATCACCTTTATCATCATCATCAAAGCAGCGACAGCAACAACAACAATAATAATAACTAATAATAGTACGGTAATAATAATAATAATAATAATAATAATAATAATCTGAACTAAGGTGCAAAACCGAAGTACTCAGATGACCTCAAGGTAATTTTCGTAATAAGGGGGCCACACCTAAATAAAAAAGCATGAACTAAGTCTCGTCACTCAAACTTGACTTAAAACTGCCCTCTTTCCATCGTCAATGCTGAGTTGTGGCAATAGGTTAACACGAAAACATGGTACCAGTCATGAAGAAATATATAAGAAGCACAGATAAAAAAAAGAGTGAGCAGGGACAGGGGCTGCACAAACTTAGTCCTAAATCCTGACCGGTCTCAGAACTCCCTGGAGAATATGGGCCCAAACTTTTTTTTTTAACTCATATCAAAGTAAATGATGGCTCCTGCTAATATAACTTTTTCTCGTTTTACGTTATTTTTTTTTATTTTTTTTAAGGCTTAGATCTGGCCGCCTGCCGTTCTAATGCCGCTTCCCCTCCGCTGGGTGAACAGGAATAAGGTAGAAACAAACTCGGTCCTAGATCCTGACCGGTTCTAAAGTGCCTACAAACAAGCCAAAAAATATATAGGCTATACACATATACAAGTAAAATATGGAACAAGAACAAGGGCTAAACAAACCTAGTCCTAGATACCTACCGGTCCACGAATCCCAGTTAATATACAAAATAAGGAGGGCGAGAAAAACAGAAAAATTCCTACACTCATATTAAAGTAAAAGGTGGCTGCTACTAATTTCACTCTTTCTCATTTTTACACACAACACTTTATATTTTTACCAGCTTAGATCTGGCCATTTCCCGATCTAATACTGCTTTGCCTCGCTGTGCTAATGCGATTTTTATGCAGCGTGTGTGTGTGCGTGTGTCGGTGCGATGCAGTGCTTGATAATGTTGTTAGCTGATTCTTTTTTTCTTTTTTCTTTTTTTTTTGGCTGAAATTTCATGATCTTTTTTAACAGGTTTAATCTGCGTGCGAATTTGTTGGTGTATTTTTTTATTACACACATGGATGGATAGATGGACAGACAGATGGATGGATGGGTAGAGAGACAGATCGATGGATGAATGGATGGTTGAAAAGATGGCTGACTGATATAGAGAGACAGATGTGAAAGTATATACTGGAGAGAGAGAGAGAGAGAGAGAGAGAGAGAGAGAGAGAGAGAGATTCATATACACCCATAAACATGCAGATTAGCTTTCTTCCACACTCTCCTCCATTTATACATACAGATACTTTATTTTTCTGGCTTAACTAAGAAAATTACACAAACACCCATCTCTCCCAACACCACCTCTCTCCATATTCACCCGGCCCTCCAACAGGCTACTCTCCCTTCAACTCACATCACCCTGAATCACATACCTATCCCCATATTCACCCTACAAATTGATTCACCCTGCCCTCCCTGCAACTCACCACCCCCAATCACATAAACCCCATATTCACCCTACACAATGATTCATCCTGCCCTCCCTTCAACTCATACCCCCTTCAATCACATCCCTATCCACACATTTATCCTTTAAGTTCACATCCTTTATGAATATTACTTCTGAGTGGTTAACATCCCCCGAAGACGCAATTATGCTGAAAATGCACCTGTCTCAGCATTTTCCTAATTACTACTGTTAATAAGTGCTAATATCATGGTAGTGTGTTGTTGTAGTAAGCCCTTCAGCCCGATTACGTCTTATATAGGGAGCCTGAAAGTGCTGGTACGGCCCCCCACTACCCCTCTCACGGTCGGAACAACTCTAGTGCTCTACTGCAATTAACCCCAGACGATTTTATCCAGCCGAGTCGGTCACAGGAGCCTGAGATTATATGGAGGTAGAACAGGTGACCAGGGTTGCCAAGGTCGCGGTTTTCCCGCCAAATTGGGCTCGTTTTGAAGCTCTTCCGCGGGCAGATTTTACCGGTCGCGGGTTGCGGTTTTTTGGGCTGGTTTGAAAACTGTCGCGGTTGTTTGGGCTAGTATGGAGTTAAACCACATCACGACAATATACTGAGAGAGAGAGAGAGAGAGAGAGTTTAAACATATGGCGGAGAGAGACCCCCTAATACTCCCACAGGGGACCAGTGGATGCGGCCAGTGCGGAGACTCCGGAGAGAGTTTTGTTTTATCCCAATTATCGTTGCCAGCAAGCACTGCTGCAGTAGAGAGGATTTTCTCTCAGTATAATTTAGTGAAAAGTAAATGAAGAAACAGACAGCAACATGAAACAGTTGAAAACACTCTTCATGTTAGAGCAATATGCGGACATAAAATCTGTTGTAATGATTTCACAAACAAAATTATGTTAGCAAATTTCACATATGACGTACACAGCAACGAAACACAGTGATGATGATCATATAGATTTTTGAATAATATAAGTGTGATGGAAAGTTGACTCAGAGGGAGAGAAAATACCTTCACTTGCATGTTGTATTACCTAGTGTAATGATAAGTATATTTCAACAGAATCATTGTTGTTTTATGGGCAATAGTGTTTTTATGGGAAATAGGGAAAGTTTAAGTGAATCAAGTGATCATTTCAGGCATTACTAGGGACCTATATATGAATTATTAATATAAAACACTAATTTCGCATAAATAGAGGATTTTTAAAATAATTATTGGTGTTGGGCTACTTTTGGGCTGGTTTTCCGTTGGGTTTCCGCGGGCAGAGCAGGGTGCGACTTGGCAACCCTGCAGGTGACTGCTACTCTAGTGTGGGATGGCCAGAACACACACACACACACACACACACACACACACACACACACACACACACACACACACACTCAATCTTCCACTTTTTCCTGACTCCCTCAATACATTTTCTGCTGATCTGACCTCTCTCTCTCTCTCTCTCTCTCACACACACACACACACACACACACACACACACCAATTATTTCTCTGCTTCACAACTTAATTATTTCTTCAGCAGGGCAGGATCTGGGTACAAGCGATCTCTGTCTCTAATGGCCCCGAAATAATAAATATATACGGTAAATGAATAAGTAGTTTAAATTCCACTATATCAAATTCAGCTCAGATGAAAATGAAGTTGAATAATAATAATAATAATAATAATAATAATAATAATAACAATCTTTATATATATTTTTCATCCAATATAGTGACCTAATCAAGAATCAACATCACTGAAAAAACAAACACTTGATAGAAAATTGACTGGAAAAAAAAAAACAGTTCGATTACACTCCTTTAGGCACTACTAAAAAACGCACTAACCATATAAAACACATTAAAAGGATCGGGCTCGTTCTAGCGATTTTTCGGGTCATGCAGAGCGGGATTTTAATATTCTTTCCGTACAGATTTGCTCAGTGTTATGTGCCATTACCGTAATGCTTATGAGCTTAATTGCCAACAGGTAAAATCCAGGTAGATATATTAAGGGGTCGCCGAATATAATCCCGCTTTGGGCTCCCAGACGGATAGATCTGGCACTGATTTGTTGATTTGACTTTTCCCTTCCTCCCTCCCCCCCCCTCTCTCTCTCTCTCTCTCACACACACACACACACACACACACACACACACTCTGTTGATATTAACTTTCCTCATCCCCTCTCTCACTCACACGCACACACACACACACACACACACACACACACACACACACTTGCTGATATAGCTTTTCTCATCCCCCTCACACACACACACACACACACACACACACACACACACACACACCATCACCCAAACACCTATTTCTTCCCACTCAACAGAAACATGGGCAGCCAAACAGGTCATAAAGAGAAATTCACAAAACAAATCGCTAAGGAAGAGGTGTTACGGCGCTTCCCCGACGAGAATACAAACCCGGATCTTCCACTCAAAATCCGCGAAGAAAATTATGAGCAAATAAAATATCCTACTAGGGACGCGAAACTCTAAATTCCATAAACATGTTATTTTCGTTTTTTTTTTTTTCCTGCCTTTGACACGGAGCTCATATATAAATTCATTACTTTGCCTACACAGACGCCCCCAAGCAAGCAAGAATGTAATATAGCCAGAAAAGCGTGGAGATTCGGCTTCTCGTGTATTTTTATTTTTTTTCCTTGATACCTTCCACCCGAGGACGTAATTTCCTTTTCTCTCTACCTGCACCAAGATTTATTTATTCATTTATTTACTTTTTTTTTTTTGCTACTTTCTGCCCGAGAACGTAATTTCCTTTTCCACCGTACCTCCCCCAACGAAATAGGAAGAGGTAATCTATGTTGTTTTTGTCTGTCTGTCTCTACAATATATCTCAGGAAGTTGTTGTCGGAGAGCAGTGGAAATTTTGTAGATGCGTGGACACCGGGTCAAGGAACAGGTGAGTTGATTTAGAGGTGTATCCGGATGCAGGCAACCATTAATGTTATTGGCGCTGGTGGAGGTATGCGCTCTCTGTGATTGTGTTACGGGAAAAACAAAGGAACAAAGCAAAAGGGTATACCGGCTAATATGATGCAAAATTACTCGGTCCATTCCAACATTACGAAAACCAATTTGGTAAGACTAACACTAACTAAAACGATGAATAAAGAGCTAATTAACTGTGAAGCAAAAAATATAAGTAGTGAGGCAAGAGTATGTGCAAGAAAGAGAGAAATCTAAACGATGAGGCAAGAGCATATACAAGGAAGAGAGAAATCTAAGTAATGAAGCAAGAGTATGTCCAAGAAAGACAGAATTCTAAGCAATGGGGCATGAGTGTGTGCAAGAAAGAGGAAAATATAGGTAATGAGGCAACGGTACGTGTAAGAGAAAAATATGTATGTTCATGTACACACACGATTAATTTAAAGATAATTAATAGTGGACCAGTTTATGCCAACTGGGAATTTCATAAATGATATAGTTTACCCCCTTAAAATAGCTGCCAAGAAAGAAAACGGATAGTCATTCTGGTACACGTTTGTATTACTATTCCTATTATTATTATTATTATTATTATATTTATAATTAATTTAAAGAGTATGTGCGTTAATGTTATACTCTTAAAAGGTGAAATGTATATGATAAGGTTTGGCAGGCTATTTATCTATACAAATAATTAATAATATTAATATGCTAAGGGTTCCCTCACACCTTTCCTGAGCGATTCATTTTATCACACCTTACTTTTCCGTTACATAGATCCTTCCAATATGGTCAAACTCTGCACAAATAACATTCAAACGGATATTAACCAGTCATATCCAAAAATAAATCGCTAAGGATGAGCTGTTAGGGAACTTCCTTACCCGACGAGAATGCAAGATCACATTAGTCTATCAAAACACCTCTGCTCAATATTTCCTCTATGTTTCACCGACAGTTTATGAACACGGGATATATAAAATGTATAAGACGATTTAATACGGAGGCTCCTATGACTCACTCAGCTGAGGATAATCGTCTGACTTGCTGGTATAAAACAGTAGTTATAGTAGTAGTAGTAGTAGTAACGGCGGTGGTGGTAGTAGTAATGCTGTAGTAACAGTAGTAAAATAAACAGTAGTAGTAGTGGCAGTAGTAAATTATTAGTAAAATAAATAGTAGTAGTAGCAGCAGTTGCAACCCTAGCTCATTTGAACAACACAGCGTGCTATAAAGCTGCCCTCCCCTTGCAGTTCACCATCCTCTCTTGGGGGGATAGGGACGCAGCTGAGGGACAAGCGTAGAACCACGCAGTGGAGCCGCCCGGCTTTATCAGTGCCACTCCGTGAAGGCCTCTCTCTCCAACGCCAGCACGAGGGATAACCATGACATTTAGCGGGTGTGAAATAAATCGCTGAGGCGGGGATGCTGAGTAAACCCCCCAACGCTTGTTTCGTGTGGAGTGGATTATTTTGTGATTAAATTTAACCTCGGCCCTGTCATCCTCGCAGCCCCCCATCTTTTACAGGCATGAGAGAGAGAGAGAGAGAGAGAGAGAGAGAGAGAGAGAGAGAATGGCGTGATGGGATAAGGGAGAGAGGGGAGAGAGACAGACAGGCAAAAGAGTGGGGGGAGACAGAGAAGTGAGATATTGAGAGGGATGACAAAATGGGAGAGACAGAGAGGTAAGGAGATAGAGAAGGATGGTAGAGGGATAGACAGGGAGATGAGGAGACAGAGAGGGAGATAGAGCTGAGACTGAGAGGAGTAAAGAGACAGAAGGGGGAGAGATCGAGAGTTGAGGAGACAGGGTGAGGGATAAACAGAGGGGAGGAGATAGAGAAGGCGACAGACAGGGGGACAGAAAGGGAGAAAAATAGAAGCGAGCGAGCGAGAGAGAGAGAGAGAGAGAATGTGTGTGTGTGTGTGTGTGTGTGTGTGTGTGTGTGGTTCCAAGAGTAGTGTGCATTAATCCATATCTGTATGTACATGCATCCGTTGTATTTAATGTTGTACGGCACGTATTCCGCATGTGTGTTTGTACAAGATTCCTGTACGTGCGTGTATGCATGTACGCATCCATGTGAGTGTGGCCATGTATGCGTATGGGATCGTGTGTATGTGTCTGTGTGTGTGTGTGTGTGTGTGTGTGTCGGAATCTAAGCGAGCAAACTGCAGCTTCTCTTTAAAAGCCTCAAAAATACCTCCCTAAAGCGGCCCGTCCCTGCCCACATACACCACCACACCACCTGCCCTATACACTCTGGCGGATAATCCCTCCCCTCCCATGCCTCCCCCTGACCCCTCTCCCTGCCCTGCTATGCCACCCTTGACCCCCACTGCTCCCTCTCATTCCTATCTCTTGCCCTCGATACCTCCTAATGCGACCTAACTTAACCTACCCTAACCTTCCCCCCTGCCCACCACACCACAAAACCTGCCCTACACACACACTGCTGCATGATCACAGCCCTCCCATGCCACCCCTTGCCCCCTCTCCCCTCACCACCTACCTTCTGATTCCTGCCCCTTGCCCTCCTGTACCGGTACCTCCTAACCTACCCTAATCTTCCACACGTCCCATCACAACACACTAACTTGCCCTCTACATTCCTGGTTAATCCCTGCCCTCCCCTGCCTCCCTGTGCCCGATCTCCCTTGCCTTTTAACCTCCTCACCCCTTGCCCTGCATTCACCACTTACCCTCTACGTTCAAACAGATACTACTTGCACTCCCTACTCCTTGCCTCTATCCCCTATCTTCCCTATCGTCTCTACTCCCTGTGCTTGCCCTATTCCCTACCCACTGCCCCTAGCCTTGTTTTCCTGTCGTCCCTATTCTCCCTAACCCCAGCACCTGCTCCGGTCTCCTGCTTCTTACCTCTTTTCAACTTCATCCTTTCCCTGTCTCCATATTTCATGTCCCTTGTCCCTACCCCTTGCTCTCTGTCCCTCCTGTCCCTGTCGCGTCCTCTGTATCCCTATTCTCTGCCGTCCATCTCACAATCCCTATCTCAAGTCTTGTGCACCCCCGTTCAATCCCCCTACACACTATGCCACACCACCACACCACACCACACCACCATCCTCATACGCCGAGCTAAAAAATCCATACCCCCAGTACTCCCTATCCCCCTGTCTGCTCATCACCCCGCTTGCACCGTTTAGTGCCTCCGCTTCTTGCCCTCTGTATTCTTTTCTCCTTGTCCTCAGTCTTCTGCTCCTTGCCCTTACACACACACACACACACACACACATTTATTCTCCATTCTGTCTTCTGTTCCCTGCCCTTACTGTACACACACACACACACACACACACACACACACACACACACAGCAGACTAAAATACCAATTACCCACAGAACACAATGACGGGGACTCCTAAGTACATCAAAATCGTCTGGTAGCAGTAAACACATAAATAAACACTAAAAATTACGTCCTATGGCTGAACTGATAGAAATACCACATATCAAAATCTACATCACTCTTCAAAGTAAAATATGACATAAGTAAGATTATTAAGTGATGCAAATATATGAGTACACTAAATGCTGCCATCAACTCTCTCTCACTCTTTCCCCAGCCACTTAAGTTCATTTAAAAATTCCAAATGGAGTAACCCGACCTGTTCCATCCCTTGTTTCACCCCTCTGTTCCCCATCTCTCTCTCTCTCTCTCACACACACACAAACTTTACCCATTAGTTTCTTCACTCCCTCTCCCTATTTTTTTTCACCTTTTTCTGATAGAATTTGTTGGCTTTTCTCTTTTCCTATCAAACCGCTTCGTTCCTATGACGTATTTTACATCCAGTTTTTGCAATCTATCTTTCTGTTATCTTCCTATCTATCCATACTTCTGTATTATCTTTTTATCTATCTATCCATCTCTCCACCTATCTGTCCATCTGTCTATCCATCCATCTATGTGTCTCCATCTATCGATCCATGTGTCTATCTATCTGCGTATCTATCACTGGTCAGATCTCTTCCTCCCAGACTGGGTGGTCACGTACGAATTCCCTACATTTCATCCAGTCCTCCGGCATCAGGCTATCCTTTCTCGAACCTACCTCCCTTCACTCATACTGTGTACCCATCCACCCCTTCCCTCCATCTCATCATGTCTACCTCTCCTTCCTCCCTCCCTTTCCCTCCATCTCAACATCAGTTCACCCCTTCTTCCTTCCTCCCTTTCCCTCCATCTCTTCCTGTCTCTCCTTTCTTCCTCCCCTCTCCATTCCCCTCACATAAACTTTCCTAGCAACCTCTCGTTCTCCATTCTCTCCACATCTCAAGTATTTCTCCTAACGCTTTATGTTGCACCCACATCACAATGCTCCTTTACTTCCTCATTTGTTTGTCTGTCTCTCCATGTAACTCCACATGCTCCTCTCTGATAACTCATTTCCACTGCTCTCACTCTTGATTTGTGTCCTTTCACAACAGGGTCCAGGCCTTACTTCCACACATCTGAATGGGGATTACAGTGTTAAAGCGCGGATTTTTTTTTACTTCAATGCTAACTTACTTCTTTCTTTTAACATACATCGTACGAACGTATGTATGTATGTATGCAAGTATGTACCGGTATGTATGTATGTGGGTCCATTCGCGAGTAAATATATAAATAAATAAAAAAAAACGATTAGTGCTTTTCATCCCGTACGCATGTTACGATTATTAGCTTCAATTTTACTTCTACTTCCTGCAACTCACATTGGAAAACCTTCAGGTAAGTAGTGGAAGGTGTGGCTCTTACCTTTTTCCTATAGGGCTGACTGTCGGGCGGTGTGGTCGGTGGGGGAGGGCCTTTTGGGTTGGTATCCTTTTCTTGCACTTCTGTAAAGAGATTTTTCATTAATATTTGGATCCGGCCACCTCTCTCTCTCTCTCTCTCTCTCTCTCACACACACACACACACACACACACACACACACACACACACACACACACACACAAACGTTATCAGGTCGGGGGGGGGGAGTAAAAGATGGCGCTGATATACTCTTTCCACCTTCAGTTTATTTCACGCACCTCAAGGGCAGAAATAAAGAATGCCTTGGCCCTACATCTCTCCCACAGCACTTCTTCGTTACTAGCACCCTACCTAAGTATTAATCTACTGCTACAACTCAGCATTCAAGACTGAGAGATGGTAATTATGGGCCAAGGTAAAACAGAGAGAGTATAGTACCAGGTAATACATCCTTTATCACGCTAGAATTAAAGAATATCCGCCTCTACCATAAGTCAGTCAGTTATCCGGCTCTATACCTTAAACCAGTCACAGTGTATCACAAAAGCCACAGTTTTCAGGGCGATATGATAGAGCAGCGGGGGTAATCCTCACTCCCGGTGGTTAAACAGTATTTTTGAGTGGCTTGGGAGGTCAAAGCCATCACAGCGCTAACGAGGGCAATTATGTACCGCTTCCTAATGGCTGGTTCGGTAGTTTAGGCGAATACACAGGCTCACACACAAGCGAATACACAAACAAATACACAAGCGGATACACATGGGAATACAGGAGAAAACAGGCGAATACACAGGCGAATACACAAGCTGATACAAAGGTGAATACACAGGCAAATACACAGAATACACAGGAGAATACACTCACCCCACTAACTAAAAGATGCACGGTCATCTCTCATCCCCTCCCTGTACCCGGGATTATGGGGATGATTTTAACAGGGCATTTGTCAATAGTATGAATGATGAGTGATAAATACGCGTTTTGATAAAGGGGGATACTGCCCTACTACCACTGGAGAGAGAGAGAGAGAGAGAGAGAGAGAGAGAGAGAGAGAGAGAGTGTGTGTGTGTGTGTGTGTGTGTGTGTGTGTGTGTGTGTGTGTGTGTGTGAGAGAGAGAGAGAGAGAGATTTTTAGACCCAGTTACAAGTGTACAATCCTACAGGGAGCAATTTCAGGCCAAATCGAAGAAAGGCATCAGCAAGAATACACCCAAATCAGCCTAAATGGGCATAATTAACATTATGGCCGCAGCAATTACAGTAGCCCAGTTCCGTCAGATAAAAAAGAAAAAAGCTAAAGAATCCTCACTAACCTTTGTTCTGTACAAAATCGTCAGGTTGTAGCAATACCGAACTAAATCAACCTAAATGGGAATACTTAACATCATAATCACAACAATTACAGTAGGCCAGTTCCGTCAGATAAAAAAGGAGGGGGGTTACAATATCCTCCACTAATCTCTGTGCTGTCTAAAATCGTCAGGCGGTAGCAAGAATGAACTAAATCAGCCTAAAAGGGCAAATTTAACATCATAATCACAGCAATTAGATTAGCCCAGTTCCGTCAGATAATAAAGAGAAGGGGGGGAGGGCTTACAGAATCCCCACTAACCTTTATGCTGTCTAAAATCGTCAGGCGGTAGCAAGAATGAACTAAATCAGCCTAAAAGGGCAAATTTAACATCATAATCACAGCAATTACATTAAGCCAGTCCCGTCAGATAAAAATAAATAAAAAAATAAATAAATGAAGAAGAGCTTCAGAACCAGAACCAACATTAACCTCTACTCTGTATAAAATCGTCAGGTTGTAGCAAGAACGAAATAAATCATGCTTAAAGGGCAAATTTAACAGCCTGGCTACAGCAATTAAGGGTGGGTGAAACTGCCTCAAACTTCTGCCTTTTCTTTTTCCACACAACACAAACCATAATTAAACTTTTTAAAACTTGGACCAAACCACCAGATAAATACCCTTTGATGAAAACCAGGAAGTTGGGAGAGAGAGAGAGAGAGAGAGAGAGAGAGAGAGAGAGAGAGAGAGAGAGAGAGAGAGAGAGAGAGAGAGAATTTTCCTTTTTTTTTGGGGGGGGGGGGGGAGGTCGTGCGGAAGAGTTGACCACCGATGAAAGGAGAAAAATAAGTGAGAAATATAGGGGAGAAATGAGAGAAATATCAAATGAATATAAGACAGAAACATAACGAACATTTAAGGATGAAATAAAGGAGAATATATTTCGCATAAGACATAAGGAATAAATTAGAAACAAAAGACAAATGCAGGAGCCATTAACAAGTAGAAGGGAAAATATAAGAAATTTTTAGTGAAATATATATACACAGAGAAAATGAGAGAATATAAAACAAGTATAAATAGTATTAAGGAAGTCTGGCTCGTGGAGTTTAACCCTTTCAGCCCAATGACGTACTGGTATTCTTCTATTTTTGTTAGAGCTGGCGAGGGACGCCTTTACGCCGTGGTGACAAAGATATAACCAGGTCACTCTACTCTCTGGTTTTACAAACGCCTCTCAACTCCTTCCCTATCCCCAGAAAGGAGGATGGAGGACTGTAGAGGGGAAAATGCAGCCTGCAGTCCACCGGGTTCACGTTAAGATATGTCACAGGCCACAACAATGACGAATTTACACACCTTAGGAGCAACTTGTCGAACGTTAGATAATGTCAGATAAAAACTGAGTTAAAGTTTGTTAGATAAAATGTGCATAAGGTAAGGTCTGATAAAGCTAAATAAAGTTTGATAAGTTAGCAAAATAGTCAATGGAATGAATGTTACTGAGGTATTTAATTTCAACTCGAAAAGTATATCTCAAGGTAAAGAAAATCGTCGGAAAATGGAATAAAATGAAATCTACGTCACCCGGTTGAAGGGGTTTACACACACACACACACACACACACACACACACACACACACACACACAATAACCACCTCCCTCTTAAACTTCCGTTCAGTCGTTACCAGTACTTCATGTATCGCATGTTTTACATGAAGAGGAACTCATCATCATCATCATAATTATCATCCTATACTGATATATGAGGTGGATGAGAAAAACGAATTATAGCTTCATTCTAACCAAGAAAATCATTATCATTGTCATCATCATCATCACCACTCTCCACTCACAAACACATGGGGTAGGTACCAAAAGAAAATATACCGTATGAAAAATATTCTAATCCATCACCATCACCATTACTACCACAATCACCACCACCACTACCACCAGCACCATCACACCACCACCACCATCATCGCCACCACCACCACCATCAATGCCACAACCATCAACACCACCACCATCCACACTAACACAAGGGATAGACACAAAATAACCAAAATCTAACTCTAATACCCCTTTCAGTTTTCAAAAAGCTAGAGACGCAAATAAAAAAGCATCGGATTCTGTAACAAGTAGTATTTAATTCCACTGTGTGCCTGAAAGACCGAAATGTTTGCTCGTTTTATCTAGATTTGCCACTGCGGAGAGAGAGAGAGAGAGAGAGAGAGAGAGGCGGGGGGGGGGTACATGCACTTGTTTCCAGATATATGCACAAACCCTCAGAGGTAGAGAAACACCACAGACAAACGCACACACAGACACAGATGGACACAGCCACAAACGTACATTCAAACTTGTGTAAACATGGACTGACTAATGCACAGACACTCATGCAGACGTACAGCCACTCACGCAGACGAAAAAGGACGTTAATGAGCACACACATTCATGCAGACTAATACGTACACAGCCACATGTACCGTACACAGTTATGCGCCTAAACAACAAAGTACACAAACTCAATGTACACACACACAACGTTCAATACATTCATCCAAGCAGACAGACAAGGACAGGCGTAAACAACAACCATGTAAACAGACAGATCAAGACAGGCATACGCAACATAAAAAAAAAAAGGCCGGCGTACACATCAAACATACACAGCCACCCACGTACACAACCAGCCATGTAGACAGATGGAAACAAACCATGTAAACGTACACAGCCAAGCATGTACACAATCAAAACACGTACACAACCACCCACAGTGACACTCACGGAATCAGACATGTACACAAACACTGATGTGAACAGACTGACAGGCAGACTAACAGACAGGGAGAGATGTTTTTCTTATGGACAGAGTTGTGAAAGCAGTGAAGACAAAAATGCTGTCAGCTGGTGAAAGGTGGGCGATCACACACACACACACACACACACACACACACACACACACACACCATATTACCACACCCACATATACACACGCCATACAACCACACTCCAACTACGCACGCTCACATACACACATACAAACACCCCATACATCCACACACCATGCCCTCCTCACACACGCACACACCCACTCCCCCAAATATACACACACCCAAACACCTAAATACGTATATACACCCAAACACGGCCACACAGAGCCATGTTTGTTTATGCCATGAATAAATGGAAAAAGGCCAGCTATCTGATCGAGAAATTTTCACCCTCAGATGAACTCACGCCGCATGTGTGTGTGTGTGTGTGTGTGTGTGTGTGTGTGTGTGTGTGTGTGTGTGTGTGTGTCAGCCCGGGTAATTGTGAACGTCTGTCTGTCCCTCTACTTAGGTGACTGTGTATGTATGTATTCATGTCTGCATGTGTAACTGTCCTAGCATATGTCTACATGGTGACTGTGTGCGTGTTTGTCGACATGGTGGCTGTGTGCGTATCTACATGGTGGGGTGTGCGTTTATTAACATGGTAGATGTTTACATGTATACACGGTGGCTGTGTGCGTGTGTAGGCTACATGGTGGCTGCATGCGTGTTTGTCTATATGCCAGATGTGTGTGTCTACATTGTGGGAGGGTGCGTGTTTGTGTACATGGTGGCTGTATGGTGGTCGTGTAGGCGTTTGTCTGTATGGTGGCTGGGTATGTGATTGTTTACATAATGCTTTTGCATGTTTGTGTACATGGTAGCTGTGTGTGCATGTCTATTGGGTGGCTGTGTGCGTTTGTCTACATGGTGGCTGTGTGCGTTTGTCCATATGATGGCTGTGTGCGTTTGTCCATATGATGGCTGTGTGCGTGTTTGCCTACATGGTGGTAGTGTGCCTTTCTCTACATGGTGGCTGTGTGCGTTTTTCTCTACATGGTAGGTCTGTGCGTTTGTCTAATGGTGGCTGTATGCGTTTGTCTACGTAGTCGTAGTGTGCATGTCTACATGGTGGTAGTGTGCGTTTGTCTACATGGTGGCTATGTACGTGTTTGTCTACATGGTGGCTGTGTACGTGTTTGTCTATATGGTGGCTGTGTACGTGTTTGTCTATATGGTGGCTGTGTACGTGTTTGTCTACATGGTGGCTGTGTACGTGTTTGTCTATATGGTGGCTGTGTACGTGTTTGTCTACATGGTGGCTGTGTGCGTGTGTCTACATGGTGGCTGTGTACGTGTTTGTCTACATGGTGGCTGTGTGCGTGTTTGTCTATATGGTGGCTGTGTACGTGTTTGTCTACATGGTGGCTGTGTGCGTGTGTCTACATGGTGGCTGTGTACGTGTTTGTCTACATGGTGGCTGTGTGCGTGTTTGTCTACATGGTGGCTGTGTACGTGTTTGTCTACATGGTGGTAGTGTGCGTTTGTCTACATGGTGGCTGTGTACGTGTTTGTCTATATGGTGGCTGCATGCGTGACTAAGCTTCATGTACGACTGTGTGTATTTACGTGAGCGATCGTGTAAGCCTGACAGACTTTTCATGGGTGGCTGTAGGTGTACAAGCACAGAAATATTTTGAGGGAAATATGGGGTTGCGAGATGTTTGCAAAAAGTGAGGAAAAAAGTGACTCCTGTTAGGCATATACATTGCACGGTATAATAATTACGAAATCCACGGTTACACTACTCTTGCTAAAGGAATTAGATAAAACCTTCATCAACCGCAAGACACTGAGTTGGAAAAAATATAGTCGGATGATGACAGGGATAACACAAAGTCGTTAACAGTAAAAAAGCGTCAGCGTGCTCAACCTGAAGCTTCCTGTGTAATGGCGGCTCAAGATGATTTAAACTGCCCAGTGAGATACAACAGCAAAACATAAACTGTGATCAAAGCATCCTTATTAATATGTTCAGTATACTCTATACATATTCGCAGTTATTTATACTTACGGCCTGCCTCCCCTAGATGAGTAAGACGCCGAAGAATCGACAAATTCAAGGAAGAAAAGCACACACAATACATAAAGGTACGAGTGAAGTGCGAGGAGGTTGGCGTCCTGTGTATTCCTCCGCGGCTGCCGAGTGCAGGTGGGCAGCACCTGTGTATTCCTCCGCGGTGGCCAGGTGAGAGGTGGGTTGCGCCTTCGTATATTCGTCTGAAGCTGAGGATGTCTTCCCTGACTAAATATTTTGCTTATTACCCCTTATTTTCTTCAGTTATTTAACAGATGTAATATTCTTTTTTACATCAACACTGCATTAACAGTAAAGTGTCACAGACAGTAAGAAACTGGCAAGCAAAAGCTGCTTGTCTCCCAAACTGAAAAGAATGTGTCAATTGGCGGAGAATAGTAGTGCGTGATGGGTTAGGCTTTCCAGTAACTCCTCCCTAGCTACTTCACGTAGTGTGCATAATGCGCCCTATCACTCCCTTGCAATATCATTTTTAAAAAATATAAATCGACACTGTTATAGTGCCTCAAAAAGAAATAAACAAGTAGGGAAGAGAATCTTCAAAGCTTCTGACGAGAATGTTGCTCCGCCTCTGACAAGAAGTGTTGCTCCCCGAGAAAAAGTAGTGCGTAAAGTGACAGGTTTTGTATTAACTCCTATTCACCTTATACACTTCGTGTACTGCGCCCTGCCATTCTCTTGCAATACTTATAATTTTTATATCGACAATGACTCCATAAATAATAAACAGAGTAACATTAAAGGACCATAGACTAAGGAAAAGATGCTGATTTGTTTCCTAAGATGACGAGAGTGCGTGTTGCTCCGTGGAAGAAAGTAGAGAAGTCGGAGATGTGTTTGGCTTCTCCCTAATTCTATTATGCCCTATCATTCTCTTGTGTGTAATTCATAAGACAAATGTACGTTCCTTGTGTATGGTTTGTCTAATAGCCTATCTGTGACCGGATCAAGTCACTCTCCATCTTCCTACTCAACACCCAACAAGGCCATAGCGCATTTCCTCTAATCTGACAAAGCGATAATTCTACTACTAATAAAATTCCTTGGTAAAATGCAATACATAATACTACCACCACCAATAATAACAACGTAAAATACAGTATCACCACTGCAACAACAATAATAATAACTATAGTCAGCACCGCTGAGACAAATTTGTTCCTTCATCAGTAGTTTTATTATATACATACCAGTACGATTTTTTTTTTTTAAGGGTATTAATCATGGATTTCAACATTTTTACCAAAACGTACACCATGGGAAAATTCCGCCTGCCAGTTGGGACCTTTATGCGTGAAACAACGACTACTGAAGCAGTAGCCAGACACTCAAATGTCCGGTAACACTCTGTGGAAGGGGAGAGGTTAGGGTAGAAGGCATGGGGAAGCTGATAGCTCCTACCCCTCCCTCTTCCATCTCCATCCTTCTCACCCAGTTACCAGATATATGAACGTTGGCTACTGCTTCGTTTAACACTTGTCTCACATATACTATTTCGAAGTGGTGAGCGAGTGTATAACGCGGAACTTTTCCCGGCTGTACATAACACCGAAATATCACGCTGTCATCTATAATTATCCAGAGATTAATAACTAACCTGATCCAATCTAATCTAAATTAACCTAACTAACCTGTTAATAAATTGAAAACCGCATCCTGTCTGGTGCTCAAATATTAATAAATAATAATAATAATAATAATAATAATAATATCAGATGCAAGATAAGTTTACAAGGGGAAAAAAAAGGGGGATTTTTATTTGGGTAATACACAGCACGACATAAAAATAACCAAAATCCATTATTACACTACTTAAAAATCTTGACTGTGACCTTTCAAACTAAAGTGGTTAGATGCAACCTTTACTAACCGTTGGACCTCTTCTAATTCGGTAAAAATCGTCTGAAAATAGCAGGGATAAGACAGAAAAGCCGAATGTCAATGAGAGTAACCTGACGCTTCTGGGTTTGTGGGGGCTCGAGATGATTTAAATTGCCAGGTGGGGCAGAACAGAGACACATAAACAATGATCAAAGTGTCATTAATAATATGCTCCGTACTCTCTCTACATATCCACGATTATTTATACTTACGTCCTGCCTCCCCTAGATGAATCAGACGCTGAAGATTCGACGAATTCAAGGAGCAAAAGCACACACAAAATATTTCTGTACGTTCGGAGTGAGAGGCAGCCATCATCTGGTGTATTCCTCCCTCCGCGGCCGTAGAGAGTAGAGGTTTGTGTCTTGTGATTAAGGATGTCTTCTACTTTACATTCCCTGATGTTCTATGTTACTTAATATGCCTTACACTCTTGAAAGTTATTTTATGTACGTTATAAAACTTTTTACATGAACATTGCATAAATAGTGGAGAGCCACAGACAACAAAAAACTGGCAAGGAAAAGATGCTATGGTAACCTGGAGAAGAAATTAGTTCGTGGTTTTCTGTAATTCCCTAACTACTTTACACAGCTTGCATACTACCCCCTATCATTCCCTTGCCATCTCTTTTTCTTAATATATACATCGACAATGATGAAGGTATTATTAAAGTCCTATAAACAGAAATAAACTGGTACGGGAGGGAATCTAGGAAGCTTCTGCCGTGTTGCTCCGCGAGAGAAAGTAGTACGTGAAATCTAACAACACCCTGTCCACTCTACGTATTTTGTATATTATGCCCTGCCATTCTCATGCAATATTTTCCTATAACAATATTGACTAATTACAGCATTAGGCAATATTAATGTGCCATAAACTGGCAAGAAAATGATGCTAAGCTAAAAGCCTCATAATGCAGAGGAATGTGTTGCTCCGCGGAAGAAAGTAGTCCGCGATGGTCTTGGCTTTCAAGTAACTCCCAACTAATTCTTTTCTGCTATGCCGCATCATACTCTTTTGTTCATATATTTTTACATTAACAATGTACAAACAATAAGCAAGGTAACAGCACCACAAATTAATAATCTAACAATGTTTAAAACCCCCTAAACTAACGAGAATGTGTGGCGCCATGGATGAAGGTACAGCGTGATGCGGCAAAGCACACACACCTGCTCGAGCAAATGATCGACCGGAGGAAACGAAGCACTGGGTTAGTAGCCTACTGCTGCACTTGAGTTTAAACCTTTGACGAAACCCTGTGCTTCCTTTCCTCACGGCGATCACATGCTTCGGGCAAATGTGTCCGCGTCCTTACGTTAACCTCCGTAATTTGCGACCAACATGGGGGTAGACTTACCTTCACCTCGGGATGGAAGTTGGGTAGATTCTCCCTTACACTCGCACAGACACTCCTGGAAATATTACTCGTCACTGCTAGGAATATTATTCGTCGTTTGTGCACGGAAACCCGCCACAAAGCGTCTAAACCCGCCGTGAAACGCCACAAAACCATACAAACAACAAACGTTGATCCACCTTCATGCACTCCATGTCTGAGATGCATATGGTGGTGGCGAGCAGGGCTTATGCGGTTACGTCCCATGGGAATCTCTTGACAACCACAAATTGAAATGTTCAGCTTAACCTATGTATCGATACTTTGAATACTTGGGTAAAGACAAGATTTTATTTCAATAGGCTACCTAGATTCGGGCTGAGAACACTGGATTTTTAAAAATGAAAACTAATATACCCATGAAAATTGAACCTGGGATCCTACCGCAAGAAATAAACTAACTGAACCTTCTCTCCTGCCATTCAACCCGAGGACGTCACTTACATGATTCTTGACATCACACGATCGTTCTCTACAAATAAAACAACCCCCTGCTGGTTTGATGGGCTAGGCAGGACAGGGACTGACCAAAAAACAACTATAGTAATTAGATGGTTGCATGTGTACCGTGTTTGAACGAGGGGGTCAGTACCTACCTCCATTAACCCCTTCAGTATGATTTCCTGTTTAATTCTGGTACTGGATTTTTTTTTTCTTTTCTTGTTAATCCATTATACACACCTCTTCCACCGAAGGGATTAAAGCAGAGTGGACGCCTTTTCATAATTTACAATGTATTAGGTCAGTGACTTTACTTTTTTCAGCTAATTAAGCCTCCCGTGTTTAAATTAATGGTAGTATCCTATGTATTCAGAGAAGGAGTCACAGGAAACACGAGTTAATACTGGTATTAACAGACCTACTCATGGTTAGCACAGCTCGTTTCTACTCAATCTGTACCAAACAATTTTATTCAGCCGAGTCACAGGCACCCAAGTTAATACTATGATCATTAACCCCTTAAAAAAAAAAAAAAAAAATGAAGGACTGAATAGGGAGGCTGCCAGAGATCGAGCATCATGGACAGCCGCCATTAGGTGACCAATTCCAATGCCTGTATGCATGTTTGAGACTTTTCAAACAATCCAAACAATAAAATTCGACACTTATAGCAATGTTCCAGCTAATGGCAAATAGTCTGTTTCAGATGAGTGAATCACAGAAGCCTGAGTAAAATAAATAAATAAATAAAACTACATATGGAGATGGTCTAAGAGGAGTGTCCTGTCGGTGGCACTAACAGAACTAGGCAGCTCCATCCTCTGGTTAGGCTCTACGAATGCATCTCAGCTCTCATCCCATATCACCTAAGAGGGGAATGGTGAACTGCAGGAGGCAACAACTTCAGCTTGCAATCCACCGGGTTCAGCTTGCAATCCACCGGGTTCAGGTTCAAATGACCCTGAGGCCACTACTACTGCTACTATTACTACTACCACCATCACCATCACTGCTACTAGTTACATATGTGGTACAACTCACCAATAATTCCATGACATGAATTGGCACACATACAGCATCACAGTCCTTCACCCCGACACATCTGCGCGTCACACCACACTTTCAAAAACAAAAACCGGAAAAAATTTTACATGATTACCTTTGATCATATTCGTGGGGATAATGTATGCAGATTTGACTCGGCCCAAACACAAATTTTTGAGGACAAAGGATGGGTTGAAAATGTGAAAAAAATAACAACACTTCACAGGGGGTAGTATTACCATAATTTTATTTGCTGTCATACATGGCACCAAAGTGACAAACAAAAATTTAATTCTAACCTGAATATATCCTACATATATACCAGTATGCTGCAAAGGCTGGCTTTACTTTTAATCCTTTCAGCCTGAGTAGGGCATTTTAATCTGATCTTTGCTATTACCAGATTTGATTCAACCTGGGAAAGCATCCAAGTCATGAATGGGTTAATATGTATTTTTTCCTTTAATGTATAGTTCATCTTTGCTACAACCAGATTATTTGCCTCAACTTAGATGACCCATACAAATGCAGGGGTTAATAAAAGCTACACCTACACCCCTCCGTTCTGAAAACACTTATGGTAAAAATAAAAAAATAAAACATCAGGAAACAGCAAAACTAATGTAAAAAATTACATCCTCTTGCTGAAAGGGTTAAAAATAACTTGCCAAACAAATTCAAATTGGAACCAATGTTGACTCAATGTTCTTTACTTCCACTTAAGGTTGTATAGGCAATCCTCACAAAAAGTATAGGGGATTGTAATCATATTAGTTAAAGGCTCGTATTCTTGTTAAGTTGAGGAAGCTCCCTAATAGCACTTCCCAGGAGATTTGTTTATTACATTTTGCCATTCTCTTGTGTTATATCATTCTAATACTGCCACACTCTGCATACATAACGTGCAAAACAATAATAACTACTGATATCCAAAAACAAATCACTAAGATGATGATAGGGAGCTTCCTTACCTGATGGGAACATGCACTGAGGAGGCTCTCTTGCATCTCTACCAGTTTATTTCTGTATGAAGCATCTTAATCATCGCTTGTATGTTATATATACAATTTATCTTGGAACTAACAAGACATAAATAACCTGAAAGAGAACAATATTGTGTAGTTAAAGGTCCCAGAAAGCCTCCAATAATCACAAAACTACCTTCCAAGAGTGTGCTGGCAAATTGGTACTCTAAATTTAAAACTTCAACACTCTCATGATAGTGACAACTCTTACAATTTGTTGTGGCTAATGCCAGACAATTTTATTTAGCTAAGACTACTAGGAAACTGAGAATGCCATTACTGTTGCCATTCACCCTTTCACCGTTCAGATAACTCTATTACAGATGGGTCCTGTTATACGAGCATCTGCTATATAAGAATCCGATGATATGAGAATGGGCTACTTACACACAAATTTGGTGATGCAAGCTGGGTCAGTTAACCAAATCCTATTTTTTCCCACAAGATAAGTACTCCGTAATATGTCACAATTTTTTTTTTTTTTTTTAAAGAGCCTTTTAAGTGAAAAATAAATGCTAATTCCTAAAAAACGTACAAATGAAATAATTTTAAGCCAAACAAATTTAGATGAAGATTAACTATACAACATCTCTCACTCCAGTTAACAGACACTCTTCACTACTTTAATGTCTTATCAACCCCTTCAATACAATAAGATCCTGCACTTCAATTACTTTTTCTTGCTATCTCCATACAATTTTATTCAGCTTGGGGGCTATCTACAACAGTGAAGGGATATATATAATCAATATCTAACTTCTCTTGCCTGAAAAGTCACTCTTAAGTAAGTTTCCTGGAGATGACGCATGCCAAAGAAAAAAAATAATACTGTACAACACTGGACTCAAGGGCTAATTACTCATAAATAAAGTTTCCTGAAGATAACACCAGTAAAACAAAAAATACCGAGTGAAAGGTTAATTTCATTCTTAGTATGGCCATGTGCCACTTAGCATCCACGATGTTCTGAAAAATAGGCCGTTAAGTGATCTGGATGTTATGCGACCACGGTAACTTATGCACTGTCTACTGTAGCTATACTGTACTATATATACAGGTATGTGGTATACACTGTGCTATATATTTCTTTTAAAGTACAGTACAGTATAAAATGACTAAATTGAGATTTTTGTTTTTCCCCTATTGTACTCTTATGGGACCCTCCACGTTAAAGTGAACAGATGTTGTACAATCAGATGTTGTGTGGTGCATGACTGTACTGCAAGATGCCAGAGACCTCTAGGAGTGAGGAGATTAGGGTGATGAGCAATATTCCAAGTGCCGTACAAGACTTCATAACACCTTTTGCTTAGTGATTTTATTTTGCACATTAACTTTACACTCTTGTACGCTATTTTTACTGTTTTAATATCATTATACTTTGCATCAATAACAAACATGAGGATACTGAGATGTACCTGGTAGAATAAACTGCTGAGGAAGAGGCATTAGGAAATATCAAAAGCCACCTGAGTATGATGCAATATCCAATAACCATTTCACTACTACACCTCTCCCTCCAAGCTGAATAAAATCACCTGGAGATAGCAATGCTAAGATTTTAAAAATGAACCGACACTTAAAAAAAAATAAAAAAAAAAAATAATAATAATAACAGTAATAATAATGAGCTATACTGGTTGCCATGAATACCAGAAACAAACACTCAACCACTTGAACCCCTTCAAACCCAGGACATACTCTGTTTCATTCTTACTACCTCCTGACAATTTTGCTCAGTTTCAGCAGACTTTTTGAACTAACGAAGAGAGGTCAGACGTGGTTGTTGATATGAGGGTTAGATATACAACCGCAGAGGATGATCCATTGTGACAAGTGGAAAGGTTGGGTGAGAGAGAGAGAGAGAGAGAGAGAGAGAGAGAGAGAGAGGTTAAAGCTTTAATTCTTTATTTTCTTTACCATTACTGGCTCTCTGACGATGGGTTCTGTGTAGCCCAAAACATTAGAGAAAATATAGAAATCAAGCGCTAACCCATACCTCTCCTGCCCAACCTTTCCAACTGCATGGAAATTAGATACAAGCTAGAGCAGCTTTCAATGACCTCTTCTCCACAAAAGGTCACTACTGAGATGAATAAAAATGTCTGGAGGTCACAAGAACAGAGAAAAAGTCATCAAGCTGAAGGTGTTACTGAAAAGCATGTTCATACTTATTATCAACAAACTATATATATATATCTAAGCAATAAATAAAAGTGCATACTCCATTAAACAGAATCAAGGTACTTCTGTAACTTTCTACATCACTTTACTGATGTACAAATATGGACATCAATATCAGTCCACTTCCCTGTGATACAAAATGAAGCAGTGAGCAATGACTTCTGAAACCCAGTAGTGCAGCCTTTAGAGTCTAATAAATTTTTCAGAATTCTGTGTAAGTTCCATAAATGTTCATATGGAAAGTGGAACAATATTTCTGCCAGTAACCACACCTCTTCAGTTTTACTCCTTCAGAAAGATGTCTTATTTTTGTTCAATTGTTTTACCACCTATTTATTATTTTTTTGCTTAAGCTTTGGAGAAATATTTAACAGTGAATGAGTTTAAAAGTGATAGCTATTCACCACTTCACTACGAAAGGCTTCCCTAACGTTGAATAAAATCACATGGAGGTAGAAGTAATACCACAAAAATAGGCATCATCTGAGTGAAGGGGTTAAACTGATGGATCTGGAGGCAAGTAATGCTGGGTTCCATGCCAGGTCTCACAGAAATTAACAGATTCTTATTCCTGGCTTCCATTATCCTTTTCAATTATATTCCTGGACAAAAATAAGAACAAAATCACATACATATACACTCAAACACACACACACACACAGACACCCACCCACACACAAACACACATACAGGGGGAGGCACCACCACATCACTGCAACTTTAAGGTACGGTAAGTGTTAGTACAGAGGACAACCAAACAGGAGCACAATGACTAGACAACTGCAGCAATCCACACCTGAATATACTAAGCTGCTTTATACATACTGAAGCTGGGTTGGAGAGAAATAAAGAAAGGTAACACGTATTTTAAACTCATTGAATTAGGGGACTGTATTTGACGTTTTTTTCCTCACTACCTCCGGACGATTTTATTCAGCTTAGGAGAGACTTTTGGGACTGAAAGGGTTACATAAAGCCTTCAAATACCTTTCATTATGAGAGATTTTTTTCTAAATAAATGTCTGGATAAAAAAAAAAAAAAAAAAAAAAAAAAAAAAAAAAAAAAAATCATAATCATCCAGACCTCCTTTCCCACCCCAGGCAGGGTAAAAGTCACTTGAATCAGATGACATATTCTGCTGATTTACGTTTGCTTCCTCCAGACCACTTTATACAGTAGGGAAAACTGGGTTCATGAAGGCAATATGTTACCCCAACGGTTCACTAAAGTTACCCCTAAACTAAATAACCCTGAGTAGGAGCAAACGGGACTGAGGCGTCTGGCAATAGATAGATAGAGATAGGAGCAAGAATAATGTATAAAAACATGAATTACGGGAATACAATTTGAATCTTTCAATATATTCAATTTCTGAGGCTAGAGCAATGGGGAACATGGCAATGAAAAGCTTCCATGTTCATTTATAAATGTTATAACCATCAACTGTTATTGTCTTTTGATGATCACATGTAATAAGAAATGAATACATGTAAAGGTGACGCTTTCATGGATTTGCTGTACACTGCTGTATAGGACTTAAAGGTCAGGCCTGAGAGTAAACTTACAGTGTGTGTGTATATATACAGTATATACATAGATGAGAGAGAGAGAGAGAGAGAGAGAGAGAGAGAGAGAGAGGGGAGAGAGAGAGAGAGAGAGAGAGAGAGAGAGAGAGAGAATTTGTATTTACACATGACCTGGTTAGATCAACAAAAACCGTTTTACCTACAGTAATTTGGATTTTCACACAAAATTATCTGTACCACCAATGCTAAAAAAAAATCATGGTTATACAGGATCTAGGGCAGCCCTTCTGTCCAGAGGTTAACTTTTATTTTACTTCTGCTACTTCCAAGCAATTTTCTTCACCTTCAGAAAGATACGAAGAACTGCAAGGGCTGATAAAGACCATACAAAACTCCCCCAGTTTGAAATTATTTTAAGCTGACTAATATTGTCTGAACGCAGAAAGAATAAAATAAATACAGTCTTTATGGTGAAGTAGTTGACAGGCTTATATTATTCTGTACAGATCATCTTATTACTCTGTAAACAAAAATTGAGCAAAATCATGTAAGCAAAATCAGTGACTGCAAATAGCTGAGTTAGCTAAGTACAGGAAAAACACTTAATTTTCATGACTGCTTTCACATTTGCTGCTTTTGGTCAATAAGCTTGTCCATAAAACTATCAATCCTCTGTTTTCCACTCCTACAGTTACCTTTGGTGGTGATGTCAGTGAGTGCATGATTCAGCGTGAGTCAACAGAATCATTACCAGAGTAACCTTTGACACCTCCATACCTCCCTCCCTTAGGAAACCTACCATGTTCGAGATTCTTTTGACTGGGATGTAAGAAAATTAATATTCGAAACGGTTATTTAGAGCTATAACTAATAACTTATATCCTCATAAAATTTACAAAGTTTGGGAGTATTTTCACTGGGATGCAAATAAATCAAACAAAAAACCAGTCCTCAGAACTACACCTAACAAATACAACCGCAGACAATACCACTCATTACCACACTGACACATCAAAACCTTGCCTTCACCACATCACAATGCTATATCAAAACCACCATTACCAAAACAGTAATCCTGAATCTGTCTGTCTGTAAAGAATTCATAAACTGCACTTTCAGTTATGGGTATAATATAAGTGCAGTTTTCCTGTTAAAAAATGTATATATTGTACAGAAGATATTTTCCACCTCTAACCCTTCAGTATCTACAACATTATGGTACTATAAACTGATCCGTACAGGCTGCTCTCTTATGATTATAGTGTGAGAGAGAGGGAGAGAGAGAGAGAGAGAGAGAGAGAGAGAGAGAGAGAGAGAGAGAGAGAGAGAGAGAGAGAATCACATTGATGGGCATTAATACCAATATCCATCATTCATCCATCACCTAATCCTGTGTTACCCAACGTGAAGCATTACTTCAATAAAATCAACCCATACTCCCCCTCAAAATTGTTTTTTCTTTTATTCCTTTTGCATCTCACTTTCTTTTGTCTCTTGTCTTCCATTCCTCTCCTCTTCCTCTTTTCTTTCAATCCTTTCCTCTGCCTCTCATCTTCCATTCCTTTCCTACTTCTCTCTTTTCATTCCTTTCCTCTTCCAATTTTCTTTCATTCCTTTTACTCCTCAATCATTCCTTACTAAATCAAAATAAACTCCAACCTGACACACTCCTATATCATTCTAACAATGTGTCATGAATTTACCAAAGCCAAGAATTGTACAAATGAAAGAATTGCATCCACGAACTCATATAAATTACACCCACACCCACTTATATAAATTACACCCATACCCACATATACAGAAATGCTCCTTATTGAAGTGGCACAACAGTCTCTGCTCAAAATGGACCCAGTTATGATATCTCCCCAATAAAAATGCACTTCCATATGTGGGTACCGTATAAATTTCTCTACAATGTTATAGTATTTTTCTCTTACCTTGTTATGATTTCCCTCCAAATAATTTTCATCTCTTCGTTTTCACACCCTTCATCTTTTTTTTTTTCCTTGCTCCTCTTCCTTCACTTTCCAAACCATCACCAAACTATAGTCTTGTTTATTTTAACATCAATTTTCCTCCATCTTCTTTTTTTCTTGCCTTTCTCCCTCCATCTTTTCTCTTCATCTTCATCTTTATTTTCCTGCCTTCTTCCTCCATGTTCTCTATTTTACTGTTGTCTTTCTCCATCTTCTTTCTCCATTTTCTTTATTGCCCTGTGTTCCTCCATCTTCTTTATTCTCCTGTCTTCTTTCTCCACCTTCTTTATTTTCCTGTCTTCTTCCTCCATCTTTATCTTCATTTCCTTCTTCCTTCACTTCCTTATGGATGCCACCATACTCTTATTTCCTGTTCTTCTTTCTTCACTTCCCAAATCATGCCAATCACATCAGTAACCTACGAAAATTCTTATCAAATTTAGTCCATGCACACTTGCCAGAGATTTTTGTCATCATGCAGTTTACACAGCTCAATAGCATGTCAAGAAAATTCTAAGGCTTTAAATCTCTTCCATAACACTTCTTCATGACTAGCATCATATTCTTATGTTGATTACTTGTTGTAGCTGAGCATTAAAGAGGCAATTTTAGGCCAAGTTAAACCTTCTGTAGTAAATGATGCACCTAGGAATTTTATTCAGGCTAACACCAATTTATTCTTAAATATGGTGAATCGTACTAGTAAGGTGAAAAATCTATCTCACAAACCCCTTGTTAAAAATCTCGACCTAAACACAAGTCATCTGGTTTTAGCCTAGACAAAATACCCAACTGTATCAATAAAGTCAAAAACGTTAAAGCACTCTAAAGGTAATGTTCATCATAAATCAAAGATGCATTCCAGAACAGCAAAAACTGTCCTTGTAACAGGTACTGTAAACTGAAAAAGAAACTGGCAAATTAGTTTTACAGGTAGCAATGGAACTTCAACAGGTAGTTCTTCTGTAAATCACTGACAGCCTTGCAGTGGGAGAAAAAAAAAAGTGGGGAAATGGGAGAAGGATTTATTGTAACTCCTGTTGCTACAGAGAGATGCCTTCATGTGGTGGCACCAAAATGGCAAGGTGTATCCAATGCCTGGTCATACAAATATTCCTCCGTCCCCCTCCTATCCTCCAAAAGAAGGATTGCAGAATGCAGAGGGGCAATTTCAGCCTGCAGTCCACTGTGCTTATATTCAGATGAGCCTGGGGTTGCCACTACTACTGCAACTCCTGCACAAAGCACTCAACTACAATACACTCTCACACTAAGCTGCTTATTTTCTCCCTTCCCCCTCTATTTTTTTTCTTTCCCCCATCAGGTCCACAGTGACTTACAAAACGTTTGCTTATCAGTGTTCCATTACTACCTTTAAAGATGATTTAACAGTTTAACTCAATTTACAGTATCAGCTGTTAGGATTTATATCTCTAGTCTTAAGAGAAGCACCATGAGATGGTTTGGTCATGTGGGGAGAAGGAAGGGTGAGGACTGAGATATACTGTACATGTGAGTCAGGTGAAGGGGGAGAGCAAGGACGGGGTAGAGAGGTATATTAATGAGGGTTGTGACATGGAGGGATGGCAGCCTGATGATGGACATGACAATGTGGAGACAACTTGTTTGTGGCCATCCCCTCCAAAATTAACATATCTCGCTATAAGAAGAGGGGACAGATTGATAAGTAGATAGACACAGATAGAAAAATACTGACATACAGACAAACTGACTGATAGGAAAAGGATGTGATATTAAAGACACGTGTCTAACTAACAATGATAAATGATTACACTTTGGATGCAACTCTTCCACTTCTCACTCTCCTTCCTCTTCTTGTGCCATTTCCTCGTCGTCCCACTTAAAGGCATAGTTCTCCTCCAGTTTCATGTGGTTCTCTCGCTCCTCCAGCTCCTCAGCATTTGCACTCTGGTGTACAAAATGGGAGATATGATTAAAAATATATCATCATTATCACCATCTTATCTCTACTTCCACCCAAATAATTTGCATATCATCCAGACCATTTACCCCACCTAAGGAGAGGACAAAAATGGATCCAGAAACAAGGAAAAAGAATATATGAAAATGGGAGAATGAAAATGGGAGAATTATCACCAAATTATATTCATCATTCATTCAGTCACAATCCAGTACTATATTACCCATGAGGAGCGTAAAAGCCCGGGGCTGGGCAAGTTGGTACTGACATTTAAGACGAGAGTGACCAGCCTCACTCATCCCTGAGAGGCATTACATGAGCAATAAACCCCAACCATCCCTTGGATATAAACCTTCATCGGTTCAATCCGACTGAAGTGCCGTTATTACCCACTAAACCACCAGGTGCCAAAATTTGGTTATGTGGTTACCACCCAGCATAGTAAATGGTTTCCTGGTGTACAGGAAACCATTTGGCTTGTTACTCAGTGTAGAGTCACCCACAGGCAGAAAGAAGAGGAAAGAATGAAGGAAAGAAAGACAGAAGAGGGAGTGTAAAGTCACCCGTAGGCAGAAGGACAAGGAAAGAATGAAGGAAAGACAGAAGAGGATGGAAGGAAAGAAGGATGGAGGAGAGGAAAGGGCAGACAACCGATTGCAGTACTTCATCGAGTGAGTGGATAGTGAGTGTCCCCACCTACCACATTACCAATAAAAAAATTAAATTAATTCCAACACAATATGCAGCAGTATGAGACACCACAAGCAGATATGACTTAGAAAAATGGTAGTAAACGGTACAGTGGAGCCTCTTTTATCCAAAAATCATGGGACTTTCAAAGTTTCGTTTAATCAATTTTTTCGGATAAAAGATACTGTAATAATATGTAGGATACAAGGGAACAGTATTGTACTCCCCCATCAACCATTTCTGGTGACGTCTAGCCCACCACCACCACCAGCACCCCAAGAGCCACTCAACCATCACCAAAACACTTAATACACTGTAGTAACTACGTATGTAACTGCATTTTTGTTAATGTAATAAAACTGTCAACTTAAATAAATCTTCACTCAAATAAACTTCAATAAACCTTCACCAAAACAATTACATAATTCACTGCAAGCATTTCAAACAAATAAAGTCTTAAACCTAATTGTTTTTTCATATTTTCTGTTTCCTTATTCAATCATTTCCACATTATCTCCCACATCATCCAAACAGACTGAGGGGGCTGGCGCAACCAACGTTCGCTCTAGTGACTAGCGGAGCAACCACAAACTAACGCTAGTGGCGCAAAACAAGCCCGCCGTGTTTGAATTTTCGGATAGATTTCAGATTTTTGCGGTTAATCGAAATGAGAATGTTTAGTAAAACTTACAGTTAATGGCATATTACGGTTAAAAGAATTTGGGATAAAAGAGACTCCACTGTATTTAGTTTCTTATGTAAATGTACTGGGTATGAAAATGTTGGCAAATGTGTATATTTATTTCTACTTATGCACTGTACTTAAGAAATTCATTTGTGTAACTGTAAATGTAAACCACCTCAAAATACATATATATATATTCAATGTACAGTCCGAAGCATTTTTTCAAAGTACTGTAAGCAACTTTGTGTGCACCATGTGTGTGCACATGCATAAATGCATGTACACATGTGCATGTATGTGGGTGAGTGAATGCATATAAATTTTTTCTAACCAGAAGATTGACGATCATATTCTGGAAGGCGTGTGTCTCCTCCTGTGACAGCAGTGGGGTGTTGGAATCTTCGTCCTCCAGGGAACTACCCGTCACTATCTTCACCTCAAACTTCCGGCCTGCATAAAAACACATATAAATGTTCCATTCTTAAGATTATTCAGATCTGCAAATGTATATAATAACTCATAGGAAGACTGTACAATGACTGTCGTGTGGTGTCCTATCTGACTTCCCTTCCTCTCCATTGTATCATCTTTCCTACTGTTATCAGCCTCTGTATCTATCGATCTACCTATAATTAGACGTTTTAATCATGCACGGGGTGGCCATGAACAAACTGCCTCCTCTAACATTCTCCAACCATCTTCTCAAAAGTTTCATCCGATTTTCTTTGTACCCTCTTAGCTATCCTCTCAAACATTTTATCATATTCCCAATTGGTTTGCACATTTTCTTTCCAGTCTTTTACCTAACAAACTTCCATATCCTATCCAACACTTTCATATCATCTTCCCTAATATTTTTGCCATTTTTCTATCTTTTCATCTTTCCAACTTCCCTCTTTCACCAAGATTTTATAATTGCTTTCCCATTTTTTTTTTCTTCACATCTCCTTATCTATCTGACTTCCACTTCCTCTTTGACATTTTTTTTCTATCATCTTCCTAAGTGTTTTTACAAATTTTCTATCTATCTACTGCACTTACTGACTTACCTATCATCTCCATCTTTCCCTTTTATCATTTTCTCTAGTTTTGTATATTTTCTCTCTATCCTCCTACTCAATCAACATTCCTGTTCTCACCAACAGTTTTATCAACAACCTCTTCATTACCTTACCTATTTTTTCCAGGCCCAGCTTCTGCAGTCTGTCTTTGATGGTTTGTTCCATTTTTGTTTTCTGTGACTCATCCTCTCCTTTGCTCCCCTTTATTATGCGTAACTGTCGGGTTTCCTCCTACAAGAAAGAGAGACAACGTACAATTAACAAATAAACATGGCTCGAGAAATCACAAACATAGTCAGTCTTCACTGTATGTCAGGGATGTAGGGAAAAAAAAAAACTACAGTAGCTAGCTAGAAAACAAAGGATGATCCAAAATGAAGCTTTGACACACGTTTCAGACTCTTAAGGTGAGGATGGCCAGTCACCATTCCTTGAGTGGTATAATGTAAGCTATTAACCCCAACCACCCTCAACATTTACATCTATAAGGGCAACATTCAGCTAAGTACCTTCATCTAACACATCCACCTCTCTCTCATGACAGTCATCAGACTGACTCTGTCTAATAAGTAATTATGATGTGAATAAGTTTGGAAAGGGGTGCCTATGAGATGGCATCATGTCTCCAGGAGTTTTTATGGTGAGAAAATGAGTGTGTCACCCATTTCACTGGCTACTGTGACAGTTTTCCCACTATCATATTTTTTTTCCCTCCCTAGGTTCCTGGACCCTCACGCACCCTACTTCTAGATGGGAAAAAAATGGATGATGATGACATGAATATGCTTGTTGACGTACTGCAGGAACACAATGCTTTATACATAGGAAAAATTTTTACTCACTTTATCAGAGTCCTTCTTGGGATCTTTAGAACTGCCATCTGTTGGTGAAAAGGACTTATGAATCAATGTGGTACATAAATCAAGAAACTGTATAACTTCATATCACTCAGTCTTTCATTTTCTTAGGTTACAAAATTAACAGAAATGTAAATAATAGTTTAATTACTATTGTAATCCTCGTACTGAGAGGTCTCTCAGTATATTCACCTCGATAAACAAACAACCTATGTAATTATGTTTACAGTTCTTTATACTGATAGCAGGTCAATGCAAGACAGAGAATAAAATATATACATGCTATATGATATACAGAAATACACTTGGAAAACCTCAGTAGTGGATAAGTTAATATCTTATCACCAACTCAAACACAAACCATTATGGCAATGCAGTGTAGTCAATCTGCTTGTCAGTTACTGGTTAAGGTAATTGTAATGCTTCACAATCAATATTCTGTATATATTTACACCCTGCCCAAAATGCAAACTCTCCACACTCATAATTAGAGAAAAATTCATCAAAATATACATAGACCAAATTAACCCCTTGAAGCCAAGTGATGTCCCTTTTAGTTTATCCTTCCTGCTACAGTTCTTTCACCTTAACTTGGCCCGGATTTTTGTTCTTCTGCGGGTTCTTTAACGTAGCTCAGTGGCAGGAAAAAGGAAATACTATGGCTGCACATCCTTTCCATAGCCCTTCTACTGGACTATCATCATATTCTAGTGTTAATATATTAGTACAGCTTAGCAATCAAGACGGGGAGGGGGCAATTTTAGGCCAAGTTAAAGTAAAAAGAGTACGCCTGATGATATTTTTCAGTTTTGGGAAACCTCTCATACTGAAGGGGTTTATGAAGGCTACATCTAACCCCTCCAGTTTGAAACTCTTATAAAAAATATATAAATAAATAAATCGCTTAGTAAAATTAAAACAAAAGACATCCCCTGACTCAATGGGTTAGAAAAGGGAAGAGAAAAAGAAATATCTCCAAGTCTAAAAAATAATCAGTAAGAGATTTTAAACAGTCTGTCCTGTCCCTCAAGTGATTTTCTGCACCACTGATTAAAAAATATTAAGTGATCAAATAGGGATATCACTCCTTTAGTCATACTCAAGCTACAGGGTATTCAACAAACAAGGATGGACACTGGCTTCAAACGTCTCCCACTACCATTAATTCCCTCACTAAGATGACGTGCTTGTTAGGGGGTGTGTTTTCTTGCTACCTCCGTTTTGTTTTGTTTCATTTATGATGGCTCCAACGTGCTTGCACTTGTTGGCCTTGGTTGCCTAATGGGGGCTCTCCACCCTGTTTGATCTCTGGTAGCCTCCCTATTTAGTCCCTTATCTCTGAGGTCACACTCTCGGACACTGTCCCAGGTTTTTTCAGTCTGATACAATACAGTACTGCATATACAGTACAGCCTTTCTATATCATTGCCTGCTACACTCCATGATGTAGGACACATGATGATGAGCTCAACTATTACAGGTATTGTATAAATGACCATAAAAATTTTGTTGGCTGCTCACACCCTAAGTTAAGAAAAAACAACCATTAAAGATAACCTTCATTTAAGGTAGAATTCCTAAATTGTGCTATCCTAAATGGCAGATTCACAATATGCAGCAACAGTTTGCAACATCAGTAAATCACAAAAATTACATGAAATTTGCAGATGCAGCCTCGAAAGTGAAAGTTTTCCGATGCCTCGTGTAATATGTGCCACCATTACCTAAGTCCACGTGTCTAGTCGGCCGTTAATTACTAAACCAATCATAATCAAGCATACCACTTCCTCTATACTAATCACAGCACTTCCCTCCCACACCAAGCATGAAGGGTGCGAGCACGTGAGCCCCGACATCCGCCAA
Source organism: Coenobita brevimanus (assembly GCF_032717465.1). Lineage (NCBI taxonomy): Eukaryota > Metazoa > Arthropoda > Malacostraca > Decapoda > Coenobitidae > Coenobita > Coenobita brevimanus. Next base: position 2,654,995 of record NC_137061.1, on the reverse strand, counting down.
GCTCAGTGCACTGTCTTCTTTCTGTTCACAGCATGTGGTTCTGGTGTGGTGGACGAGGATTTTTTTTTTTCCCCATATGCTGCCTCTACCTGCCCACTGCTACCATGGGCAATAGCAACCTCCTAAGCTTACAACTTCTTTGAGGACAGGGAAGAAGCCAACATTAACTTACACCCAAAAGTTTGATGTAATAAGGAGGATTAAAGGCAGTGAGAAAAAAGCCAGAGTTGCCCATCATTACCGACTCACCAAGGACGATCTCCCAAACTGGCCGTGCTGTTTACCAACCACCAGTCCGACTGGATGTGTCAGTGTATTACATAATCTAAATCCTTATTTATTGCTTTCAGAGGTATGTTTAAAAAATTGCCCAGTTGCTGTGGTAATCCAGGAATAGTAACCTGTGAAAGACTCACATCAATAGAAAATATGCCTAGCCCCGGGCTCCTACGCTCCTCGTGGGCCAACGTAGGATTAGATGATGGATGGATGGCCAAGCCCATATGCTAAAGAATTATTGTAAGCTCAACAAATTGACGACTCTTACGACGACGCGGAGGCAGCTGAGGGTGATGATGACACCACTTCCATTGCCTCCACACTGGACTTTCAGGGGTTCCTGAAGGAGACTGATGAGGAGGAAGCAGCATGGAGGCAGCAGCATGATGCAGCAGCACACTCACCTCATGCTAAGAGGCAGTAGTCTGCCTCAAGCCTCGGAACCCCTCCCCCCCTCCCCCATCCATTCAAGCAGTGTCGTCAGTCTAAGTCATATAAGATACATACAATATTGTTCATTTAAATTAAATATGCTTTACTAATTTCTCTTCCAGGTTGTTAGAGTTCGCTGGTGAACAGTCTGATGTAGGTTTGGGGGTAAGGGGAGCAAGTTTTCCAAAATGACAGACTCATAAGTAATTTTCCCCATGAGATTAGTTTATTTCTAACTAGCGGCATTCTTAAACTGCGGTGTGTGCTCAGTCTCATAAAAGCGTGATTTAGGAGATTCTGCTGTACTACTGCAACATGAAACGGATTTGCATGTTTTGGCCCACTCAACTGTGCAGACTTTGGTTAATTTATCATTTTTTTTTTTTCTGGCTCTCTGAACCCTACCTCACTGCATCCTAGGCTGAAAAAAAAAAAAAAAAAAAAAAAAAAAAGTCTGGATGATTAAATAAGATCATCCCAGGGTAGCAAGAAAAACAGTTTAATACCCAACATCAGAGTCAAGTGGTTACCTTAGGTCAACACTCCAGGAAAAAGAGAGGGAACCATATTCTCAAAGCTTAGGAGGCTTCTAACACCTCTTCCTTATCAATGTATTTGCACATTAAACCTGAATACTGTCTTGTGTGTTAGTCAGAAACACTAGGCTATTTTTTTTTTTTTTTTTTTTTTTTTTATGCGAGGAAGAAGGAACCAAAGGCCATGAGCCCGCAGTAACAGTTCCCTCCAAGAGAAAAACAAAATACAATATTGTGGGTTGGTAAGTAAAAAGAGTACCCAGGGTGACACCTAAGGGAGATAACTGTGATAACCTGGATGATGCAGTGGCCTTGTGTCCCAGAATAGTGAGTGAACAACCTGCTGCAGACTCAAAGGCCAAGTTGCGGAAATAAGTAACATGACTTAAAACAACCGCCTCACGGCATCTGCCCCCACTTTTACCTTCACCTTTCTGTGACTGCATACATGAAACAGAAGACAATATTAACATGTCTTGACTTAAAATTGCCCTGAATTGTCCATTTAAAAAAGAAAGAAAGAAAGAAAAAAAAAAAAAAGGCATGATTTATTATTTTTTGTTTTTTTAAGAAGACAGTTCTGGCCCAACCAGGGCCTTCAAGTATGAAGAAAGTCACAACTGAAGAGGGTTTAAATAAAGCCAGAACTCTTGTCTTCCTAATAAACATTTCCACATGGGGTATAATTTTTCCGATAATGACATGCTATATGCAGAAACAAACTGGTATAAAAGTGGTGCTAGGGAGCCTTCTTAACTGCTGAGAATATGGAATAAGGAGTCTCCCCCCATCTACTGCAAGCAATGGAAGTGCAAAGGAAATGGCACTCAGGTTCCAGCTCTCCCCTGTACCTATGTTTGAACGTGGGAGTTTGCGACGGCTGTGCTTGGCGCGTTTGTTGCGGTGAGAGGAGGAGGGAGAAAGAGCAGAAGGGGAGAGAGAAGAATCGGAGATGGTAGATGTGGACTGGGATGAGAAGGGGTATGATTTTGATGATGATGAGACATGGAAGGATGGTTGTGAAGATGGTGAAGAATGAGAACCAGATGGTGGTGATGATGATGAAGATGATGACGATGATACTTTGGAATTAGATAGTGAAGATGGGGAAGAATAAGAACCAGATGAAGAGGAGAATGAAAACGATGATGATGATGATGAAAATGATGAGAGGGAATGTTTTCTGGATGATGCATGAGAAAGTGATGATGAAGAGGGGCATTGTGAAAATGAGGAAGACTTATTGGGCATGAATAATGAATAAACATGAGCATATAATGAGGGACATGAGGAAGAGGAGGATGAAAGAGAATGTTTTACTGAAGAAGAGGGACATTGTAGAAGTGAAGAAGATTTATTGGGCATGAATAATGAATAAACATATGCATAAGCTGAGGTACAAGATGAAGAGGAAGCACGATAATTTGATAAAGACTCTGCAGCAGTGTCTAAAGAGGAAGAGGAAGGAGAACTAGACAAAATGGTGGAGGCTGAAGATGTGGAAAGTGAAGAATCATAAGAGGGAAGTGAATCTGATGGTGGAGTGGTATGTAAGGAAGAGGAAAATAAGTTAGATGGAGGAGAGGAATCTGTCGGAGGAGAGTCTTGAGATGAAGATGGTGAGGGAGAGGAATCTGACATAGATGTTGGGGAAGAATCACCAAAAGTAGAAGATGAGTCAGAGGGAGCGTCTTTAGATAAGGAGGGAGAGGGAGATGAGTCTGATAAAGAGGAAGAAAATGAAGACTCACCAGAAGTAGAAGCATCTGGTGAGAATGGGGAAGGTGAAGATGGCAATGCTGGTGAAGATGTAGAATGAGAAGAACGTAAAGAAGAGGAAGGAGAAGAGGAGGACGATGACGAGGACAAATCAGAGGAGGAAGAAGAGGAAGAAGCTGAGGTAGACAAAGATGCACCAGACGAAGCAGACTTGGCTATATACGAGGAAGAATCAAGTGAAGAAGAAGAGGACATTCTCGAGGGGTTGAGCTGTCCCCTGCGAATCGTATGGGGTTTCTTCTGGGGAGTACCTGAGTCCCTGGGGGTGGGGTCCTGGGAGGAGGGTGTACCTTCTATAGGGTCCTCTCCCTCACCCCCCTCAACACCAATCTCTTCCTCCTGAGTGTCCAGGAATTCTTTCAATGTTTCGATCTTGTGCTTGGCCTGGGAAATTGAAAATGAAACATTAGAAATTACTGCTTATTATTACTTCATTATGTGAGAAACGTAATGATGATGATTATGATGATGATGATGATAATAAACTGCAACAGAAAATTGCACAAAACCATTATCAAGCATGACTAAGGGATGAAAACCAATGGAGCAGGTACCGTACTGTTCATCATTCATTCATCATCCAATCCTATGTTGCCCAATAAGGAGCGTAGGAGCCCGAGGCTAGGCAAGTCGGTCTTGACATTTAAGATGAGAGTGACCAGCCTCACTCACCCCTGAGTGACTTTTATTACAGCATATAAATTTCAAATTACAGTATACAGAAATGGTTACTTATGAAAAAAAGCTCACAAAGCACTTAGCCATTACAATTCATAAGAAATATGTGGACAAAGTTACAGTGGCTGCCAAGAATATGTCTGTGGTATTTATGATATGGTTGATGCTGTAGAAAGATCTTTAATCACAGGGGCAGGGGACAGGATGACATGGAAGCAATTTGCTTGTGGCCACCCCTTATGGCATTAAGGTGTCTGGCTATAGACATATAGATAGACCAATATAACCAAATAGCTCTGGTGCTCATTTATAAGAAAGCCCCTCAACTCCCTCCCTATCCCCCAAAAGTAGGATGGTGGATTGTGAAAGAGAGAGAGAAGAAAAAAGTGATGGAGGGGTGGGGGAGGCAGTTTCAGTCTGTAATCCACTGCAATCACATCCAAATCAACGTGGGATCACAACAGCAACAATACGATATGAGGTAGTTAATAATACACTGCATACATTCCACACAGAAATCAGCGTTTTCTCCTGGACAACAGTAAGGACATACTATGCAATAAATATACAAATAAATAAATAATCTGCTGCAGAAGAGTTGCCACAAACTCTTTGATGCAGAGTCCAGGCATCTCAAAATGAACCAATCTTGAATTTGACTCTCTGTTATCTTGTTATGTTTTCTAGGAAGGAATAATTTGCGGGCTTCTGGCTTTGGTTCCTTCATCTTTACATTATTACACACAGACACACTACTCACGGAAGTTAGTGTCTTCTCTGTCTCTTCCAGCGCGGCCACAAGAGCAGTCAGTGCCTCGTCCATCTCTTCATCATTGGCCTCACCATCATCACCTCCCCCCAGCACATCATCCTGGAATAGCACACACATTTCAGAAAAATAGAAAACTGAAGTAAAGCATCATCACCATCATCATCATCATTGTCATCGTCACTGTCACCATCATCATTGTAACTATTTATCTTCTTTAACTGAAGTAAAACATTATCATCATCCCCGTTCTCATTCTAAGTATTTATCACCACCATCACATGAAGTGAAACATAATCACCATTTTCATTCCAATCATCGTCATCATTCTCTGTTCATCATCATAATCATAACCTTTCTTCCCACCTAAGGATGGGGTAAGGTAGTATCAGGAAGAAGGAAAGAGAACCATTAAGGTAGGTGAACTATCTAAGGCATGCCCAGTGAAATGGATCATATAATCATCTACACATCAACCAAGCAACAGAAATCCAGGCTACATATCAAAGGTCTAACATTTTTTTCTTTTTTAGAACAAGAGAATACTGAATTAAAGCTCTTTGGATAGTTGTGGTAGTACTGGTAAAATGACACTGCAGAATATACAGTAAGAGTTGGTAATAAAGCACTGAAGCGATAGCCACACTGTAGTCCAACTTACAATTACCTTACTGAGTATGGACACTTGTGTAGGATGAATGTCTGGTTGGAACTTTGTAAAGGATACTGTTTGGTTGTAGGCTCTGGATGGACATAGCGGTAGCAGTGAAATGACAACACCAAGTAAAATTAGGGGTTGATACTAAAGAGAAGAAATGGACAAACTGTGGTCTCATCATATGGCCTCACATTTCTATAAGATGGATAATTTCTGTGGGATGACTATCAGGTTGCAGGTTTACTAGGAGATGGTATAGGTTGTGTGTTGTAGGCAGGCATGGTGGTAGAGAGGACACTACAAAATATAACAAGATGGTACTGTGAGAATTTATGTACACACAGTAGTCTAGTTATGTTTCTCTGGGTCTATGGGATGACTGTCAGGTGGTAGTCAGTGATGAATGTTATCTGCCTGTAAGTTCTGAGTGGCGGTGATGATATTAAAGACACTACAAAATAAAACTCAAGGGCCACCAAACACCAGATCAAACCTTGCTCGATAACTTTTTGGTCCTTTCCTTCACCTTATCCAGGTCCTTCATATGGACTTCTTTGATCTTCTCCAGCATCTTCTTCAGCTCTCCAAATTCATCGAGGCTTTCTTCAGTTCCTTCTGTCTCACCTTCTCCTTGTACTCCATCCTTACCAGCACCAGCTTCCTGCAGGTTGAAAGGATTATATTTATCATCACTACCATTATCACCAATGTCATCATCATTACCATGTCATCATTACCTCATTGTATCGTCTGTAAAGGTTCAACATGCTTGCATGCATTGGCCTTGGCCACCTAGTGGCAGCTCTCCACACTGCTCGATCTCTAGCTGTCTCCCTATTCAGTCCCTTATCCCTGAGGTCACACTCTATGACCACGTCTCAGGTCTTTTTTTATCTGCCTCTCGCAACCCTACCCCCGATATTCATGCTTCCCATTTTCCGCACCCAACTGTCATCCTCCATCCTCTCCACATGCCCAAACCATCTCGAGCTAAACCTCCTCATCACAACACCAATATACTTCAGTTCCAAATAAAAAAGCAGTGACAGTTGTTGAGTGACAGGGTGATTCAGTGTGTGATATAGGCTATGAGGAATTTGAGAGATACTTGAGCTGGTGGAAGATTCTGACTGCTTCAGCAAAAAAAAAAAAAAAAAAAAAAAAAAAAAAAAGCAAGAGCTATGGACGTCTTGATATGAAGGAGAGCTGAAGATAAGACTGCAAGGGGTGAGCATAAGGGTGTGTTTGTGCCTACATTGTTTACAGCCTCTATAAGTGCTCGGAAGTAGCAGGCAAAAATTACAGTAGGACTCATTCTAGTGAAGGAGTTAAAAAAAAATGCCAATCAAGCTGACCTGGTTTGGGAACATGTTGCCAAGGTGTCGCAGCTGCTTGTGTAGCTTAGAGAAGTGGTCGCGGTGGGTAGACTTAGAGCCCTGTCGCCCTTCACCCGTCTTCACCAACTCCTCCTCATCTTCATCTCCATCATCTTCCAGTTCATCCTCGTCTCTCAGGTAAGGATCGCCAGGCTGCAGGAGAGAGAGATAGGCTGTGACGCGGTTGATATTAATGCGTGCTCTCCCCCTCTACCTCATCTCCAGCGACGTGTCTGCTCTCCTCACATAAGGTACAGCACAATAAATAAAAAAGTCCTGTATTGACCTAATTTATTTTTTATAACCATATTAATGCTTTTAGGTTTAAATGGGGGGGGAATAAAAAAATCTTGCACCACAAGGGTGGAAAAAGTGGACTTTGGGCAGGGGTATGGAAGGAAAAAGGAGTTTTCAAGAGTCCCTCTAACGCGATAGGCTATTTGCCTAACGCGAGGTTGGTGCGGAAGCATATGCCCGCGTTAGTGAAGGAACACCTGTATAATAAATAAAAATACAATACAATAATCAGATAACCTGCTGGCCGGGAGTGTTAACAGCATGAGCCTGTGAGACATCCAGCAAACGTAGCAGCTCTCCCGCCTCCATGTTGGTCAGAAGCTCCCCAGCCGCACCACCAGGTCCCCCAATGCCGCCGTGTCCTGTCCCGCTCTGTCCTGCACTGCTAGACTCTGCACTGGCAACTTCCCCATCCTCATCAGTGGCAGTAGGGGTGTCCAGCGTGGATGCGTCGTCATCTTCATCTTTTTCGTCTGTGGGATATTGATATAGACTTATGTGACACTGCAAACATAAAAAAAACTCTCACAATTCTTCATTCTCTTCCATTCTCTCTCTCTCTCTCTCTCATAATTTTATATTCTTCTCTTCCACACCCCCATCTCTCTTTTTAAACCTGGCTCTGTAAATGGCTATTGTATTTAGGAATAAAGACCTTCTATGAAGGGAGTTCAAAATAAAATCAATTAACCCCTTCAACCAGAGGATGTCTTTTATATATTCTGGGTATTGCCAGATTAATGTACTCAGGAAATATGTCCTCAGCCTGAAAGTGTTATAATACTCAATTGCTAAAACATTTTCTACAAAGGGAAATCCAAACCTGCATCTTACAAAGTGCTTCCATCACTTGACTAATTCCAGAAACACAATGTGTGAGAATGAGAGGTACAGAAGGTTATGATGGTAAGAACTGACATGGCAATGAGTTGGTTGGAAGAGGTATGTTTGGCGAAGCATATGGCAAGGGTTTGGTGAACGCACGCATGCATGCAAACACAGACACACTTTTCTTCAATTTGACAGTCAATGAACTGACTCTGTCTAATTGGCGAAGCATATGGCAAGGGTTTGGTGCACGCACGCACACATGCAAACACAGACACACTTTTCTTCAATTTGACAGTCAATGAACTGACTCTGTCTAACTGGTGTATTTAATATAACATTAAAAGAAAAAAAAAAAGTACAAATTGCAAGTCTTTTGAGTGGAGCCAGGATTCTGAATACTTGAATGATGTGTGGATAACTGTGAGGCCCATTTCACTGGCCAAGCCACTGATTTTTCTCCTACCACTATACTTTCTCTTTCCTTGTTTCTGGATCGCATCCAACTCCATCCTTAGATGGGAAAAAAATATCATGATGTTAGCTATAATAACCTGACTCCCTTATCCCTTAACCTTTTAAATGTAAATCACTCTCCCTACTTTGCAAATACTGTATTTCATATATTTTACTATTCCTCTGGTGCTGAAGAGGGATGACTTCTCGCAATGGCATTAATATAACTGGTCAGCTCTGCTGCCCAGTTATACAAACACCCCTCAACTCTTCCTAGCCTCCAAAAGAGGACCGTGGTTTGAAGAAAGAGAACAATTTCAGCCTGCAGACTGCCAGGTTCACATTCAGATGTGCCTGGGGTTGCAACTACTACTACTTTCATTACACCCACCTGTTTCCTCCAAAGTAATCTTTGTCTCCACTTCCATTACATCAGTGTGTTCCACCTCTCCACCTTGCCCTCCCTTCCCACCACCCTGTTTCTTCACGGGGGAGAGTCGGAAGATCTTGATGTTCATTTTCATGTCGTCTTTCTCCCCTTCCCTACCTTCCTCTGGGACAGGAATGGGCTGAAGGATGTTTGATGATTGTTTCTTCCTGCTAACTCCTTCTCCCTCGGCCTCCTTCAGTAATTCAGCATTCTTCTCCAGCCACTTTTTCTTCTGCTGCTCCTCTTCCTTTTGTTTCTCTGTGAAAATTGCATAAATTACCATCATCATCATCCAGACCACTTTTCCCACCTAAAGATTGGGTTAGTCAAGGTCCAAGAAGCAAGAAAAATCCGACAGAAGGATAAAGGGCAAAAGTTTGCATAATAGGCCACACTCTCATTCACTCACCCTTCAAACCCACATAATCATGAATCTACCTCACACAAAATATCATCATAATCATCCTAACCTTTATTTCTTTGCTATATTGGGAACACAGCCATACTAATCACATAAAATATCATCATCCTGACCTTTCTTCCCACCTGAGTTAGAGGTGAGGTAGGGTCCAGGAAACAAAGAAAGAGAAAATACAAAAGAAAGGAGAACAAAAGAGTATGCCTGGTGAAATGGGTCTAAAACTCATTCACATATAACTCAAGCACTTGGAATCCTGGCTCCACTTCACAGGCTTAACAATCATCTAACCTATCCATTTATTTATTAATACTTTTTGTGTGTAATTTTCTTCACAGATGCCCTTCACATACACAGGCCATTCAATTCATACAAAAAGGGGGGAGGGGAGGGGGCTGCCAAACCTCTGTTGTGTGCTCCTCTGTACAAAATTCATCCAACCTACTCAGTCTTTCAGTTCCCTTGCCTCAGCAACTTATGTACCTCACTTTCTTACACACACATTAACCAAAGCTATTCATTCACCTTCTTCTTGGCCTACTACACCTCCTCCCACCTTTAAACTCACTCACATACTCCTTTCATTACCCCATCTACAGTATATCCATCATTTCTCAAAAGACTTCTGTACTCAGTATCTTTAAAAAATCATATCACTTCTTATCCTATCCATTCCACAGACATCACACACCTATCTGTTCTACACACTCCATACACATTCCTCAATAACCCCTTTTCCACAGCTCTTATTCTTGGCTCTCACTCTCATGCTTTTAAGAAGTGAATATGAAACCTTTATCCAGATATGTAACTGACTCTTAATAGGAACAAAAGAAAGAAATTTATGAAGTACAGAGAACCTGCATGCTTTTAAAAACTTAATACTGTGATACCTTAAACTAGACTCTGACTGCCTGTAAGGATGAAAAATACTGGAACAATATGCAAAACTTAAAAGATTAGTGAACATACCTGCAATGGAAAGTTCTGGGGTGCATGAAAAAATGAGTAACGTACTTATTAAACAGTGACTTCAAGAGAACGGTGCACAATGAACATATATAACTAAACTTAAGTGAAATTATACCTGTGAGTATATAACAGTCTTACCTCTCTTTAAATCTCCCAACTCGAGTCTCTCTCCACCTCACCAATCTTAGACTATGTTCATCCACCTCATCACCAATAAGAAGAGAATCAATATTCATCTACTCTTAATACCCGCATATTACCAGTACATTAGCGCACTAAATTGTATCTACTTTTACATGTCTGACAAATAAAATCACTGTTTCATAAATGTTCACAGATACAGCTAACCTCTTTACTACGACGATAAAATTTTGTAGTTTATTACTGATGTTACCTGATGGTTTACTGAGCTTAGAAGAGCCCCTGAATAGTGGCAAGGTTAGTGAAGGCTATGTCTAACCTCTCCAGTTCATAATCTATCTCCTTCTGTAACAGTCCTATCCTTATATCTCTCTTTCTGTAACAGTCCTATCCTTATATCGCTCCTTCTGTAACAGTCCTATCCTTATATCTCTCCTTCTGTAACAGTCTTAGCCTTATCTTTCTCCTTCTGAAGCAATCCTATCCTATAATGATAATCTGGATACACTTCGGAACCTATCATACAGCAAACTTGCTCTATCATTACATATAGCAATCAATGATAACAATGGCATACACAGAATACAATGATAACCACCACCACTAAAATCAGCCATCACCTTCTGCACTCCAGACATCCACCTCAAACACACCCCTCCCACGCCAACAAACTATCAACTCATCTTAGATACAGTCCATCCATCCGTTATCCAATTCTTTACGGCCCCATAATGAACAAGGCTCAGAGCTAACTTAACCCAGATATTTAAGGTAAGTGTAATCAACTGCTTGCAACCCATACAATCACTTGGTATCCTTTTACTGGTTATGTGGTTACCAAAGAAAGGATTATTTGGTATCCCTTCAATGGTTATGTGGTTACCAAAGAAAGATCCCAACATTCCTAGACCCACACTGGATAAAAATATGACTTTTTCTTAACACAAAAAACATCACTGTAAAGATTATCAATGCACTGAAAACTCACTACCACCATTTCTGGGGAGGGGAGTTTAAGTGAAAATATTTTACAAACAATTCACATCCATGACACTGAACTATCTGACCTCTGACATCAGTGGCTCATACAGAAACCTTCTAAAAAATGCAAAACACTTAACGTTTTCACTATGATGACATGTATTTTATCTTGTTACTACCACATCACTTAAGCAACAGAAGGGAATACCCCTCTTTGTGAATGAATTTGAAACAGCAATCCATTTTGTTATGAAAGGTCTCAAGATTCACTGAAGAAGATCACTTAACCACAAAGACGGTGTGTTAACAATACTCCTATGGTGATGAGAATAGGGGCAGAAACAATAATGCCATGAAGTATATACACACTGTGATGCAAGGCAAGATAGCGTAGATGTTGTGCTGGTGTGAGGGCCGGGGCACAAGTGATGGGGTGTGGTGTGGCAGCAGGGTGGAGACGCAGGTAAGGGTGGTGACACACACGAGTGGTTGCCACGGTAACAATGTACCGGCACGACTCAGGCTCATCCACACGCTGCAAGTAGTCGCCTACGCCATCCTCGCAGTGGAACTGGAAAACATTGACACAGACTGTAAAGTGCACAAAGAATCTAGGAAACATATTATGAGCTTAAGAATTCTCTCTCTCTTTTTTTTTTTTTTTAAGCAAATATTATTTTGTGCTTCAATTTCTTTTAGGATCACAGACTGCAAAAATAATGTACACAAGATACTGATGCGGCCTATGGAGAAATAAACTGGTCACGAGGAGATGCTAAACAGACTCCGTAATTGATAAGAATATGCACCAAGCTGTGCCTTAAGTGTAACAGTTCAAGTCCTAGAGGTATCACAAGGTTTTTCTATCTTGTAAAATGCTGCTGGAGACATAGAGCATCTCCTACCTTTGGCTATGTGCTCTGGACCACCGTAGTCTAGTCTCACTGCCCTATATCCTGAAGGGTGTTATACAGAACTGATAATTTTTATCATTTTACAAAGTATATCTATGGCAAGTGAAGATCTGCAACTATGATAGGCAGTCCACAGGAGGGAGAATATTATAAAAATAAGCTGGTTTGTTAATCTAGTATATGTACATCAACCACTGCAAGAGCTTATATATTAAGACTGCATGCAAAAAATGGAGAACACAAAAACAATTAATGAATAACACATCAAGTTCAATTTTATCTGGCTACATCAAGGTCTATAGCTGTCTTCTGTGGGGCAAGCAACTGGTTACTCTTGCCTTAAATACCTTGACTGAGCAACCTAGCCCTGAGCCCCTACCCTCTTGATAGAGTAACAAAGGGCTGCATGATGGATGGGTGGATTTAATACTAGTGCTCACCCTGACTTCAGTGCGTCGAGGCTCCCCAGTGAGGTCACACTTGGTGCCGTTCACGTAAAACTGACTGTGGAATCGCTGTAGTCGGTTCTTTGTCTCGGAACTGTTGCGCCAGTTGTACTCGCTCTCATACTTCCCAAGGATGATGATTGCACCAGAGGCTTTGTTGTCTGTGGAAAACATAAATATCAGCAAGGAGATAAAAAAAAAAAAATATAAGTACCGTAAAACAAAGGGCACCATGGCGAAACCTATACAGGTACAGTACTATCATTTGTTGTTTTATCACTCTGAACAAATGTAATAATAATCATTACCAACCTGAGGCTAGTATGTCTGTGTCACTTATTACGAAGCTCACTACAAGACCGAACCTTCCACAATGAAGAGCAATGGCCATGATTAATCCTTCCTAAAGATGTCCAACAACAAAAGAGTGTTTGTAGTCAGAGTGGTACATGTGAAACTTGACAATTTATAGTGGTTATGTTTGTGTGTGTTAGAATCTGAACAAATCAACCAAATGAAGTGATGGGATGTAAACATGAGTTAGCATAGAAGAATCTGCCATGACAAGGGTTTCAAACCTAAACTATGCGACCATGTTACAATTTGCTACACGACAAGGGCTTCACCCATCTCTCTCTACTTTGACCCGTTGGCCAGCAAATTAGCAAATATAACTGTATATACTAGTAGCAAGAATAAAAGTTAAAGATATTCCTACCTTCCAAGTGGTACTGCTTGATGACAGAACCGTAGCAAAACTCATACGTCCACCAATCCACTGTCTTGATCAAACACGGGGCTGTCTCCATCGGCTTCAACAGCACTGCAGAGAAAGACAGATGTGAAAGAGTAAAACAAACAAACACAGCATCATGTCTGTGAACAGAAGGTTATGCAATCTTTCACACTATCATGTATCTCTCATGCCACTTCCTGCACAACATAATGCGAATGTGCATTTTTTACAAGCCTATCTATCTACTGCTCGTTACTGCATCCTGTGAGGGGTGGTCTTAGCAAATGGACATCCAAGTGTTTCTGTCCGAACTCAGTAACAACCTGTCTTTCCAAAACACACCACCAATCTCCCTTATAAACTCTTGCAACTTCTCTCTCCATCTGTCTCCCCCTCCTATCCATCTCACTCTCATCAGCTCTTCATGCTAGTCTCTCACTCTTTATATTTTAGAAATCCCTCAATATAATAATGAGAAACAATAATATCATAATACAAAAAATCATAAAAATCAACATTTCCATGATTACATCAGCTCTGCAACTAAACAGCAATTAAAACAACTGAATACAACACGGACCCCACAGTGACCTTCAGTGGGGATACCAACTGCAAGCTAGATGCTGTAAAGTGAGGGAAAGACAGGAAGGGGCATATGTTATTTGGTGAATTTCGTTAATGTTTCGCACTATACACAGCCTATTTTTAAAGGGAATGTCATGAAGATGAGTTGGTCCAAAACATCAGAGATGTTGTTGGCTTAAGTTTTCCCTGTCCTTCCCTCCCATCCATATTATCCATTCATCTGTTTTATCACAACAAATCAATAACTAAATGTTGTTGCTGCTGTTGTGGTCCCAGGCTCATCTGAATGTGAAACCAGTAAACTCCAGACTGAAGCTGCAGCACATATGTGACATGAGGACAAAGTAGTCTGGAGGCAAATTCTGTCAAAGATATCCACTGTCAGGGGTTCCTGGGAGGAATTAAGGAGTCACAGATGATGATCATGTACAGTATCAGATATAAGTGCCAGCAGAGCAGCAACTACAGTACAATATACCCACCCGAGATGTCCACCAGCTGGTCTAAAATATCATCATCCCGCTTGGTGTCGGTGTCAATGGGTGGCGGAATGTTTGGCAGGGAGCAGTGGTATTCCTGACCAAACTTGTTTACTATCGTCATCACCTCACCTTCCACTGCCTGAAAAAATGAAAATAACCAATGCTCATACAACCTGGATCTGATGCATGGCTAAAGACTTCCACTATAATTTGGAATAAAATTACCATCTCTTCATCCCAATTACTGGGCTGAAACAAGTGATTAAGAAATAAGAGATTAACACTTGAACATGATGGTAAGCCACGAAAAAGTTGTCAAAGATGTAGAACCACAGTATTATTCTATCACTGAATTGTAAGAAGATTTTAACACTTGAATATCAATTAACACTCAAATATCAATTAGTCATAGTGTTAAGGAAAATGTAATCATAATACTGTCTTACTCTACCACTGAGCCATAACAAGACACCCGGTACTACTAAAATAAGAAGTGTCAATGAAAGGCTCCACAGCTATATTATGGTACTGTCTTGCCACTGAGCTACAGATGGTAAGTTGGTAATGGATGAAAATTCCCTCTTAGTTTGGCCTCATAAACTTTACGAAGACACGTATTTTATATATTTACTACACGCAACTGAAAAAATATTATAAGTAAATGAGAAATCAACAGGTTACGTGTATATTCCCTGCATTTTATTTGCTTGAAATTACTGTATTTAATCTTAATCCTTACAGGCATTTTTGAATATTCTGTCATTCTTTCCACTCTCTTATTGCATTCCAGTACCTTGTAATAAGCATACTAGCATATTGGTAATACTTCTGCCCTTATTCTCATCCACTCTGAATATTCCCTAAAACCTCTTTGTCAGCAATTTTTTTTTTTTTTTATAACATGACTGGTTAATATCCATCTGTGTGTTATACAAGGAAACTATGGCAAAATTGGAAAGATTTATATAATGCAAAAGATGACACTAATGCAGAAAAAGCAGAGTAAATTGCTTCCAAAAAGATGTTGGAGGGATTTCTCAACATACGAAAATACAGGCCTTAGACACCACTTAAATAATGATGGATCATCCTAAAATCTGTAGTATTGCATTATGATGATTCTATACACACTACTCACTGTAATATGAGTTTTATGTCAATATTAAAGTTATGCTTATAGTGCCACCGACAACAACGGTATGCTTTTTTTTTTTTTTGACATACACAGAGTGGTGGAGATTTTATTACTACCGTATACCAATTTATCTAATCCAATACACACCTAACCATGGTTGGAAATTTCACTACGATGATCCAATTTTATATCTTTTTCCTGCCATCTCCATCATTAAGAATAAACAGCTTTTCAGACTAAAGGGGATGGATATTACCTTCACCTTCGCTATGGGCACTCCTAAGCAAAATAAAATTGTCAAAATAATAATAATAATAAATGAAAAAACAAATACATAGCCTACAGGTGGAGTAAGACTAGGAAACAAAATTATATTGAAAAACTGAATGAAGAGAAATAAAACAAATCTTCTTCTGGTGTCATTCTTAGTAATGGTCTGTCAAAAAGCTGCTTAGAATAATTAACAAGGCTTCTTATTTGTACATTTTGTAATATTGGCTTAGGCTTAACGTGACGTAGCACTTACTGAAGCAAAGAAGTAGCTTACCTGTCCCTTCACCACAGGCTTATTAAGTATATCTACGGCATAATGGATGGAATTGATCTCGTCCACGTTAAGAATAGTGTTGAGAGAGGCTGCCAGAGATAGAAGACAGGTAAACAGGACAAAGCCAGCAGACACAAGCATTTTGCTGCCTACATCACTACCATAACAAACTACTGCAGCGTTGACCGTCTCGGATTCGGGATTTACCCTACTGACACAAAAACGCGTTATGCAAATGCTTGTCATGATGTAGGTGATTTAATATTTACCTAACAAAACAGGGAAAATTAATCGCAATAGGAGTACTTTTATCCATTGCAACATTTTACGGGTTACAAGGGTTTGGCGACTTTGGCTCCCTCGGCCTTTTTTGTGCCTCCAATCTTGAAAATTTTATTATACTGTACAGAATACAAAGAAATGAGAGCCCAGTGCTCGATTCTAGCATAACCGTAAGTAGAAGATAAGGATATTCTCGTAAACCTACTACTCTTCAAGCTGATTATGACGAGGGGAAAAAGAATCCGCAAAGTCTACCATCCAATCTTTCATTGCTCATAATAAAAAAACTGAAAATAAAAACAGGAGAATTTAGAACTGAATATCTATAGACACCGACCATAAATTAAAAAATATCAATTAATTTAAACAAAATGACACAAACCCAAAATACCAACGTTACCCCCAGCAACAGAAAAAGAAAATGGACCAATCTTGCAAGAGAAAACGAGAGCGCAAAGGGCCGACTACGCTACTTTGTACAAACCTTAATAGGCCTGTGAGCATTCGCTTTTCATGAATGGCGACATCTGAACGATAGCGAGGTCACGGAAGTTGCTGTAGCACCTGACGAGGAAGTTGCAGGCTACTCACGAGGTGATGGGGTTCCTTCGCATATTTGATACACTAGCCCTCAGGACTTTTTTGGTTGACGTAGAGTAGTCCAGAATGGTCTCCTGAACATTACCCTCCACCTGTCTTCATCACGCAACATCTATACAGTACTGCACTTAAAACTTATAATAGCCCCAGCATCAGGTCTGAGGTGGGGTTGGGGGAGGGGAAAAAGAAAAAACCTCCACTCCTTTTCCCGGTGAGGATTAAATAGGACATAATGGATTTTTGTTTAACACTACCATTTTTCTTTTACGTATCCTTTCCTCCAACTTCCTCTGTTGAAGCCACCTCTCCTCAAAGCCTCGCCTTCTACTATAAGAGATCTAGCTGTCTGAAGATAACAAACCCATCCCTGTATCTTCCTTACGCTTTACTACTCACTGGCTTCCATGTTTCCAAACCTGAAGCTTCCAAATTCTTTACTCTGGGGTCTGGTTAGGCCTATCACATTAATCTCTATCAACAGAATAGTGTTTCTCTCTTAACTGTATAAAAAATGCTATGTAATCTTTGAAGTGGAACGCATTCATTCCATCTCGCCTTCCTCAGAAACCTCCATTCTTAGCAATTTCAGTGTTCACCATCACTTCCGTCTCCAGCTCCTCTCCTACTGACTCATCCATTGAACAAGCGTACATCTTTTCTATATGAAATGACCTAAAGCAGTTTGTACAGCATCCTGCCCATACCCCTAGAGGACTCGTGACAATTTTTTACTACTAAGCCCTCCGACTCTCACCTTCCTTCTGACTTCCCAGTGTTTATGTCCCCCACCCCACACGCCAACACCAAGAACCACGAATCTATTTATAGCCAGACGCCATAATCCCATAAGGAGTGGCCGTTTGTCTTTGAGTTAGTTGGTTTTACGGGGAGGGACACTATAGCCCTCCTCCAACCCACATGTTGACAAGGGAGCACGTACGGGTTAGTGATATGGTCAGTGCCGTTTCTAGCCTTTTGGGGGCCCTATGCGAAATGCTGTTTGGGGGCCCCTTACTTACACTACTCACTTTATGGCACTTACAATAATTGACGGGTACACCGTGCCCCCTACAAAATTTGTTTCATGAATGCAGAGTGACTTAACACATTTTAATTTCTAAAAAAGGCCAATAATGGCAAGTCGGGGGCCCTCTGGTGGCTTCGGGGGTCCTATGCAACAGTGTAATTCGCATATAGTAAGAAACGGCACTGGATATGGTTATATAAATGGTTTTCTGGCTTTACAGAAAACCATTAGGCTTGTCACTCAATGTAATGTCATCTGGAAATGAAAGAAGAGTAATAAAAGGTGACAGGAAAGATGGGGAGAAGCAGAGAGGAGGGCGGCCACTGAAAAAGAATGATAAAGGTGAAGAAGTAGGCAGCACATCAAATGAGTCGATGATGGTCGCCACCACCTACCACCAACTAAATGAAACCTACAGCAAGCCACCAAGATCGTTAAACAAAACCACGCTTAACGATGGACAAGGAATACACATCTTCCCAATTTATCACAACTTCAGGTGGACCAATTTCAATCATAAAGCAGAAACTCACCTCAATAAAAGAATAAGAGTAAAACAACATATAAGTAAATAAATAAAAGGTTACTCACTAAAACAACAGACTACAATGAACTTCAAATGTTAAGAATCACAGCTATAACAATGAAATCACAGCTATAACAAAGCTGCCACTATAAAATACATAACAAAGAACTTACAACATAACTACAGTATAAAAAACTACATAACTAGTGTACAAAAATACAAAACTAATATTAATAATTACCCTACACCCATACAACTCTGAATAAATAAATACAAACTACATTACTACTACTACTTATTACCCTACATCCACACCACTATTTAAACTTAACCCCTTCAGTCCGAGGACGTAATTCAAATGCTACTGCTACTACCAGCCGATCTCGTACACTCTCGATCCGAAAAGGGTAACATGGAGTGATGAAAACCTCTCGTGCGTGTGTATGTGTGTGTGTGTTTCCTCTGGCTCCGAAAGGGTGACACAGATCGATAAACAGCTCGTAGTGAAGGGGTTAATAGATATACTGACACACGAAGCGCTGCTGGGAGTGGCACGGAGCGTCATGCAGTACTGGATGCCTGTCTCTCCGTACGCTCAAACACTGTTCAACGGATCTCCTCTCGTCGGGCTGATTACTTCCCCAATCTGCACTATCCACCGGCTGTCCGTTCACCCACCGCCATCCGCCATCTATCCCGTGATCCATCCCTCCTACCCAGACCGAACGTGGACCTGAGGAAGTGGAGAAGAAATTATTGGGAACACTTTACTCTTCTTTCTTCTTCTTTGTCTTCTCCGTCCTTCCTACCCATAATGAACTCTCTCTCTCTCTCTATCCATCTATCTATCTCCGTTCAGCTCCACATAAGGACATAACACAATCTTTGACACACATTATCTTTCCTACTGATTCGTGCCTCTCTCTCTCTCTCTCTGTCCAGCACCACACAAGTACATAACAATCTTTGGCACACATTATCTTTTTTTTTTTTTTTATGTAGTGCCCCTCTCTCTCTCTCTCTCTCTCCAACTGCACACAAGTACATACCGGGTAACAATCTCTGACACACACTATCTTTCTTTTTCGATGTAGTATCTCCTTCTCTCTCACTCTCACCTCGGTTGTCCTTGATGAACGCCTTGAGTGCATACAGGTGCTGCGGTGTGGCCAGGTCGCCCCCCATGCCCCTACAGGTGTGTCTAGCGCTGTGCCACGGGAGCCCGTCGCTACTCAGGAAAAAACACTCATCCACCACTCCACTGAACGGGTAGGGGCAGCTCCGCCTTCCACCCTCACCCTCATCCACATCTACGAGAGAAGTATCCATTGCAAATATCTAAACCTGTGCCTTGTAAATCTTGTATCTATTGCCAGACACCTTAATCCTGCAAGGGGTGGCCACAAACAAGTCGCCTCCATGTCGTCCCGTCCCCCGCCATTTCACTGCCTTGCTCCCAGCTCACACCCCCTCCCTCATATACTTCTCCACTCCTTGTAAATCGTCTGTACTGTAAATCTATTGTCGTCTACGGTACTGTCCTTCCACCACTCCCCTAAACGGGTAGGGGCAGCTCCACCTTCCATCCAGTCATCCACATCCACGGGGAGGATCCACTGTAAGTCTCTAAACCTATGCATTGTAAATCTAGCAAGGTGGATTGTAAATGTAGCACTTTCTGGGGTGTTCGTATGGGATGCTCCACTTTTCACCCACTCTGTCATCCACACCTGTAAATATAACGTAAATAAATATAAGGTAATGCATTGTAAATCTAGCCTTGTAAAAATATCGTTGTCTGTTCCTCCATCACTCCACTAAACGGGCTCAACAGCTCCACCTTCCACCCACACCGTCATCCACATCGGCTACGCATGAAGAGTCCACTGAATGCATTTTTTAAAATTTGTTTTTCCTTCCTCATCCTCTGTAAAAAAAAAAAAAAAAAAAAATGTGGCTCCTATGGCTCGCTTTTAACTGAATAAGAAAATCTGGTATATGCTGGAGTAAAAAGAAAATTAAATTCATTCACTTTAACTTGGCCTAGATTTTCACCTTTTGGGGGCTTTTACGTGGCTTACTGGTGAAAAAAGACGGTTCTACATCCTCCGTGGCACTTCCTCGTGACTAGCATCATAGTGTTAATCAGCTATTATAACTCAGCAGTCAAGATGGAGGGATGGCAATTTTGGGCCAAGTAAAGTGAACAGACCATAGCAACGTGGCTGATACATTGCTCCGTTTGACCAATTTCCTTTCATTTTCGTTTTTTTTTTTTAATTAATTTGGTAGTGAGTGTTCACATGGATCGCGACATAATACCGCTAGCGAGTGGTGTAAGGTATAACGGGGTGGTGTTGTGTGAGGTATAACGGGGTGGTGTTGTGTGAGGTATAAGGGGTTGGTGTGGTGTGAGGTAGGAGAGGGTGGTGTGGTGTGAGGTATGAGGGTGTGGTGTGGGGTGAGGTAGGAGGGGGTGGTGTGGTGGGTAGGAGGGGGTGGTGTGGTGTGGGGTAGGAGGGGGTGGTGTGGTGTGGGGTAGGAGGGGGTGGTGTGGTGTGGGGTAGGAGGGGGTGGTGTGGTGTGGGGTAGGAGGGGGTGGTGTGGTGTGGGGTAGGAGGGGGTGGCGTGTTGTGAATGGTAGAGGGTATAACTGGAGTGTGGTGTAAGGTGTGAGTGAAGTGAGGTGGAAGGTAGGAGTGGGGTGGTGTGAGGAGACTGGTGTGAGACAGGTGTAAGTGATGTGGTGTGGGAAGTTTTAGTGGTGTGGGTGATGTTAGATGTGGGACAGGCGTGAGGAGGAGTGGTGTGGTGTGTGACTGGTGTAACTGTGGTGTAACCTGGAACACTTAACTATACCGCTATCTTTCTCTCTCTCTCTCTCTCTCTCTCTCTCTGTATGTCTGTATGTATGTATGTACTTCTGTATTCAGTCGTGTACCTGTCATACCAAGCCCTTCATAACAAAACCAGATTAAATATTACACACACACACACACACACACATGCACACGCACACAAAATGTATGAATGTATATCTATGTATGTATGTATATATGTGAATGTACGTATGTGTGTAAGTATGTATATGTTTATGTATGTATGTACAGTATGTGTATTTACTTCCTCACCTGACTTAAATCTCGAGCAACACATGTTATTACTCTTCGTCACGTTGATAAGCTCCCTGAAGAACTGAGCCTGCTGAGCCAAAATGAGCTGAGACATGGCCACCGCTGATCTCACGTCCTCGGGGGAAGTGCTCTGCATCGGGAAAGCTCCACAAAGCTCCCCAGACAACACACAGGAAGCTGCCAGGAAGAGGAGATAGAGCTTTGAGGGCATGCTGACTGGCTGGGGGTGTTGGTGTGATGGTGGTTCGTGTGAGACTAAAGTGAAGATCTTGCACGAGGGAAACTTGCAATTCACTCTCCTCTGTCTGTCTGTCTCTCACTCCCTCCTATTCCCCCGTGCCTCTTTTCCCCTCATAGCCTATTTCCCTCCCTTCTCTTTCTCTCCTCTCCTTTCCTCCATTTCTTGTCTCTCCTTTCTTCCTATCTCCTTCCACTCCTCCTCCTCCTCTTTCTCCGAATTTCACATCTCCTTTCCTCCTCTCTCCCTCGATTCCTCCTCCTCCTCCTCCCTTTCCATCCTCCAGTTCTTCTCTTCCCTTTCTTCCTATCTACCTCCATTCCTCCTCTTTCAATTCCTCATTGCCCCTTACCTCTCCTCTCTTCCTATTCTTCTCCCACTTCTTCTCACCCTTCCTCCAATTCTGCTCGTCCCTTTCTTCCTACCTCTCTCCATTCCTCCTTATACCTCTCCTCACTTTCTATCCTCCTCCTCCTCCTCCTCCTCCTTCCTCTTCCTCCTCCTCCTCCTTCCTCTTCCTCCTCCTCCTCTTTCCTCTTCCTCCTCCTCCTTCTTCCTCTTCCTCCTCCTCCCCGATTCAGCAATAACAACAAAAGGACCATCTTCTTCACCATGATCACGGATTGTCGCCTCTCGGTTCAAAAATAATAATAATAATAATAATAATAATAACAACAACAACAGCAACAACAATAATAATAATAATAATAATAATAATAATAACAATAATAATAATAAGACGAAAAAGAAGAAAAGAATTAAGGAGGACGAGAGGAAGAAAGACAAAGATGAAGAGGAAATATAAAGAAATAAGAAAAGAATGAAAATAAAAGCAAGAAAAATAATTAAGTCGGATTGAGAAGTCAGAATAAGTCAGACAAAACTTCCACGTCACTGTTCACTATTTTCCGGGAGGAGGAGGAGGAGGAGGAGGAGGAGGACAGAGAACATAAGAAATTCGAAGAAACGAATGAAGATGGAGAAGGAGGAGCAGGAGGAGGTGGAGGAGGAGGAGGAGAAGTGTAGGAATATGAGTAGGAGGAAGAGGGAAGAAAAGAAGGTGAAGAAACTAAACAGGAAGGAGAGAGAGAGAGAGAGAGAGAGAGAGAGAGAGAGAGAGAGAGAGAGAGAATCACATCCACTCATCTCTCAGTCACAACTCACTGTAAAATAACCGTAACCGACAAGAAACCAGTTAAAAAAAGGAAAAGAAAAAAAAACAACGTGTGTCCTGGTGGTGTGGTGAGCGTGCAGGAGCGGGAGAAGGAGCATCGTTACGGAGCGTGACTGGCAGCTGTGTAACATAAAAGTAACAGTTTAGTGTGAGGTGATGGTGATGATGATGATGGTGGTGGTGGTGATGATGAGGAGTAAGAGGATGATGATGATGATGATGATGATGATGATGATGATGATGATGATGATGATGATGATGATGATGATGGTGGTGGTGGTGGTGATGATGAGGATGAGTAAGAGGATGATGATGATGATAATTTGTCATCATCATCATCATTATCATCCTCTTCCTCATCCTTAACAGTGTTGATGATGATGATGATGATGATGACGAGGAAGAAGAAGAAGAGACGGATAACGATGATGATGATGATGATGATGATGATGATGATGATGAGGAGGAGGAGGAGGAGGATAATACTGATGACGAAAATGATAATAATGATGATGACGAATATGAGGAGGAGAATAACAATGACGATGATGATGATGATTTAATGAAAATGAAAGCATTAAAAATTAATGAATGAATTTAAAGAAAGACAAAAGATGGAAAAATAAATAAATGAACAAAAAATAACTAGACAAAGAATAAGGAAAAAAATAAACGTCGAGTACGAGTTGGTAGGCGTGTTACAGTTCGCTACATTCAGCCAGGCGGGTCACAAATCACCAGTAGGAGTGGGTGTGTTTTGGCGACCTCGTTTGTACTGCACCATGACACGTAACGGTGTTGGGGGGGGCCTTCATGTGGTGGTACTGATATAACCCGGCGACTCCACTGCCTCGTTATACAAATGTCCCTCAACTACTTCCCTATCCCACGAAAGGAAAATCTACTACTACTACTACGACTACTACTACTATTACTACAGCTACAACTACACTACTACTACTACTACTATCACTACTTCCCTATCCCCCGAAAGGAATATTACTACTACTACACGAAATGGTGTGTGTGTGTGTGTGTGTGTGTGTGTGTGTGTGTGTGTGTGTGTGTGTGTGTGTGTGTGTGTGTGTGTGTGTGTGTGTGTGTGTGTGTGTGCTTTATGTTAATAGCTCCAGTGTCAGATAATATTTGCAATAATCAGATTAACACTCCCTTTTTTTTGTAGTTTCCTCTTTGCCTTCTCTCCCTAGTTCTTAGTCCTCTCTCTCTCTCTCTCTCTCTCTCTCTCTCTCAGGGTGTGGGAGAGGGCCCGCTACTCGTACTAACCTACATAAACGCAAGGGCAATCGGTCACACAGCCTTCCTCCTCTTTCCTCAACTTTCTTTCTCTACCTCTCTTTTCTTTCTTTTCTCTCTCCTTCCCTATGTTATTTCCTTCCCTCCTTGTTCCTCTTCTATCCCCCCTTTCTCCACCTCCCTCTTCCTCCCATCTCATTCTCCTCCTCTTATCTCTTTCTTCTCCTTATACCTACTCACGAGGAGGAAGAGGGAAAGAGCAAGCAGAGAATTTTAAGGAAAAAGAGAAAAAATGAAAAGAGAAATGAAGGAAACGGAGCTAGATCGTAGAAGAGAGAAATAAAGAAGAGGAAAAGAGGAGGGTTAAAGATGGGAGGATACGGAGGTGTGGAGGAACATGGAGGACTAGGAGTGCAAAGTATATACATAGGAGTACAAAGGAAAGCAAACAGCAACAGACCTATTCGTCCTTTCGTGGCTCTGGTATATGGAAGGTTTTAACTAATAAAATTATTCTATCACTTTAAAGTCAAGGATAGAAAAGCGGAGGGGAGAGGAAGAAGGAGGGGAGTGAGGAGGAGGAGGAGAGGGTGAGGAAGGGAGGACGGCAGAGATGGGTGGAGAAGGGAGGGGGGAGTTTAGGAATAGGACAAGGAGGGAAGAAAGGTAATCGAGGGGAGAGGAGGGAGGGGAGTTGAAAGGGTAGGCAGGAGGAAGGGGGAGCGTAATGGTGCAGATACAGGGGTGGACAGAAGGGGAGGAAAGGTACTGCTTCAGGGAAGGATGCTGGGGAGATGGAGATGAGGGGAGGAAGAGATAAAAGAGGGCGAGAATGGGAAAGAAGAACGATACGAGGAAGAAAGGTAGGAAGATGATAGGCGAGAAGGCAGGCAGGCAGGCAGGCAGGCAGGAAGGAAGGAGGGAGGGAGGGAGGGAGGGAGGGAGGGAGGGAGGGAGGGAGGGAGGGAGGGAGGGAGGGAAGGAAGGAAGGAAGGAAGGAAGGAAGGAAGGATGGAGTACGTGAAAGATAGTGACTGGGTTGGTAAGCAAACTACAAGGACAGGAAGGATGGATGACAAAGATAGGAAAGGAGGTGAGAAAGGAAGGTACCGTGGATGGATAGGGAGGAAGTGAGAGACAAGGGATGGGTGAGAGGTGGAAGAGGGGAAGTAGGAAGGATAAAGGATAAGAATGGAGGAGTGAAGGAAGGAGGAAAGGAGGTTAGTGTACAAAAAGGTAGGAAGCAATGCGGACTGATTAGAGTGAGGAAGGTAAGAAGGAATAAGAGGAGGTTAGTGTAGAGTTGGGAGGAATGAAGGACTAGGTAGGGTAAGGTAGGATGGAAGAAAGGATGGACGGATGGAGAATGAGAGCGAAAAAAAAAAAAAAAAAAAAAAGAAAGGAGGGTAGGAAGAGATGCAGCCTAAAAAGGAAGATGGGCATGTGGAACAGAGGGGTGTAGAGTATAAGAAGGAAGGAAGGAAGAGAGGAGGGAGGAAAAAAAAAAAAGGGTAGGAAGAAAGGAAGGAAGGAAGGAGAAAGACAAGAAGACAGGAAAGACTGTGGCAAGTAGGCTGGTAGAATAGGATGGAAGGAAGGTGAGAGGGAAGGAAGGTGGGAGGGAAGAAAGTGACAGAAGGAAGAAAGGATGGAAGAAACAGGGAAGACAGAAGGGTATTAGTGTAGGAAAGAAAAGAGGAAGGTAGAAAACCATTAAGAAAACACAAAGCCGATGGAAAGAAAGAAGGAAAGAACTGAAGACAAAAGACACGTAAGGAAGACAGGATTAGCCAGGATAAGTCGGAAGGATGGCACAGAGATAACAGATAGATAGAGGGATAAAGCAGGGTAGGAGGGGAGACAAGAGTTTAAGAGAGAAGGAATCAAAGGAAAGAATACGGAGAAAACAGAAGGGATGGAGGGTAGGGCAGGGTAAGGGCATAACGGTGTCGATATCAGGTCACACAGAACACACACACACGCACTCAGTCTCTCCCCATCTCTCGTCTCGATAGCATCTCTACCACAACCACACCTACCACAACTATTACCACTATCTACCACAATTAATAAATCCTTCACTTCACACCGACTACTACTCTACGACTACCACTAACCTACCCCAACTACGACAACAATCATCAGAACGACCACAAGCTACCACAACTACTACTACCACATACTGTATATTACCACTATCACCACTATATACAAACCAGCACAACCACTACCACACAGACACCGGTACTCTCTGTCTATCACAACTACCACCACTATGACCACAACTACCACAACCACCATCACACAGAACCATACACTATAAGAGGCAAGTCTCGCCATCTTTCGCACCTCCACCACAACTACCACCACCACATCTACCGCCACACCCGTCAGTCCGTCACGTCGAGATGCTTCAGGTAATAATAGCCTTTAAGTACACCTGCAATTAGAGCTTTAGGTAAACCAGAATCTCTCTCCCTTTCTCTTTCTCTCTCTCAACCTCACCTACCGGTACGTGATCAATTTTTTTTCATTTACCGGTAATTATTTACCTCCACCACGAGCTTTCATTTAACAAAGGGAAACCATCATCATCATTACCCGTTATTACAGTATTATTATTATTATTATTATTATTACTATTATTATTATTATTATTATTATTATTATTATTATTATTATTATTATTACTCTTATTATTAGCTATTGTACCGGTATTACTATTCATGTGGGCGATTGTGTGTGTGTATGCGCCAATGCAAGATCGTGCTAGAAGAGTGAGAGAAGAGTTCTGGACATATGTAGAAGTGTGCATGGAAAAGTTTGGAAGGAATGAGAGAGTGTTTTTGATCGGTGATATGAATGGTAAAGTTGGGAATGTGAAGGTGGATGGAATAGTTGGTGAGTGGGGTGAGCCTGCTGAGATAGATGAGAATGGGAGTGCGTTAGTGGACATTTGTGCTGGGAGGGGGTTGGTGATAGCCAATACCCTCTTCAGGCATAAAATGATCCACAGGTATACATGGCGAGTGATGAGAAGGGTGGGTGGTGAACTGAATGAAAGGAAGGCAATGATTGATTATGTGTGTGTGGATGAAAGGATGCGAAGATGTGTAATGGATGCAAGAGTTTATAGAGGTTGGGGGAGTGGACTTTCTGACCACTACTTAGTGGTGGCCAGAATTATAATTCAAGTAAGATGGAGGAATAGAAGGGAAAGATGAGAGGAAGGAGTAGTTGCAAGGAGAGTGGAAAGGTTACAAGAGGATGAGAAAAAGGCAGAGTATAAGAGAGAAGTGGAGGAACGATTGGGCAAATATG
Organism: Coenobita brevimanus; assembly: GCF_032717465.1. Lineage (NCBI taxonomy): Eukaryota > Metazoa > Arthropoda > Malacostraca > Decapoda > Coenobitidae > Coenobita > Coenobita brevimanus. Next base: position 2,627,564 of record NC_137061.1, on the reverse strand, counting down.
AACTGGAGCAGATGGGAGACGTGGAAGGTGTGTGTAGGATATTTACAGAAGAAATATGTGCAGCATGTGAGGTGGTGTGTAGAAGGAAGAGAAGACGGAGGGGGGGTGCAAGGAACAGCGTGGTGGACTGAAGAGGTGAGACAGGCTGTGGCACAAAAGAAGAAAGCATACAATGAATGGATGAGAATTAGGGGCGTGGAAGTTGAGAGGCGGAAGAGAGAGTTATATGTAGAAAGAAAGAGAGAGGTGAAAAGATTAGTAAGAGAGAGTAAGAAGAGAGTGGATGAGGAATTTGGAAGGAATCTGAGTGTAAAGTGGAGGGACTGTAAGAAAATGTTCTGGAAAGAGGTGAAAAGAGTAAGACAGGGTGGAAGTGAAGTTAGCAGGGGAGTGAGAGATAAAAATGGTAGATTACTAGTGGAGAAGGGAGAAAAAGTGAGCAGATGGAGAGAACACTTTAAGGAACTGTTGAACATAGAGGATGGAAGTAATGCGAGTATAAGTGGCTGGGGAATGGCTGGGAGAAAGAGGGAGGTGAGAAGACAGGAAGAAATCAGTGGGACAGAAGTTGTGGAAGCAATGAAGAAAGTTAAATCGGGGAAAGTCCCAGAAATTGATGGAGTGTGTGGTGAAATGCTAAAGCATGGGGGAGAGATAGTAGTAGAATGGATGTGGAAGATGTGCAGATTGGCCTGGGAGGAAGGTAGAGTCCCGGAAGATTGGAAGTCAGGTATAATTATTCCCTTGTACAAGGAAAAAGGGGAAAAAGAAGCGTGTGGTAATCATAGGGGCATTTGTCTTCTTAGTATAATAGGAAAAGTGTATGGCAGGATACTTATTGACAGAGTTAGAGAAAGAACAGAGAAATTAGTTGGAGAAGAACAGGGAGGCTTTAGGAAGGGAAGAGGTTGTGTAGATCAGATATTCATTCTTAGATCTTAAGTGGAAAAGTTTCTAGAGAAGGGAAAGAAGTTGTATGCGGCTTTCATGGATTTGGAGAAAGCACATGACAGGGTGGATAGGCAAGGATTGAGGAAAGTGTTAAGAATATATGGAGTAGATGGGAAGTTGTTGAATGCTGTGAAGAGTATGTATGGATGGTGCGAAGGCTGCAGTGCATGTGGATGGTGAACTACGTGAATTTTTCTCTTTGAAAGTTGGGTTGAAACAGGGATGTGTCATGTCTCCATGGCTGTTCAATCTGTACATGGATGGGGCAATAAAAGAGGTACAAGGTAGGGTAGTGGAAGTTGGAGTGGCCCTGGTGAGAGAGGATAGTGTTTGGAAACTTCCTGTACTGTTGTTTGCAGATGATACTGTGTTGTTGAGTGAAGACAAAGGGGAGCTGCAAGGCTTGGTGGATGAGTTTGGGAGAGTGTGTAATAAACGGAATCTAAAGGTGAATGTAGGGAAGAGTAAAGTGATGGTCTTTGAGAGAGGTGAAGTCAGTGAATGTACAGCGAGGTTGGATGCTGAGGAATTGGAAAATGTGAGTACGTTTAAGTACTTGGGTAGTGTGATGAGTAAGGATGGAGGTTTAGAGGGTGAAGTGCTTGAAAGGGTACAGCAGGGAAGAAAGGTTGCTGGTTCTTTGAAAGCAGTGATAAGAAACAGGGAAGTGAGCATGGAAGTGAAAAAGTTACTACATGACAGTATTGTGATACCAACTCTAACGTACGAAGTGAAGCTTGGACGTTGTTGGAAGGACACAAGTCAAGAGTGAGAGCAGTGGAAATTAGTTATTTAAGAGGAGCCTGTGGAGTCACATGGAGAGACAGGCTGACGAATGAGGATATAAAGGAGCGTTGTGGTGTGGATGTGGATGTGATAGGAAGCGTTATGAGGAACACACTGAGGTGGTTTGGCCATGTGGAGAGGATGGAGGGTGAAAGACTGACGAAGAGAGTGTATGTGAGTGAGGTGGAGGGGGGAAGAGGGCGGGGGAGGCCGAGGATGAGATGGAGGGATGGGGTGGAGAGGTATATGAGAGAGGGGGTGTGAGTTGGGAGCAGGGCAGTGAAATGGCGGGGGACAGGGCGACTTGGAGGCGATTTGTTTGTGGCCACCCCAAACGGGATTGAGGCGTCTGGCAATAGATAGATAGATATATATATTTTTTTTTTAGCCTTTCAACTACCACTCATCATACCAGTACTCTATGAAGTGTCGTAGCAGCCAGTGAAAGGATTTAGGTCGGTATCTAATACCACCAGTTCGAAAAAATCCCCCATATATATATATATATATATATATATATATATATATATATATATATATATATATATATATATATATATACACACACACACACACACTGATAAAACCCCTAGAGACACCAAGCAGCGAAAACATAATATAAACACTATATCTATCTATCTATCTATCTATATCTATATATGGAAGAGTTCGCATTGAAGGTGTCGGAAAATGCTTTTATGTTAACTTGCCATCGAAAAAAGTTCAAGGAAAAAAAAGTGCCTACCGGTACTGTCTACGTGCTGAGGTGAGAACCATATATTAAAAAATGAGATGGCGAAAGTGAGCAAGATCCCATGATTTTTAAGGTCATTTACACACCTGTAACTGAACGTCTGTACGATGCAATTAGCCTGCATCCCACATTAAAGAGTGCAGTTAACAATTATAATAAAAGGTTGGACGTGTTCTAATCTTATCACCTGCTTTTGAAATTATCGAAAAAATTAGGGGGGTGAGGGTCTGTCCATTCTGTCGCGCATTCCCTTTTAATAATGGTTCTCTATATGTATTTTGTGATATGTAATACGTATATGTCTGTCTTAAGTGTAGGAAATTACTAATCTACTTCTTGGAATTATTATTATTAGCTACATTACTACTACTAATACCGGTACTACTACTATATTACTACTATTGCTATTATATTACTACTAAAACTACATTATTATTATTATATTATTATTATTGTTGTTAGAATTATTAGTTAATACGGTATTATCGGTCTTACTGCCAAAGAACCTTCAGTGTGTGTGTGTGTGTGTGTGTGTGTGTGTGTATGTGTGTGTGTGTGGATATAGGTTAGTTTATGGCAATGCGGGTGAGCATGTAAGTAGACTATGTACCGTTCCTACCGTTATGTGGGTACGTGTGTGTGTGTGTGTGTGTGTGTGTGTGTGTGTGTGTGTGTGTGTGTGTGTGTGTGTGTGTGTGTGTGTGTCTTAGTATGCATGGAGTAAGTCATAACCAAAGGCAAGATAACGGAGTCACCCCTTTGTCCTAGTGCCCTAACTCACCTACACACACGTACACATTCCAACCACGTACACCCTCCACCCATGTACAGTACACCCAGCACACATGTACGTATTCCACCCATGTACACCTCCGCCAGGTACACCCTCCTCCCAAGAACGTACGATCAAAAATGGATTGGATGGGAGGCTCAATATCCTTAATGAGAGAGAGAGAGAGAGAGAGAGAGAGAGAGAGAGAGAGAGAGAATTCCTCGTCTGAACTCTTGACAGATTTAAACACACACACACACGCACACACACACACACACCTCTTAAATTCCTGTCAACACACTATCACTACTAACAGCAACATTGTTCTCTAAGCGATCTAGCCTCCACAATCTTGGTTGTTATATTACGGCAAGAGTTTGGAGTCTAAAAAAACATAAATATTATTATCCAAAATTATATCACATAGAAAATCAGTTGCCTGGAAATTTCGAGGTTAGATTCCAAAAACACTAGATCGCGAAAGTATGCATTGAAAAACGGCAATTGGAAAGTTTTGAGATTAAATATTATACAAACATAAGCTAGTGAAAAGTAAACATGAGAGAAATGCAACAGAGGCAAAATATTGAAGTCGCGCGTAGGATACTATATTAAGAACATAAGGATGAGAGGATTATTGCAGTAGGCCTATGCTATCATCAACAAGAGTAACTGAAATACTAGAAAAAGACAAGGATAGTAAAGTAGGCTCTCCCCCTACATGAGTATTACGGCGATAATTCTCTTCGACAAGGAGAGTATGTTTTCACCCTTGTTTGTCTGTTAGCAGCATTACTCAAAAACTAAGAGATTTGGATTAAATCTGAAGGTTAATTGCCCATGTCCCAGGGAACAATCGATTAACATTTGGGACGAATCTGGATCGTATTACATATTCTGGATCCGAAAATTACGTTGCCCTTGTCGGAGAGATGCGCTCCACTGGGTGCCCCTCTTAGTTAAAGTATACAGCCGCATTTACCACCGTCACCAGAGACCAGGCTATCTCATCGATCTCTGCAGGAACCACAAATACGTGCGTGTACCGACAGCCGTAAAAGGACTGAAATGAAGTCGAAAGTGCATAGAAAGCCCCTGTTTCTGATACGTGACTGATGGAAAGTTAACCATTATTAGCCTGCATGCCACATTAGAAGGCAGTTAGCAGCGGGGCACATCCCCAAACACTTTACTCTTCAGGTTCCACCAAAGCGGATGTGCTATCAGGCGTTCCTCGTACTGTTGGGGGTTGAGTTGAACTCGAAACACATGAGGAATCGCTATTTTTCCCCCTATCCCACTGAACCGTTGTTGTCTTAGTGTTTTAAAGCTATGAGGCATTTGCATGAGCTCCCGGTTTCTCGCAACTGGAAGAAATAGTTCCTTTAGGGAGGTGTCGGTATGACCATTAGCGCATCGTTTCCCCCAAACGCCATTTTACCCACTAGTATCACTGGGGACTTCTTGGCGAAGATTGAGACCCAGCAAAACCTTACCTTACTGACCCTCGTTAATAGCCTAACTTTTCGGGCCTCGTCTATCACGCGTTTTGTCTAACTCCCTTCTTGTAACCACATAACTCTCATTCACCATCTTCAACTCATGTACTCATAGGTGGTCTCCTGAGGAAATGCAGGTTGGTGGTCGTCGTCATGGCTGGTATCTTGATCTCCACGCTTTCACCAAGCTGTTTCCTTCAATAACGCACCATCATGAGCCACGAAAAACTCAGATAATCAATATAACATCGCATTATCTGTCACTACGAGCCACAACCACTTGCCATACACACGAGCTTGTTTTGGAAATAAACCTAACGGACATGAAAGCGGTTCACTGATTGGCCAAAGAGTCACGTGATTCCTCTTGCAAGAATTCACGTTTGCGTCATTTTTTTCAAATAACACACTAACACTCACTTTCGCGCTGAATTACTATTTTTAACATAATCAGGATGTATAACCGCCGGAAATTATAGGAAGACGTCCAAATAGTCTTGCACATATCAAATTCATACTTAGGACTGGCAGTAATGAGGAGGGAGTTCATGAATGTGTAATTTCGTATTTTACGTAGCTTTAGGTGGGGATCTGATAAACAAAATGCAACAGCAATTAAGATGTGACCTACATATACACAATAAGCCTTTCTTCACGCGCACACACATGTTAAATAGCCAAGTACTGTATATACTGAAATGAAAAATGCATAATTCTACATAACTAATTTCCACTAACTCTGGTCTTGGTTGCAGAGTGTATTGCTGACAACTGTGTGGGTGTCTTTGGTTGTGGCCCACCCTTACACTGGGGTAAGTTATTGAAGACCTTATTATATACAGTATAAATCAAGATCCTTCATTTTCAAAAAGAATTATCCATGGGCGGAGGAAAGTTATTACATGCCGGAAGAGGGAAGAAGTTAATATTTAGCAAACTAAATATTCCATGAACACAAGCTAGCGAAAGTAAACATCATTCTTAAAAGAAGGAACTTAGGAGTTTTGAGTTTAAAGATTACATAAACACACGCTGAGTAAAATGCATTAAAACACTGCAATTTCAGAGTTTCGATGTTAGATTCCACGAGTTGGCTATCTTCAAGGGCAATGTCAAGACCTATGCTTTACGAACACCATTATTGTAATTAGTTAACCCAACATGCTCAACACTCGTCTGTACATTCCAGAACATCCCACTGCTGAAGGAAGAGGCACTGACAGGAACGAGTGCTGATACAAGCGATGGTGATGCACAAGGGATGACGCACACTGTAAACACACAAACTTGGATTTCAACTAACGGAGATGTCGCCAATGGTGACACCGAAACATTAATTTCAGAGGAAAGCGAAAAAGTCAATGAAATTTCTACAACTGAAATTACCACTGAAGATCCAACTGTACAGAGTTTCGTGGACGGTGAAACTCCTGAGGATAGCATTACAGATATTACATTACAGAATAACGTGTACACAGTTACAGCAGTTCCATTCCCTGAAGCTACTACTGTTGGAATGAAGGAAGACCATGTAAGTGACACACTGAATAAAACAACTGTCAAAGCCATGGTAGGAGAAAGCAACAACTCAGCAAACATTCACACAACACTGAAGCCAAGTATACAGTCTAATATTGGTGATGCCTTATCTATAATTGAACAATATCTACAAGACATAACGGAGACCACCACAACAGTCATACCCTCCTCAGAAGATGGTGACAACTCTGCAAATATGCACACGACCATGGACCCCACTCTCATGACTGACATTGATGCTAACTTAGCCATCATTGCACAATACCTACACGGCAGAGCTGAAAACCCTAATGAACCCCCCGAAGATCCTGAAAGGCTTGGCTCTGTCCCCGATATTCTGAAGAGTACTTTGGTCCAGGGGAAAATGGACAATCAAGAATCTGATCCAGTAATACAGAAAGCTAAACAGGCGTACATGGAAGTATGGAATCGCGAGGCCGAGCGCTTAAACGCACCATTCCTGAAAGTAACCAATGTGTGGCCAGAACTTGGGATTGTCTACATGCCCTTGCTCACAGAAATGTCTGAGAAGCTGAGGGAATCACAGCCAGTCAAAGAGGCAAAAGAAAAATACAAGATGATTTGGGAGAAGAGGCAAGCTGAGAAGCCAACCACTGCAAGCGAGTCAGGAGGACCATTAATGAGCATTCTGAACAACTTTTTTGGTGCCTGGTCATGGGTCACCGGTTTGGAGGAAGATGAAACTGGTAGAAGTGAAGATATACTCACCAGCATTCTCACTAACCCTGCTAATGATGATACTGAAACTGGAAAGAAACACCATGAATCTGAACCCCTGACCATCCCCCAGACCAAGATGTCTGTGGCTTCAAAGAGCTATGAAGCTGGAAATGAGCACAGTGTACAAGCATTTTCACCTCAAAACCCCAAGCCTTTGGTGTTCCCTGGGACACATTCTAAATTACCACCTAACAATATGCCAGGAATTAGACCAGCCATGCCATCGAATATCATAGCAGAAAGGAGACCGATAATAGGGGGAATCTTCCCAGTAATACCACCAAGCCACATACCACAAGGACCAACAATACCACAGAGCAAACCTTTTGTACCAGTACACGACAGACCATTAGCACCAGAGGTAAGCAGACCAGTAAAACCCATCACACTACCACCAACACCCTCCCCAGTACGCCCTATTGCAGTGTTGCCACCCTCCCCTCCCCCCATCGCTGCTTGTGGTGTCCCAGTAATTGTAAATGACCCCATTGCCGCTGATGCCACTGCCTCAGACCCCATTGCCTCTGGTCCCGCCACCCCAGCCTCCTTCATCCCCAGTCACAGACCAATTGCAAACCCTATAGCCGTCCCAAGATCAACCCTGAGTCCTTTAAGCCAGACCAGCGTGCAGAATCATGACACAATGCCCAGACCAGTTTCAAAGCCTGTCACGGTTAATAAAAGACCAGTTCTCAATCCCCTCACAGTAAATGAACCAGTTTCAAATCCTGTTGCAGTAAAGAGACCAGTTGCAAATCCAGTTGCAATGCACAGACCAGTGGCAAATCCCATCGCTGTACACAGGCCATTTGCAAAGCCAGTTGCAGTACAGAGGCCAATTGCAAATCCCATAGCTGTACACAGGCCAGTTGCAAATCCTGTTGCCGTGAACAGACCAGCTTTACATACTCCTACCCACACCTCCAGCCCTACCACATACCCGAGACCTGCCGAAAACCAACTCATCTACCTACGACCCTTACTTCGGCGGACATCCACCAGTCAACCGGACACCATTGCTACACAATATGCTCGGCCTGTCATTAGGAACTATAGTTACCTGCAACAACAATCAGTGCTTAGAGGTGGCACTCACAGCAAAACATCCACTGAATCCCTTGATGTGGATTCCTATGAACTTGCCACAGAAGAATAAAGTTCTCTTCCTCTACACATGTTACACAGAAACTGAGTTAGTGGAATATTTAAATCCCTTCAGCTGGAGAATGTCTTCTTCTAGTCTTGTTACCTACAGTCTGTTCTTTTTCTCTCTCAGTTAAGGGGAGATTTACATTGTGAAAGGGTTTTAAGTTTATATCTTACCCCTCCAGTTTGAAAACTCTCTCCTTAGCTGAATAAAATCATCTGGCAGTAGCATGAAAAAAAAAAAAAAAAAAAAAAAAAAAAAAAAAAAAAAAGTCTTCCAGCTGAATGATTTAAAGGTCAACATACCCAACTTTGATACAGTAAAGATTGATTTGTGTATTCTGACCATTATTATTATTATTATCATTATTATTATTATTATTATTATTATTATTATTATTACTGGGGCATTTCACAACAAAGCTGGAGTTGTTGATGATCTCGTAAGTACAGTAAAACTATTAATACAATGCTTCTGATAACTACTTTTTAACCCTGGCGGTATGTACCTGTCACAACTGTGATAATAAAGTTGCACAAAATAACTTATACTCTGTTTATTTTAACCTGTCCTTCCCTATCTCCTAAAGGGTGGATGGTGAACTGCTAGAGAAAAGCAACTTCAGCCTGCAGTCAACTGGGTTCACATTAAGATGAACCTGGGGCTACACCTGTTACTGCTACTCCAACCTGACAGATCCCTTACCTCTTTTCATTGTCATCATTTTCTTGCAATCACAACTTCGTACTGAAACTATGAGAGTGGCCCAATTCCATGAGATACAAACAAATCAAATACTGTAGTCAATACAAACTAACCTACTAGTTGTTTCTATGTCCAAATTACAAGCATTGACCAGAATACAAATGAAATATTAACAAAAAATTGTGCCTTAACTTATAACAACAAGATTATTCTTTTTTTCCCGAACATAAATGGAATGAATATACTGTCACAACCATGAGTCCACAACACCTCCCTGGCAGCTGTGTCAGTGGAAGGCATTACATGAAATACTTTTATATGATAGCAATACGAAGAACAAAACAAAAGACGGTGAGATTGTTGGATACTTTCTTTAAGCTTAAGCTGGAACAAGAAATATGGCAGGACACAATGCTGATGGGGACTATAAGTAAACTTTCCCATGACAGTACTGTACCTTGGCCTCATTGCTCAAGTTACTACTTGCACAATGAACAAGTTCTTCAAGGATCATGAACATGAAAATCTTACTGTCTTCAATTACTCATATTTCACGAGATATTGCCCAATTGTCCAAAGCTATCCTATCCTCTGCCCTCCCATACTCCCATAATCTTCACACCCTAACTCATTCCCTATGATGACATCTGTACTGCATTCTGTTCTTGCTACCACTGGCTGATCCTACTTAGCTTAGGAGAGATTTTTCACACTATATGTCAGATATCGCCTTCCCTTTCCCTGTCAAGAAAACAGGACTCCCAAAAACTGAAGAAAATAGCCTGGGGGCAGCAGGAGGTATATAAAAAAAAAAAAAAAAAAATGTTCTGACTCTACCTCCACACCTCAAACATTACACACAACCAGAGATACCTGCCTACCTTCAATGACCACTGGCATGTTAAGACCCCCACAGATTTAACCCTTTCATTACTGGGACATCTGTTATCTATTCTTGCAATGACCAGATGTTTATTCATTTTACAAGAGATGTTTCAAACTGGAGGGGAGAGATATAGCCTTCAATAACCCCTTCACTACAAGAAGTTCTCCCTAAGGTGCAAAAAAATTATCTTTCAAGAGCAAGAATAAACCAACAAAATACATTACCAGACTGAAGGAGTTATGGTTCCTGTTGCCTTTTCTGGGAAGCTATGACGAGGGAAGGAGGATTCCCAGCCCACACTTCCCCCTCCCTTTCAGTCGCCTCCTACGACACGCAGGGAATACGAGGGTAGTATTCTCTCTCTCTCTCCCAGCACAAGGAGAGATCCCCCTACCCCAGGGGAGGTTGTACACCCCTCATAAGTAAAAAATAATATTACCGGTAATGGTGTAAAATAAAATGAATCAATAAAAAATAAAAAGTATCATGCAACTATTTTGAGTACCTTGCTTTTTCAAACTTTATGAAATCCTTTATTAGGACTGTTTATTTATTTTGAGTGTAAAAATATATACAGTACATGTACCAAGAATAACATCTACACTAACATCACAGGGCAGACTATATACTGTACCACAAAAACTGCATTCATTTTTTAAAATGCTTAGTACTGTAAGCAGTGCATTACATTTTTTGAGGGTTGTACAAATGAAGCGTAAGGTGTTGATTTCTCCTATGCTCTACATACACTATTAATAGGATTAAAATAAAAGAAGCTGGTACACAAATTATTTTATATTTAGATTCAAGAAAATCATGTAGAACAGAAACAACAGTTACCAGAAATATTTACAGTTAATAGTACTTTGCGACACGTACGCTTTCGACTCCTGATGGGACTGATCTATAGGGGGGTTGGGGGGATGGGAGGGAAAAGTGGAAGAGATGGAGAGACAGAGAAGGAGAGGCTTGAGGAGTAGAAGGGAGGGAGAGGGATAAAATGGAGGGAAAAAGGGATGACAGGTTAAAAATTACAGGTTCTAATCATCTAGTGTGCGCACCCAAGACTACTCAGGATTTTTGATTGGTCAGAAGGGAGCGGAAAATATGATTGGGTAAAAACATCAAGAGAAGTGAGCAAGGGATTTGAAACATAAGGACTGGAAGGCTGCAAATATCCTGGAATAAAAACAACCAGGAGTGTTGTACAAGCTCATGAATAAAACTGGAAGGGCTAACTGCATTTAAACCATACAGATATCAACACAGCACCCAGGGTTAAATGTTCAGGTGATCTTGACCACTAACAAAATGCACTAAAATAACGGCATATAAATTAATCTCGCTTCTATACGGTGCATGATATATCTTCCCATTTATTTCATTTATTTTTCCAGTTTCAGGATGGTAACTGTAATCTGCTTGACGAGTTGCTGATACACTGGGCAAATATCAGGGCATTTTCAATAGTCTTTTTTTTTATTTTTTGGCTATTTTTGCTACTATGAGACTAGTTTTTTCCATTTAGGAGAGTTCCAGAGCAGTTAAAAGGTCAATGAAGCCTATTACTAATCCCTCCTTGAAAAGTCTCTTCTTAGTGAATAAAATGATCTGGAGGTAACACGAATTAAATAAAGAGTATGTCATAGAACTGAGGAGCTTACCCCCTACATGATGATAATGTCTCTTTTATTGTTTTTCTGCTATCTCCAGACGACGTTAGTTAGCTCATGAGACTTTTTGAACAGGAAGGGTTACATACAGACTTCAATAGCCCCTTCAGTACTACAGATCTTTCCTAGATTGACAAAAATTAAGTCATTGTAGCATGATTGGAATTAAGGACAAAAACTGGAGTGAAGGGCTCAAGATATGGAACTAACACAGATCAAAAAGGTACAATTAAGTCTACTACAAAGCCTGATTGCTATACCTGGTTAACTAGGGTTATATTCTCATCACCTTAAAAGCCTCAGCAGCACCTCTTCCTTGCCAGTTTATTTCTGTATCTACTAGGTCAATATTTTCCTGTTCTGATATTTACAGTTCACATCAATATAAAAGACATATAAATGACATGAAAGAGAGAAATAGGATGTTAATATGCAAATAATTAATTCTGTCACTACAGTTGGTGTAACTCTTCATTATCAGTTTATTTCAGAATATGGCATGTTATTTTTTTCTTCTATGCTAGTTGCTCAATATATGTCATTACAGTATTTGGTGCTGGGAGTAAGTGGTGGCACTGATATAACCAGGCATATCTACTGTCTGGTCTTATGAATTCCTCAGTTCCATCTCTAGCCCCCAAAAGAAGGATGGTGGACTGCAAGAGAAAGGGAACTTCAGCCTGCAGTCCACCTGGTTCATGTCCATATGACCCTCAAGTCACAACAACAACATGTGATTGTCAAAACACATAATGTACATGAGAAAATTTAGGTGTAGTATGCAAAATAAACTGCTACCAAAAAGGTGCTACAAATGCTCCTAACCTCACAAGAATACAACACCCTAAATGACTGTACGATGACAACTGAGATTGAGGTAGTATTCCTGCCTTCCAGCAAATCCTCCTGCACTACGGCAAGTCTGTCTCTAGTACCAGCTCGCCATGGGTAAGATGTAAAGAAAACCATCCCTTATAATTAGTAAGAGGAGTTATTATCCACGACTTAAAACTAATACAACACACAGGCAAGGGAGACAGTGGCAACATGAGCTATGAAAAACGACGATCAGGGAATGCACATACGACACAGGCAGTCCTTGCAAAGTTCTCATTCTATGCCAGATTTTTGCTCTTCCTTTTCTCTAGTGTTCTTTTTCTCTAAGAATTTCATGGTAAAGTACAACAAAATTACCTATTACAGATTTTTTTGTTGCCAATAAGCCAATTTGTCATTTCCCCAATTTACAGGAGTAACTGTCTGAAAAAGTAATGATTTTTGCATCACATCTTTGACTTACAATGATTACTCCCTACATGTCAGGGATTGTTCTGAAATATATAACTTTTTTCTTTAACCTTGGTACTGTTAACAGGGAGAAAACGGTAGTCAGGTTTATCAGCGAGAATGGAATTTTAATAAGCTTTCTTTTTTGTACTTTACTCACGTTTTCAATGGCAGAAAAAAGGACATCAAGAAAGGTAATTTATATCAAGGACTTGATGAATACTTTAAAATTTAGCCATGATTCAGCTGTTTAACTGTTCACAGCAAATTCACAATGAAATTCCCAGCTTGCCATCACTCCCTCAGCCCTCTACACTAACATCTCTCGAGGTGCAGACTAACAACAGTGTCCTGAGGAGTTATGGGTGCGCAAGACCAGACCGACTCGGAAGAAAACAGTTTTGGACATGTAAGTTCAGGCAGACCTCGTTAAAAGTCAGGGTTGAGTTTGTAATTATCACAAATTTTGACATGTACTGCAGCTTACAAAAAATATAACTTTTGACTGGTACTGCAACTTACAGAAAAAATATAACTTTTGACTGGTACTATAACTTAAGGAAACTATCATAGCTTTTGACTGGTACTGTAACTTAAGGAAAATATCATACCTTGACTGGTATTGTAACTTAAGGAAAATATCATAACCTTTGCCTGGTAATGTAACTAAGGGACACTGCCAAAAAAAGTAGCTGTATAGACAGCAATGGAAATTTACACCCTTAGGTCTGATGATGTACAAACTTTTCATTTTGTTCTTGTGTCTGATCACTTTATTCAGCTTAGAAGAACCCCACTGTGCATGAGCTGATAAGAGTTATGTGGAACACCTCAAGTTTGAAAAATACTTCCCTAGCTAAAAATATTTTGAAAATACAGTAGCAACAACAAAATAAAAATGTAAGTGTACAGCACCAAAGAAATTAATAGACAATTATCTACAACTCACTGTCAATTTAGTAACTACTGTAAAAGGAATGTCCAAATACAATGTAAATTAATAATAATAATAATAAAATAATAATAATAATAGTATAGCTGACTGATAATGAGGTCTTACTGTATAGCCCCTCCTAAACACCATAAATACCTGTATTATCCTTCCATTATCCAATCATTAAGTAGTGTTGGATAGGACTGGCGGAGAAAGAGTGAAAATTAAGATACATCACAAATTTTTACATCTTATACCTTGATTATGGTATTATTTTTCATCAGTTTAGATGGTGGGATCATATTTCTCAATCATATGGCAGGTGGGAGAGTCGAAAGGGGTGAGTTCTGCAACAAATACGAACTTTTTTTTTTTAAGACACGGATGAGCTCCTCGCACATAAGTGTTTCTATGGACGACTGAGGCTAAGTCAGACAATTCAACACGAGGGAAAAGGGACGTGAGGGTACAAAGGGAGATGACAAGTAATTTTAAGAGTTGGAAAAGGAAACTGTCAAGTGCTTTAGAGTTGGAAAAAGAAGTTTGCTGCATGAGAAGAGGGGCATTAATGTATTTACAGCCATTAACCTCTTCAGTCTGGTTGATTTTCTTATTATATTCTTGTTCTCTACAGATGACTTTCTTCACTTCATGGAGATGTCTGGAAGTGACTGGGTTAATGAAGACTATGGGCAAAGTGTTCCAAAGAAAATGTGGCAAAGTTCATGGGGTTATTTTGGGCCAATTTTGAGTTGTACAGTATATGAAAATGGGTCCAACTCTACCATCACTGAGCTTCAATTACTGATGATGTTAGGGTGAATTATGAGGGGGACCATTTTCACCTGACATCAGTAACCGTAGCTCTGTAACTAGAATCATTTATATTCCATTTATTACTCAAAATCAGCTAAAAAATATCCTGCTGAAGTTGGTATGGTTTTCCTTGGACACTCTGTATACCCACTACAATTTGAAAAGTATTGTCTAAGCTGAGGATCATCTGGCAGCAGAAAAGAAAAGTCAGCACTGTGAAATGTTAATCACTTTACTCTGATGGTTCAGTTCATTTTATATTCTTGCTACTTTTAGACACTTTTATTCAGCTCAGGAAGAACTTTTCAAACTGGAGAGGTTAGAGACATCATTAATCCCTGAAATACAAGGGATCTATTCATAGGCTGAGTCAAACTGTCCTGTAGCAGCCAGAATAAGCGAAAAATAACATCACCCAGACATAAGAAGTTAAAGGAGGTGAGGGAGAGCCAACACAAATATCGTGCATTTCCAACATCCCTATCACATCTAGACACTGGATGAAGATGGATAAACGACCATAGTACTAAAAGTGAGTATGTAAAGGTGTAGCTAAACCCTTATAGTATGACAGTCAATTTTATAAACGATGTGACATAAACAATATGAATTTTAAACACCTGTGAGGATGGGAAATGGTTAGACTGCATTCCACTTCACATCACAGAAATGGCAATGAAGCAAAAACATATAATTTTCATCATTTTTAATCATGTTTCAATGATATAAAATGACTGAAGTTTGCCTATCCCTTTGCTCACTCAATTCTGACATGATCGACAGGCTCTACCCTACCTCGCAAAATATGACCAGTAAAAAATCTTGTAGAAGAAACTGGAAGCAACAGAGAGGAAGAGCATGAGGATAGAGGAGAAGGAAAGGAAAGTGGGGGGATGGGGGGAGGGGATGGGGGATAGAGGGGGGGGAGGGTAACACATTGACACAATATGAACAAATTTTTTTCTTTTTGTACATTTTTTTGTGAGCACCCACCCCATTTATTCCACTGAGGATAAAGGTGTACACACATCACCTCCCTCCCTGGCCAGCACCAACACTAACAGTCACCATCTTGTTTTTTCCATATACTCAAAACTTCGTAAAAATTAATCTACTGAAGCTTGCCAATAAGGGAGGTAAAAATCCAATCTGTTCACATTAGACATTTGCCTCAAGATACTCAATGTAGCTTTTCCAGCTTTAAAATTACATGATCCTCATTATTTGTTAAGGATGTAGTAAAAAATATCACAAATTTTTCTATATAACTGATGAATATTGGGGAAAAATTGTTAAATCAGCTACATGGTTATGGATGAAAACCTAAGCAGCAATACCATGATTCTATAATTTACTGAGGAACAAGGAGCAAAAAAAGGGCATAAAAAGGTAATATATATAAAAGGAACTACGTGGAAAGAAGTGTCCTTGTTTGAACAGCCTTTTCTGTAATTTTTTTTTTTTTTAGCTCCAAGTCATCAGTAAATTAAAGAAAAACAGCCTATTAAATGTCCATTGCTAGCTATAAAGTTGATTTCCCGGTTTTTCCCCAATAACAAGAGCAATGGTATTCAAAATGTTGTGATATTTTTAGGATTCATCTCTTACTCATAACAAAGACTAATTTTACTGTCATATCTCGTGGTGGTTACGATGGTGGGATTGATAGTGCTGTGTGGTTTGGAGACAAGGTGCGGTGGGCTTGGTGGGCCCAGGCTGGCTGCACTCGTCAGTGTGCTCGGGTGGTAGTCTGGAACGCAATACACACCTCACCATCACACACAGCCGACCGGAGATAAACACGTCAACTTCACCAATCTTTATAAACATACTGGCTCAATATAACCAAGCAATGCAACGTAAACACTCAATGTCACCGATCTTTATAAACATACTGGCTCATTATTTACCTTCATCAATCTTTATAAACATACTGGCTCAATATAACTGAGTGATACAACTTAAACATTCAACATCACTGATCTTTATAAACATACTGGCTCGTTATTAAAATTCACCAATATTTATAAACATACTGGCTTGTTATAACCAAGCAATACAACTTAAACACTCAACATCACCGATCTTTATAAACACACTGGCTCGTTATTCAACACCATCAATCTTTATAAACATACTGTACTGGCTTCTTATCATCAAGCAATACAACTTCAGCCTCTCTTATAAACAAGAAATAAAAACTTCAACCTCTCGTCAAAATAGGGTAACAGCCAATCCTACTTCACCCGCTTTGAGATGCAGGGGTTTGAGGCCACTGCAGTTCAGCATATTTAAGGGTACATGACCAGGCTACTTCCTTTGTGGCATTAGATGATTGAAAAGCCTCCAATCACTTACGGCAGATCAAACCTAGGAAAGTTATCACTCAGACTGGGGCATTCCAACCACTACACCCCTAAGTGCTGGCCATCGTAACCCAAACACCTTCATGGATCATGTGATAAACCTGCATTCTGTCCAATGTCAACCCTTTGAGTCCAGTGGTGTATTTTTTAGTCTATCCTTGCTACCTCAAAACTTTTTCAGTTATCATTGCTCAGGTGTGACTTCGGCTGGATGGATCAGGTACAGTATTACCCTTGATTTTCTATGTGGCTCTCTCATCATCATCATCATCATCATCATCATCATCCAGACCTCTGTTACAAAATGAGATACTAACCAAACTTTGCCAAAATAAATGGTTCCTGTGGCTCTCTTAATCTTTATAAAATCATCTTTGAGGTAGTGCTGGGTATGAATAAACTAAAAAATACATCATTGGAGTGACAGGGTTAATGAAGGATGGCTCTTGAATAATACACACTAATGAAAAATATAGGTAAAAATATGAGGATGGTAATGACAGTAGCTTTCATGTGATTAAAAAAATATGAGTACAAAATATGTTTACAGAGATTACAGGAAAAATTACAAAAATAATTCAATCACATGTACAGCTTAAAAAATGAATCATGCATCTCTATACCAATATATATATACACACAGGATATGTATACAGGATGATTCAATATAACACTCCTCTCTCACTCCACCAGGTGCTTGCTCATGTGATGCAGGGACAGCTCAGTGTTATCAATATCTCCCCAGACTCATTTATTCATTTCCTACTCCCACTGTCACATCATTCATTTCCTACTCTCACGGTCATATCATTTCCTACTGTCGCTGTCACATCGTTCATCTCCTATGCTCACGGTCACATCCATGCCCACACCAGCAGACTGGGCTATCCACATAACACAAAGGATATTGCAACTTGTATCGTGAACTTATTTCTTACCCCCACTTCCACATCCATGCCCACACCAGCAGACTGAACCATCCTGCAACACATAAGATACCACCAGGAAAGTTTCTAGAGGAGTGCTATTTACAGATCACCCTGCATATATAAAAAAATAATAATAATAATGCTGAAGTTGATACCACTGCCAGGGCTGAGTGTATGGGGGGGGGGGTCTGCATGTGGTGTGGATTGCGTCCAGACGTCTCACGAGATCAAACTAAAGGTAAATATAAAGAGGGAAGAACCTCATGTGGGTCCTTGCTTCCCCTTCCCTGCCCAGACACCTCACCTCTCCAAGATTTTTTTTAAATTCACCTCTACAGCATTTTCTCATTGATCTCTATTGCATTTTCTTATAGTATTTTCTCATTAACTTATACAGCATTCTCTTCACTAACTTCAACAGCATTTTCTCATTAACCCATACAAGCATTTTTTAATTATTGTCTACAGCATTTTTCTCACAGCATTTTCTCATTAAACTAGCACTTTTCTCATTAATCTCTATAATATTTTTCTCATTAACCTTTACATTTTCCATTAGCCTCTACATCATTTTCTCATTAACCTATGTAGCATTTTTCCATTAACTTTTACAGCATTTTATTAGAAACCTCTATACCATTTATAAATTAACTTCTTTTAGCATTTTCTCCTTAATCTGTACTATACAGAAATTTCTCATTAACTTTTATAGCATGCTGTATTTGCATCTGTCTCTGTTGGCATTTTATAATTTACCTCAAGAACATTTTCTTCTTAAGCTCAATAATATTTTCTTCATAAACCTCCAAATACAGTAATATTTTTAATTCACCTCTTCAACATTTCTTTATTAACCTCTAAAACATTTCCTCATTAACCACATAACATTTTCTTAACCTTACAGCAATTTCTCATCAACTTCTCACAAGGGATCTGCCTGTTCCAGCTTCTTTTAAAATGACCAGTTTTGCTTTCTGGACACATCTCTGAATGGTGTAGCTGCACACATACAAAATTCTGGTAATACATATATGCAGCTTCAACCATAGTCATACTTGTTAAAATATAGTAAACTGAGAACTATACTAGTCAATTTAGGAAGCTTTCTAGTACTCCTTCCATAGTGATCCACTTTGCATTAATCATCAATATTCTTTTTTATGCTATTTATATCTTTTTCATACCGGCATTCATTGCTAAAATAACACAAAGAAGAATATCAATATGTCATATGCATTAAAAGACTGGTATGGAAGAGGTATTCAAAAGCATTCTTACCTTACGAGAAAATTACCTTGCGTTTCTAGATTTCACATGATTTAACTGACTTCACATGATTCTGACATACTAGACTTCACACATTTCTGAGTTTTTAGATCTCACATGATTCTGAGTTTCTAAATTTCACACGATCTTGGGTTTCTAATTCACAGCGCTGTAAATCATTCGTACGGAAGAATCACTGTATACCCACATACAGAAACAGCTTTTGCATATGAGGGTATAAATTCTCCTTTTTCTGGCAAACTGATTTAGGCAAAAGATGCGACTGGATTTCAGCAACGAGGTGAGGGGAAGGACGCGGTGAAGGAAAGGAAGGCAGAGCAAGGTCCCGGGTAACAAGTGATGCCGTGTTTACAGGAGTTTGAATCTTCCATGCTGCGTAAATCTAATCACCAAGAAAATTTTAGGATCCAGGGAATTAAGACTGAGGCAATTCACACCTGACATGGAAATCTCATTATTAATCAACTGACAGCTCTTGACAGGAGCTTTGAAAACTTGTCAAGGCATATGATCAAGCGTTTCCATTTTTTTTTCCTTTTCTTTTTTTTTTGTAACTGTGTTGGGACCTGCAAACTAGGCAGCACCGTGGCACATCAGGGTCTCACTGTCAAACCTTTGCACCGACCAACTGCCAACCTAGCAAAGGAATCACAATCTTCTCCTTGTTTCATTTTATTCATTTGGCTTTGAAAGGCTGTGTATATTAGTCTCCCTCTTGTTTCATTTCATTCGCATGGTTTTCAAAGCCTCTGTCTATTAGCCTCCCTCTATTCTATTTTGCTCACTATCTTTTGAAAGACTTTGTTTATTCTTGCATGTGTCAGCTTTATTTACCTGATGCCAAACTTCCTTGCTACATGATCTCTGGCAGTATCCATTCTTTAATTCTTATTTATCTTCCTACTTCTAGACCTTTTGTTCTGACATACTGTACTTTCCCTTTTCTGACCTCATTCACTTCCTCTTATATTCTTATGCTTATCATTCAAAAACTAAACATCGCTGTTAATTATGTGAAATGATATTTTTTCATCTTAGTCTTGCTATTTCCAGGCAATTTAGTTCAGATTAGAAGTGACTACTGGAACTTGAGGGGTTAGATAAAGCCGTCATCAACCCCTTTACTTCCAAGGACCTCACTCTACACCGAGGAATATGGTCTACCAGCGGTGAGATGAAATAAGTATGAAATCCTCCTCAAGAAGACAAACCACAGTCACTTATAAATGGTACGTTAAAGGCTGGCCATGTTTACGTATACTTTACAAGTTAGACGTTGGCTGCGTTCACTTTTACGTGGCAAGTTACAGGTTGGCTGCATTTACTTGTACAGGATGGAACTGTGACTGGCCACTTCACTTATATAACAGAAATTAGAGATCGGCCATATTCACTTACAAGGGGTAGGTTAGAGATCAGTCGTGTTCACTTCAAGGAAGGTTAGAGGTCCGCTGCATTAACTTATACAAAGGAGGTTAGAGGTGGGTGCAAAGTTTCGCCTGTGTGACCCCAAGCGCTTGGTGGGAGTAGCGACTGACTACCATGACACTGAAGGCGTGTGTGGAGGACAAACGCTCCCGCACATTTTAAAACTTACAATAGAGTCATCACTATGGGGAAATGTGAGGAAAAAAAATAAAAAATAAAAAAAATTCCTCCCTTAATTTCACACCATGTTCGTTTTGCCATTATTGTATACTTTCTTGTGTTGAAGAGAAGCCTTGCTCTGTAAAAACGACAACAACAATGGTGATGCAGTATTAGCGTACAATACAATTTACATTTAGCTCTCTCAGCTCAAGTCATACTCAAGCTAAAGGGATATATATATTTTTTCCACAGGATGCTATAAGAAAAACTGCGGCTCAAGGTTATGCAATCCATTCAAGAAAAAATTCCTGAGGGTGCACAGGATACTGATGCTCGCCAGTGGAACTCCAATGCTGCGGGTCTGCCAAAGAACAGGGGGTCAGCTTATTCATTAGAAAGGTTATTGCACATTTTTAAGCTTTATGGTCACACAAGCCCAATCTCCTCTCCTTTGGGTGGTCTTGGGTGGAGCCAGAATCTATTGTGGTAGGATCGGTGAGCATACAATCACTCTCTTACTCTTGGATTATTTACTGCACTCTAAAGTGGTAGGATAAGAGAGGCCAAAATCTCTCACTTAATAATTATACAGTGGCAATGGTTTACACTATATAATCTCTAGTAATGTTGTTAGAGAACTCATTATTGCTCTTTAAAAAAATTGCTGAAATCTCTTGTGGTAGCATCAATGAGCTCACAGTCTCTCAATAAATATTTTGCAATCTCTCAGTCAGTATTTATCTGGTGTAAATATTTTCTCTTGACAGTACACACAAGATTCTGTCAGATTTGTCTTGGTGAGTTATGGTTAGTACCTGTAAACACTTATGGTAATACTGCATAGAATATATATAGAAGACAACTAAGTACCATTTAATAAGATACAGGATGACTAATGATTCAGGTTACAGCTAAAAAGATGGACAAGTTTATCACAAAAACTCTCTGCTTCTCTCCATCTTTTCACCCATTAGGTTCTATGGGTTTCTCTTGGCTCAGCAGCTGCCATTACACACACTTCAATCCATAAGTGTCCTCACCTGTGTTGGTCCCGGTTTCCTTTGTTTCTGCATAAAACATTACAAAAGTACCATCCTTACTACAAAAATGGATCTGACTGGAAGGACTTGTTTTTATATATACTTCTCTACCATTAAGGATTCTGGCTCAGCACCCGAGGTCACAGGACGGCTTGCTCGCGGCAGCCGGTGCTCGACGAACTGCCGTACACATGAATGGTGGCCATTTGTACTATCACAAGCAAAAGTTCAGCAACAATCACCTGCCAAAAACATGACCAGCTTTCAAGTTTCATCCCACCATGAACATCTGAGAATATCCTTCCCTCACATACTTTTTGTGTGCTTCACAATGGAATAAATCTAAAAATATTCACTTAACATCCACCACTACAGCTGGCAGGGAAGTGTCCATGAACTTTTGATCATGACAGTACAGCAATTCCCCACTTAACACTGTAAATGTGTTCCTACAAACAACCATGTTACACAAGAAAGACTTTAAGAATTATTGACGTTTTCAAATATTCAGAAATCATATTCAAGGCTGCAAAGAAGTGTCATATGTATCTGGTGTTGTGAAAAGGTGTATCCATATGCAGAAAATGTTAAAGTCCATAAATAATTGAAAGAAAAAAGTAATCCACTGAAATACATGCTAGCATAAATTGTATCAGTCCGGACCATCATACACCTTGACCACTTAACAATGAACAATGGCATTTTAATGTAAAAAAGTGTTTCCATGATGATCAATAATATGAGCAATGGCATGTTATGTTAAAAAGTGTTTCCATGATGATCAATAATTCTGTATTGAAGAAAGTGAAAGTTTGTAAAGTGAGGAATTACTGCATTACAGACTGCCTTACAAACATTCAGCAGCCATGTGATTGATGGACTGCCATACACGAGAGGCAGCTGTGTACGCTACGGACTGCCATACATACAAGTGGCGGCTGTGTGCATGACAGAATGCCGTACATGCACACAGATGGCTGGTGTACAATCGATCAAAAAAGTATCTACAACCAAGTGACTAAACACTGAGTGTTGCTCAAGCTCACATATTTTTTTACAAAGTAAAACATTTCTGAACAAATATTGAATTATATTGTATGAAATTCCTTTTTCATGATGTGCTGATTAAAATAGGGTGACGTTTTCTTTCATGAAAAGCTATTGCAGATTATTTTCAAACAGTCAACTGTTTCAAAATGGAAACACTGAAAAACTTCAGATACAGGCATACACATTTACGAAAAGTTGCCTGAGATTATTTTCAAATGTTTCATCCACGATTTCAAATTATACAGACCAGAAATAGTTCAGATACTTTTTTGATGGACTGTACCTGGACGAGTGTACCGGGTGTGCTTGTGAGGTCATGCTGTGGGACGAACTTGGGATGCCACACTACAAAATCAACCGGGCAAGTGTTGGAAATTTAATCTAAAAATAACTATTAAATCTATCAAGTGCTAATTTCTAAATCATTTTATGAATTTGTTTTTATAACCTAATCTGTAAAGAAATAAAATCCATTTACAAATGGAACTGTGACATTTGGACCAGATACTGTACCAATAAACCTGTGCAGCAGATCCTTGTTATATGTTTGGATGTTAAAAAGTGTCATAATTTTTTTGTTTTGGTAAGGTAAACTGGGAAAAACTAGACATCAGCTTTATAGACTGCAACAGGATTTTAATATGCAATATTTTTTTAGCAATCTACTGCACTTAATAGCAAAAATATACATTGAAAAAAAGCCAGCATACAACAAGGATCTACTGTACACAATAATCAAAATAAATAAATTCTACACAAATATGAAGAAAGAAATAAACCTCCCATGGAATCAATAAAAGAATTAAAGCTAGCAGGAGTCCAGTGGGAAATGCTGGTACCCTGTGTCCAGACTCTAGGGTCGGTATTTTCATCGCTTAAGGACGCTCCACAGCACCTCATCCTTACAGGTTTATTTTTGCTATAGTGTGTTGACATTCACTTGTTATGTTCTTTATGCAACCTATGTTGGTAACAAAAAAACATAAATATGTGAGGATAATAAAATGCAGTCTTCATAATAACTTTTAAAGGAAGTGGTGCTAAAAACTTTCTAAACCAGTGAGAACACAAACTTTAAGGCTGTACTCTCATCAGCTAACATGCTCCCAAGCACCTCTTCCTTGTCAGTTATATCTGTACTTCGCACATCAATATTCTTGTTTGTTATATGTTCACACTATACTGTATCAATGTTAAAATGATATCAACAACACAAGGGAAAATTAAGGTGTAGTATGCAAACTAAATCACTAAGAAAGATGTTGGGAAGACTCCAAAAATGATGAGACTATGAGCCTTCAACACATATTTTCAAGAAGTTAAAAGGCTTTCCAGCACCTTTCCCTTTGCGATATATCTTGAGTACTGCACCTCAGTATTTTCTCTTATGCATTTTACATCTTTTTCATACCAACACAGACTGCATAAATAACATACAAGAGAATATTCATGTGTCACTTGCAGAAGTATTACAAGTCAGTACAATATTCCCTTTTCCACTATCTACATCTTTTAATACCACCACAGCCTGCATAATTAACACGCAAGAATATCAACACACCATATGCACAAAGAAACCAGCAAGGCTGGGGTAGTACAAAGCCCCCTAAGCTGACAGGAATACAGGCCAACATGTTGTACTAGTCAGTATTTACACTGTACAGGGGAGAGAGACAGCCCAGGGCCCCCGGCTGAGTAATAATGATGTACCAACTCATTTACGCCCAATACCAAACTGAAGGTGGAGACGCCAGAGGGTCACACTTACAAAATGCACACACCGGGCCTCCAGTCACTCTCAGAAATGAACCACTGGGCAAATGAGGTTTGTCAATCCTCTCATGGTGTGAACAACTCTTGTACTCTATTCCAACTAACGCCAAGTGACTTTCCTACTCTGGGAATGCATCACAGAGCCTGACAATGCTTATGAAGCTGTATTAGCAACATTCTGCACTCACATGGTCTTCATTACCAAACGGGAGTTCATCCATCTTAACTATGTGAAGATTTTGGTCATTTTGCGGCCTAATTCCTGCGCTCAACACAAAATAACATAATGTGTTGGTTCTAAATCTATTTCATTGCACATTTTGGAGTTAAGCTCATGTTACAGCTCAAAATTCAAGATGGCGAGTTTTTTAGGCCAATTTACAGTGGAGAAAGTATGGCGCCTTCATCTGCCCAGCCTTCATTTACACGAGTGTGTAAACATCCGGAGCCTAAGTTTTGGGAGTGAGTCCCTTATCAGCTGGCTCTTGGGGTTGTATTTTCATCGGCTCAGGGGGTTTCCCACCACCTCTTCCTTAGTGATTTATCTTGCTTCATCATCATATTATACCTCATTATTACCTTGACTGTTCTTCATGTCTCTTTCATGCAGACACAGCTTAAGTAAATATGGGACTATCAATATACTATGCAAAAACAAAACTAGTAAGGAAGAAGTACAAGGAAGCCTCCATAACTGACAAAAACACATTCCTTGGTCACAAACTGTGGGTGGCAGTCACAGGTGGCAGTATTTATTGCGTTCAGTTGTTCGGGTGTACAAAAGTTAGTATTATACTTATCTCACTTGTTCTTTTTAATATCTTTTTTCTTTTCGTTCAGTTGTTTCAGTGTACAAAAATTATTATACCTATCTCACCGTTTCTCCTTAATCTTTTCTTTTCCTTCTATTTCAATGATTGCTCTTTAAAATCTTCTTTCCTCTTTTAAGTTCTTTGGGTGTATAAAAGTTAGTATTAACCCTCTCTCACTGGTTGCTCTTTAATATCTTCTTTCCTCTTTTCTGTTCTTTGGGTGTATAAAAGTTAGTATCTGTTTTATACCTATCTCACTGGTTGCTCTTTAATATCTTTTTTTCTCAACGATCTATCACAGATTTCTACACAGTGTGGTGCACGTCCTGTACTTGCTTGCCTGTTAACTGTACTTGTCTTCAGTCAGCTTTCACTAACGAGAAAGTCATTTGTGGCAGTAAAATGTAGCAGTAGAACAAATCTACTTTCTAAAACATAAACAAAGGAGTCTTTTTTTTTTTTCTTTTTGTACAGCTCTGACGTCAACAATCCAATCTCCTACACTGCTTGCTTCAAGGGCCGGAATGCTAAAACATCTCGACACAATTCAATTCAATCATGAGGGCTGGTATCTTTCTGGCCACTAGAAAATATATTTATATAAAAAAATTTATAACCAAAAAAAATATACTGTATATATATATTTGTCAAAAAACACAAGTTACCACAAGTTGACAAGTTCTGTAGCAGGAGAGTACATGGTGGGAGTAGAAGGGGAGCAAAAGAAAATAAAGTGGAAAGAATTTTAAGAGTTCTTTCCCCAAAACAAAATCGTTGCTCTCAAAACGGACCAAGATGACAGAAAGAGAGGAGAGAGAGAGAGAGAGAGAGAGAGAGAGAGAGAGCAAGGGAAGAAGGGCTCCTGGGCATTAAACCTATCACCGGATATTCTCATTGCCTCATCTCCCCCTGTGCAAACTACAATCAATTCTGGAGTGGGAGAGAGAGGAAGAGGAAAGACAAGACAGAATCCTACTCTAATGGAAACAAGTTGTGTGTGGTCACTGGAGAGGCAACAATTTCTGAGATGCAATAATATTCAAAATTTAAATATTTTTTTGATGGAATACTGTACATTCTGAGAGATACAACAATCAATTTTCTGCACTGCTGGGCCATATAGAAAGCTGCTCAGAGAAAGAGGGTCATGAGAGGTTTTTGGTTCTGCTGTTCCTCTTGCTAATAACCTTTGAAGAATGATCTAACGATGATGATGATACCTACTTCCGTAATCTCAGAGCATCTCCACTACAACTTCGGTATACATTGAAACATGTTCCAGTCTCATGACATTTTCCATAAAAATAATACTGCACATTGGAGAAATATCCTAACCACTAGTAAAAGTAACAATGGAACTTGAATACGCAATTTTTCTGTGATCTGCTGCAGACTTAATAGCAAAAAATGCAAACTAATAAAAAAAGCTATTTATTACAGAGGTTTCCATAAACAAGTAATATAAACTGGGGAGAACAAATCAACTTTACTGGAGGAAGTCTCCTATGGAATTCAAAGGTGAAATAAATGTCAAATACGGGAAATTATATTCAATACTTACTGCAGCAAATGCCACATTTAGTGAAACAATTTTAAATGTGACACATTTTTGGTTCATGAGTAAGAAATCAAAGCACACAAATATTTTTCTAACTTCAAAACAGCATTATAATGAATCACGTCCATCTTTAAGTGACGGAGGGGTGTTATTTCATCAGTAACTTAGGAATGAACAAAACTGAAAAGAAATCACTTCAAATGAGGAATAACTACACACATAAAACAAGGGCTCACTAGCTATATCTTTAGTACTGTTTCATCATCATCATCATCATGTCTCACCTACAGATTGGGCAGGGTACAGAAGCTATGAAAGAGCCAAGGCTTATAGGCCTAGCTCCCCACAATCACTGTTTTATCTCACTGAACCATTTTTTTTTTTAGTTAATTCTTAGTTCCAGACAATTTTATTAAACTCAGGAAAGACCTCTTGTAAGGGTGGTGTCAATAATGTTTATATCCAACTCTCCTAAGTTAAATAAAAGCATCTGAAAGTAGCAAAAATAATAAAGAGGATGTCATCTGCAATTCAGTTGTGGAATATAAAGAATGCTTTCCTCTTTCTCTCCCTCTCTCATGACTTTTCTCTACAGCTTTACAGTGAAGGGCTAAAAGATGAAAAATACAGAAGAGAAGGAATATCTGTTCATGCATCACAATTTCCAACTGTTTACTTCTTGTTCTTATATCCATCTCTGGGGATATATTTTTGTGTGACTAGAACTGATTGTTTGCTTGTCTGCCTTCCAACGCAAAACACGTCATTATCTTGTGCCAGAATGTAACGGTTTCCTCACGCTAAGCTGGATGGAAGATGCAGGCTTTTTATATCTTTATCCCTAAACATACACATATATATATATATTATCTTTTCTTTAAGGGAGAGTGGGTGAAGAAATGAGAAATCTTACATATGACAAAGAGCAATTACACGAACATTTTCATGAGGAGAATAATCAAGAGAAAAAATATTATGGTTATCAGTCACGCATCATCATCATTATCGTCACTTGTCAAGCATGTTTCCACTCATGATCAAACAAAAAAATAAGCCTCCTTAAGCCTCATGTCTACAATAACAATGTGCTTTTTTTGTTTGTTTTTATATACTTCTCTCTCTCTCTCTTGGCTTCAAAGACAAAAAAATAAAAATCTTCTAAGCAGTTGCGGCAGTAGTGGCTGGGAGAGGCGCGTCCATTCTGCCTGTTTACCAGAGGACGAGGAGAGGGGAAGGAGCGGGGAGGAGCTTGCTGTGAGGATTATTCTTGTTACGAGGACTGTTCTGTTTTTGGTACAATCACATCAGGATGTTATTGTGGTTTCTAGAACATCCTACTTCTTGTGTCAATCATCTGTTGCTGGGATGTCAAAGACTGTGGACCATCACTGCTTGCAAAAGATCCTTTGTACGTCATGGAAAAAAGAGTCTCGTTTCTCCCATATTAACTGGAGGAAACAACCACAATACTCTGTACGTGGGGAACGAGTTGGTACTGTACTTGATGTGGAGTGTGTGGGTGGATGAGGGAGCGAAAGCCAGAATGCAAGGAGGTATTCCAATCCACTTTCGATTCTCTTCACTTCATGCGATCTTCTTTTTCT
The DNA here is from genome assembly GCF_032717465.1 of Coenobita brevimanus. Taxonomy (NCBI): domain Eukaryota; kingdom Metazoa; phylum Arthropoda; class Malacostraca; order Decapoda; family Coenobitidae; genus Coenobita; species Coenobita brevimanus. The sequence continues at coordinate 2,599,065 of NC_137061.1, read as the reverse complement.
TGGCCCCACTCTTCTCTGTACTGGTAAGAATTCCCCGTGCTCCTAACATACATCGTGTGACCTGTTCCAACACTTAGGGGAACACTGTCACTGAGGGCTGAACAGAGAGGTTTATGAGTATGAAGTGGCAGTTTTGTCATTCTTCAGTCCGCCCTTTGCTATTTGTCGTGTTGTCTACCGTCCTTCTGTCCCTCACTCCTGTCACCTGGTTGGTCACATCCATAGCAGACCTGGCCCCTCCACTGACACAGCCACCACCACTACTCACTCGCCGACACCTGCAAAAGTAGCTCAAAGTCAGAGAAAGTGCAAACAAATATATGTACATTTACAGTACAAATATTTGTTAGGTAGTTATCCATGCTTGTATTAGTCAGGCTTCTTTCATCTGATGGTTGTTTATCAAGGTGCAAGGTTTCCTGCGGCATTTCAGTCTCCAGTGCTAGGGCCCTTATCTCATGTTTTCCTTGGTGTGGCAACAGGAGGCATCCTTTCCAAAGTCAGGTATTTCACTAACTTGCTCTTACACATTCTCTCCCCCATGTCCAAAACAACTTTAGCATATCTAAGCACACAGCCTCACCACCCCCTGTACTAATCACATTGCCTCAGCAGCAAACTCATCTATGCACATAATGAGCCACATACAGTAAACAATATCAGTTACCATCCTTGGCTGCACCACACCTTCTCCAGTCCCTTGCATATGCACCAAAACAATTCCTTATACCTTGCAGTCTAACTTTCACATCACTACATCTCTTGTACATCCATTCTCTACAAACACCACACAAGATGGAGTTATTATCAAGCCTCTTTCCTGTACACAGCATAAAGTTACCCTTCATCAATAAGCTGTTCACCCCATAAACATAAACTTCACCTTCCCTACATTCAATCTCAAACATCTAAACTGTACACCCAACCTCCTTTCCTAATTTTCTCGACTGCATTAAGCACTACGATAAAAAGAAGACTAAAATCAGAATCCTGGTGCATACCCAATATTATTTTAAATTCCACACTCACTACTCCGCTTACTCTGCACATTCTCGAGGCACCATATATTTTGTCATTATCAAGCATAAACTCACTCATCTGCACCCACCTTTGTCCACTGTATGACTTCTTTAGGCATCCTATCAAATGCCTTCTCCAAATCCACATAAACTAAGAAAATAAAATAACGGCATTAGAAAGAACATAACAGAGTGTGGCAACATTACTACTACAAAATAAATACTGTAAACTTCTGTTAGTTATAAGGTTGTCATTTGGGGGAAACTTTGCGAACAGAGAATTCCTACACTGCAGAACTCAAAGTCAATGCCAAGTTGCAGAATAACACACACACACACACACACACACACACACACACACACACACAATACGGAATTATTATCACTACAGTAAACTCTCAATAATCCGTCATTGCAACATCCAGCCCAATGTAATATCTGTCACTGTTGGCTCAGCTCTATTAGAGCAATATCCAGCAAAATTATGTAACATCCGGCGCCAAAATGGGAAGAAACCGACGGATCTATGCATTATCGAGATGCGAGGCATATCAATCGCTCGTATGCGACAGCCAACCAGTGCCTGGGAAAACTTCACAACACGCCAGCCAATCAGAATTCGTTGCAGAAGCGGCTCCCAATACACCAAACCTACACTCTCTGTCTCTCGTGGATCTCATTCAGTGAAGACATATCTCTGCACTCTGCTCTTGTGACCATGCGGTGGCAAAACCCTGAAGCACAGTACACTGTGTACTGCACTATTCTATTATATCAATACTGCATTGTACTTTGTTTATTTTTCATCTTTTACTCATAGGAATGTTTTTAGGACAAGGGGTCGAGAAAAGCAAGATGAATAAATCCACTGAAAAAATGGCACACTCTTCATCAGCGAAAAGTGTGTGGTACCCATACGGTTCTCTACCTAACAAACCAACTCTAACTACCAACACGCTAGCAACATCTTACAGTATCTTGGCATGTCAATTCTGTTAAATGTTATTCATAAAAACATGGAAAAATATAGAAATATATCTTGAGCATTTATTGGTGAACTGATGATTTGGAACATAGTGTTGTAAAACAGAATTATCATGACTCCCTTGCTCACAGTTATGCAAATGACCGCGGTCCATCAATTTATTTCTTACCTGACTGCCGTCACTCCACCCCTCACTTGTCAGTCAGCTGTTTTGCAGATAATATAGTAAATGCATACAAACTGCATGGAAAAATAAACTAAAGAAATAAATCTTGAGAATTTATTGGTGAGCTGATGATTAGGAAGGAAGTGTTGTACAACAGAATTATCATGACTCCCTTGCTCACAGTTATGTATCGGGCTGCGGCCCATCAATTATTACTTGCCAGACCACCATACTCCACCCCTCACATGCCACTCAGCTGGTTTGCACATAATACAGGAAATATGAATTAAATGTAAACAACAATTATACCCAACAAAGAAACCTTCATTTCCATCAGCTAGATTTTATCTTCTCTGCCAGTACAAATGCATTCTAAGATAATGTACAAATTCATCTTGATAAATTGGTGGGCCGTGGCCATACACAACTGAGCAAGGGAGTCGTGATAATTCTACAGCACAAAACTTCATTCCTAATCACCATTTCACCAATAAATGCTCAAAATTTACTTCTTAAGTTTATTTATCCATGTTTTATAAAATAACAAGTAATTTTTAACAAAATGAACTTACCATGTGTATTGCGCATTCCTACAAGGCATCTGCAATTAAGTGTGTTACGTCTATGGGGTGTGTTTAAGAGGTTATGTCACAAGTGGAATTGTTTGTGTGGCCCTGGATACGAGTGGTATTGTATATACCGCAATGCTATCGCCTATGTATAAAAGTATATATCAGATGTCTGGGAAAAATAAGTAAATGGGAAGGTAAATTCACCAAGCTTCCCGATTAACTGGGACTGTACTGTACAGTATCACCGTACTGTATCAATACTGTACTGCATTTTATGCTTAACACTCATCTTTTACTCATGGGAAAGTTTTTAGGATTGAGTGTTGTGACAGACAGCAACATGATACCCCACATGACACTGAATGCTGAGCCAATGGGTGGGGAGGGGGGGGAGGTACTATGCAACATCCGGCTTTTCACTTTAACTGACATAGGGTCCGGCTGAATTACAACGGATTATTGAGAGTTTACTGTACTTCAGTTTACAGTATTTAAAAAGAAAAAGGCATGCACAATAATTCATTTCTCTTTCGGCTAAAAACTGATAAGATCTTACACACCAAAATGATTGTGAATTGGATATGCATTCCCAAGCAGGTATTAAGCATCTTCTCAGTATGGACCGCAACATCTTTGAGACCTCTAACTTTACCTTGTAACTCACTCACTCACTCTCTCTGTCCCTCATTACCTAACGAGACAATAGGGGAGGCTCGGACAGCATGTCGAGGCAACTCAAAAGAGAGGACTAACTGGAAACCCCTCACTCCCCCCACCCCTCTCTCTCTCTCTTTCTCAATCTCTCTCTCTCTCCCTAACAAGCAAGTGAGGGTGGCTTTGAGAAAGAGTGCGACTTTATAAATGAGAACCAACTGTTCTCACTGTAATTTCTTCCCAACCATCTCTTTCTCTACCTCTCTCCCAACCATCTCTTTCTCTACCTCTCTCCTGCAGACTAGAGAGTGAGTTGGAGTGCCTGGGTGAGAGACGGCAATATATAAACCAAAACTTACTGTACCTGTCTGGCCTCTTACCATCCTCCCATCTCTCTTTCTCTCTCTCTCTCTCTCTCTCTCTCTGCCATTGTCATACCTAAAGAGAGAGTGAGGGTGGCTCGGTGAGTGTGAGGCGGCGAGTGGAGAGAGTGACACCATCGCTGCCCGAGGACTGGATGGAAGAGTGATCGTCGGTGTCACTCTGGTTGCTTGCATACCCAAGGATGTCTACCTCGTCTGGAAAATAAATCACCATGAGTACATAACTCCTTGAGAATGTACACAATCCCCTAACATGTATACAAAACAATCCCCTAACATGTATACAACACAATCCCCTAACAAGTATATAATACAATCCCTAACACGTATACAACACAATCCCCTAACAAGTATACAGTCCCTTTCTGAAAACTCTTAATAATGCACAAAGTTGCCTGTGTATTTAGGGATATGTGTCTCATAAGAAAAACAAGTCACATTAACTAGAAGTCCTTTAAAATATTCACAATCCCTTTATGCAAACAATTAGAATAGCCCATGGTTGCTCACCTATCCAAGTCTTTGTTTGGCAAATAAGTACAAAATTCCTGAAATGTTTATGCTACACAATCCTTCTAAAGATCCCCTCTAAGAAGTACATCCCTTTAAAAAAGTACTGGTATGTACATCCAGTATGAGCTAATCACAACCTTAAAAAGCACACACTACACATCCACCTGTATCTCAGCACTTTCACACAATATCTACGCACTTTCATTCTACAGATATATACAACATAAATACAGGTACATGCATACATTTGTACATAGAGAGAGGCAGTGGCTGAATCGGTAGAGAGGTGGCCTGCAGTCCTAGAGGAACGAGCTCAAATCCCAGTTGGGACAGGGAACAGTTTAAGGATCTGAATTTCATTAATGCGAACTATATTGGTCTACCAGATGACTCACCAACATGTCGTAAAAACACCCGCTAATACCAGTTCACCAGTCCTGTATGAAACAGCCCTAGCATGTATTCAATACGGACGGTGGGTGCTAGCGCCGAAGTGGACATATGCAGGGGTGTGTGGTATGTAGGAGGACTACTGAGCCTTGGGAATGGGCTGTGAACCCTATGCCGAGTCAAAAAAAAAAAAAAAAAAAAAAAAAAACAAAAAAAAAACAGCATGTATGGGTCAGCATTTAAACACCTATGGCAGCTTTGTAAGTTGCATTATAAATAGTAGTACTTGGTACCCCAGGCTCATCTGAACATGAGCCCTGTGAACTGCAGGCCAATGTTGCTCTTGTACCAGAGTCCACTACTCTCCTTTTGGGGGATAGGATGGGAACTGAACGATGTTTGCATAACCGGGCAGTTCCACCCCTCAGTCATACTGGTGCCACCACGTGAAGGTGTTCCTCTCCAGTACCAATGCATGACCTACTGCTCCAATACAATCTAGTCCCTTCACACCGATGTCCCTCTCCATGACCTCATCCCATAATATCCTTCATCCTTCCACATTTAGGTCTGTATGGTGCTTCATCCATTTACTCTAACATATTCTTTGCACATATCCACGCCATCTCAGCCTATTTGTGTGCATTTCCACATTAATTTTCAATGCCCACGTGTCCTCTTAAAAAGGTAAATGTTCCGCCCCATCCATGTCATCATTCTCTGTGCTTAAGTTTGCGAACATTTTCCTCTCTCTCTCTCTCTCTCTCTCTCTCTCTCTCTCTCTCTCTCTCTCTCTCTCTCTCCAGTATCAGGCTACACTATCCACATACAAAACATAAAGTCTCCCCCTCCCCAACACACACACTGATTGAGTCACTTCGCGGTCAGTAGAAGCTACAACTCCCCAAGCTTTACTTGTCTACCTACGACTCTCAGCATCCCATTCTTACCTCACACACACACACACACACACACACACACACACACACACACACACACACACACACACACCACACACACACACACACCAAAACTACAAAATTAAGACCCAAACCTACTTCGCTGAACCAAAAGATCTCATATAAGAAAAAGAAATGAAAATAAATAAATAAATAAATAAACAATGAAAAGAATGTGATCGCTGAGAAGGGATAAAGACGATAATGCAGTTAGTGAAACGTGAATGGACAACACCGTAGAGTTTATTCATTTATTTTTATGGCCTTTATCTGTTCCGGTATTGGTGGTGGTCAAGTGGTTGGGGAGGTGGACTGCTATACAAAAGGACGCGAGTTCGATTTAAGCCTGGGTCAGAGAACAATTTTGTGATTTGAATTTTACTAGAACGGACTTACTGACCTTTCACCAGACCCACCGACAAGTCATAGGCATATATTCCCGTTGGCTGAGGAAGACCCATAACATCTCTTCTATAGCGATTTATTCCTTCGATATGGATGATTAACAATCATTTGTACGTTGTTTATGTAAAGTATGGTTATATTAGAATGATTTTAAGCAACACAGAAGAGGACGATGAGGTGCAAAAATAAAAAGAAAATAAATAACTTAGAAAAAGGTGTTTAGGGAACCTCCTCCTGCTCGCTAATCACGCCATTTTGACTGAGACAGGCGTAGCAGGTATTTAATATGGACGGTGTGTATGAGCGTCAAAGTGGTGATGTGTGAAGGCTTGTTGGGCATGTGAGGACTGCTGGGCCTCAGGGATGGGACTTTCAACTACGTGACCAGACTCGTAAAGCTAGAGGAAGTCCTTGGTATTTCGTTCTTGTTATTCACCGGGTGTAATATCGTTTATTTTATTTTTTTACTGAACTGGGGGTGTCAGATACAGCCTTCATAAACACACACACACACACACACACACACACACACACACACACACACACACACACACATTATTGCCACGTACATGAATGACGGTGATGGTGGTGACAGTGTTCAACAGTTTCTCGCTACACTAAAATAACTCTCTCCCCCTCCTTCCCTCCCCTCCCTTGCCCCTCCTCCTTTCCTCCCCTCCCCTCCCCCAACCTCTCCACCTTCCCTCCCCTCCTCTCTTCCACCCCTCCCTGCCTTACCCCTCCTCTGCTCTGCCCGGCCCCATCCCAAACCCATCCCATCCATCCCTTCCCTCTCTGCTCCACACAATTATTCTCGACCCTTCCTCTCCTCTCCTTCCCAGCTACATCCCCTTCCCTCTCGTCCACTCCAATCCCCCTCCCCACTCCCCACCCCTCTCATTCTCTCCCCACTCCCCTCATTCTCTCTCTACTCTCCATATTTCACCCCCATTCTATCCACTCTTCCCCTCCTCCCTCCCCACTCCTCTCATTCTCTCCCTACTCTCCCTATTTCACCCCATTCTATCCACTCCCTCACTCCCCTTCACGTGCCAACTTAGTGCCCTTGAAATGCAGTGCCAGGGTTGTAAAAAAAAACGCCAAAGATAAAGTCCGCGAACGTCACTCCAAGACCGCTGCGTGTGTGTGTGTGTGTGTGTGTGTGTGTGTGTGTGTGTGTGTGTGTGTGTGTGTGTGTGTGTGTGTGTGTGTGTGTGTGTGTGTGTGTGTGTATCTATTAGCCTGTTCCACCCAATATCCGAATCTCATCCCGCCATCCTGCTCTGTAAATATCCCTCTTCCCCTCACTCCATCTCTCCATCTTGCTCCCTGTCTGCCTCTTCCCCTCACTCCATCTCTCCATCTTGCTCCCTGTCTGCCTCTTCCTCTCATTCCATCTCTTCATCTTGCTCCCTGTCTGCCTCTTCCTCTCATTCCAACTCTTCATCTTGCTCCCTGTCTGCCTCTTCCTCTCATTCCATCTCTTCATCTTGCTCCCTGTCTGCCTCTTCCTCTCATTCCATCTCTTCATCTTGCTCCCTGTCTGCCTCTTCCTTTCACTCCATCTCTCCACCTTGCTCCCTGTCTGCCTCTTCCTTTCACTCCATCTCTTCATCTTGCTCCCTGTCTGCCTCTTCCTTTCACTCCATCTCTCCATCTTGCTCCCTGTCTGCCTCTTCCTTTCACTCCCTCTCTCCATCTTGCTCCCTGTCTGCCTCTTCCTTTCACTCCATCTCTTCATCTTGCTCCCTGTCTGCCTCTTCCCCTCACTCCATCTCTTCATCTTGCTCCCTGTCTGCCTCTTCCTCTCATTCCATCTCTTCATCTTGCTCCCTGTCTGCCTCTTCCCCTCACTCCATCTCTTCATCTTGCTCCCTGTCTGCCTCTTCCTCTCATTCCATCTCTTCATCTTGCTCCCTGTCTGCCTCTTCCTCTCATTCCATCTCTTCATCTTGCTCTCTGTCTGCCTCTTCCTCTCACTTCATCTCTGGCCTGCCACTCCGTTACCCTGGTTGTCCGTTATCTGGTCTACGAAGGACCTCACCTGCCTACATCCATTTATGCCATTTACCATACTGACGGCGCTGTGCAAACTGAGTGAAGCAGCTGCGGCGTCCACCCAGAAGCCAAACATCCTATTTCACTGCACCTCGCCGTGGGAAGGACCCCGGTGAGGCGTTGTCTACCAAAGGGGGACGCCGGACCCCTACATGGTTTATGCATTGTACTGTACCTGTCAGACGGCCCCACGGAAACAGCTGCTTACCTGTGATCGACGGGTCTGCTCGGCGTGACAGACCGAGGTTAAGCAACAACAACAACAGTGATTATACCCTCTACTTCCGTCTATTCCCTCAACCACGATGCTATCCTTGTCTCTGTCTAACATCTAACAATCCTGCCTAATCCTCTCTAAGCACTCCAAGTTTACGTCTCAAGGATTTTCGTAGGCTCCACGTTTCCGATCTCTCTCTCTCTCTCTCCATGTACCTACTTATTATGCC
>NC_137061.1:2580515-2585515 GCF_032717465.1 Coenobita brevimanus | reverse complement strand
ATAGGTAAAAAATAGATAGATGAAAAATAGATAAAGCAGGGTCAGATCACGCCTTTGATGTATCGTGGAGTCTTCTGGGCTATCCTTGTCTTATTATTTCTAAGGGACAAGTTTCTCTCTATGTCCCTGTCTAATGAGTTCACTTTACGATGTTTTGTACCACATGTCACCCAATTGGCACTAACACCCACCGCCCTGCACATCACCCAATTGGCACCAACACCCACCGCCATGCACATCACCCACTTGGCACCAACACCCACCGCCCTGCACATCACCCAATTGGCACCAACACCCACCGCCCTGCACATCACCCAATTGGCACCAACACCCACCGCCCTGCACATCACCCACTTGGCACTAACACCCACCGCCCTGCACATCACCCAATTGACACCAACACCCACCGCCCTCCACATCACCCAATTGGCACCAACACCCACCGCCCTCCACATCACCCAATTGGCACTAACACCCACCGCCCTGCACATCACCCAATTGGCACCAACACCCACCGCCCTGCACATCACCCAATTGGCACCAACACCCACCGCCCTGCACATCACCCAATTGGCACTAACACCCACCGTCTTGCACCACTCCGCCAGATCCGTCTCGCCGGTAGGGGGGATACATGGACTGGTCTCAGGGTCACACAGCCCAATTTCCCAACTACCGTACCATGTGACTGTGCGTGCCGATGTCGCAAGGGGTTAGCCAAGCGAGGTGAGGTGAGGTGGAGTGAGGTGGGGTGATAAGGGATAAGGTAGGGTGAAGTGAGGTGAGGTGGGGTGAGGTGGGGTGATAAGGGATAAGGTAGGGTGAAGTGAGGTGAGGTGGGGTGATGTAGGGATGGGGTGAGGTGGGGTGATGTAGGGATGGGGTGAGGTGGGGAGAGATGGGGTGATGCAGGGGTGGGGTGAGGTGGGGTGATAAGGGATAAGGCAGGGTGAAGTGAGGTGATGTGGGGTGAGGTGGGGAGAGATGGGGTGAGGTGGGGTGCTGTGGGGTGATGTGGGGTGATGTGGGGTGATGTAGTGGGAGGTGGGGTGATGTGGGATGAAGTGAGGTGTCTCTGTATCGATGTACGTATTTATTACTTACCTACAGTATGTGTGTATCTGTGTGTGAATCTATGTACGTATTGATGTACCATTTATTTATGTGTATCTATGTATGTGTGTATCCATGTACGTATCTATGTATATATCATCTCTGTACGTGAAGGCTGTATCTAACCCCCTAAGGTCGTTAAATCCCCCTAAAGCTGAACAAAATCGTCCTTAGGTAAAAAAAGAATAAGATTTTAAAAGTCAATTCGTTTTTGGCTCATACGCCCTTCTGATCCTAACACCTTTCTATATATACTTAATCCCAATTCACCTCGTCGGGTCTATAAGGCTCAAATCTATAGTATAAAAAAGTCTGAAAATCGCCCCTACGAGTGACTATCAATTGAGTTAAAGGGTTGGAATTGGAGCTACTGAGGTGAAAGTGTCAATAAGGGTGGTTGACTAGTGCTTGAGACTAAGAATATCGACCTTAGGGACTGCCATGCTTATAAATTGGCATAAATTGATGGAACTGATTTAGATGGAGGTAATGTATTGATGGATTCGGTCAGGTAAGGGGGCTAACCATCCACTCATCTGATGTAGTGTTACCTGATATCTTCTTTCCTTAATTTTCTCTTCCCTTTCCTACCTTACTTCTACCCTTTCCTTTCTCTGTCTTTCCTTGTTTCTCTTCCCTTCCCTCTTCTCATCTTCATTTTTCTCTCTCTTTTCTTTCCTTCTCTCCTTTTCCTTCCACTCTTCTCTTCTTTCCTCTACCCTGCCCTCCTATCCCTTCCCTTCCCATTCCTTCCCTCCTTCCCCTTTGCTTTCCCTTTCCCTATCTTCTTCCCCTTCCCTTCTCCGCCCCTCCCTTCCCTTCTCCTTTTCTCTCCTTTCTTCCTCTCCCCTCTCCTCCATCCCATTCCTTTCTTCCTGTCCTTCTCTTGCTACCTCTCCCCTCGTCTTTCCTTCTCCCTTCTCTTCCATTTCTTTCTCTTCTCTTCTCTCGTCTTTTCCCCTTCTCTCCCCATTCCTCCTCTTCCTTCCGCTTCCCCTTTCACTCCCCCACCCCGTACTTCCTTCCTTCCTCCCCTCCCCTCCCCTCTCCTCTTCTCTTCGCTCCCCATGCCTCTTCCCCTCCTCCTTATTTCCCGTATCCCTTTACCATCCTTTCTCTTCTCCCCTTTCATCTCCCCCTCCCTTCCCTCTCCTCTCATTTTACCCCTTCCCTCTTCATCCTTTTCCTTCCCCTCCCCCTTTCCCTCCCCTCCCCTGCCCTTCCTTCCCTCCCCTCCCCTCCCCTGCCCTTCCCTCCCCTCCCCTCCCCTCCCCTCCCCCGTCAATTTACATATCAAAACCCGACCTAATTTTCCCCCACGGGCCGCCCTGTCCCTAAAGTTGGGGGAGAAAGACACCATTTCTAGTCAGACTTTAAGGAAATTTCCCCACCTTCCGGAAATTCTGGGGAAACGTATACCAGGTTTGGGGAAATTCCTGACTCTGGATCTTTAGGGGAAAAAATCATCCAGAGAATACTTAAGATCTTTAGGGACATTTTTCCATCTTTAGGGAATTTTTCAGATCCGATGTTTAGGGAATTTTAAGGAGTCTGGGGATTATTTGGGGGAAAAAAATTGTCTTTAGGGAAATTTGGGGGAAAATACGCTACTTCCGCCCACTTCCTTAAGCTGGATCTTAGGGAAATTTTTAAGGGACAATTCTATATCTTTTAGGGAATTTTGGGGATGGAAAAAAAATGTTACCAGGATCTTTAGGGAAAATCCGCCATCTTCTTTTTGGGGAAACTTTTTGAGGCTGTGAATATCTAGGGGAAAAAATCTATGAGGAAAAAATCTGATAGTGTATCTTGCCGGAAATTTATGTCTGTTCTCTCCCTCTCTCTCTCTCTCTCTCTCAATCATTTTTTTCCTTTCCTCGCTTCCAAAGCTTTCATAATCTCTCTCTCTCTCTCTCTCTTGTCTTCCTGTATCTTTCTTCCTTTCCCTTCTTCCCTTATGCTCTTTCCATCATTCGTTCCATTCTCATTCGTGTCTCCCTCCCTCTTTCCCTCCTTTCTTTCTTCCCTCCTTCCTTTCTTTCTTCCCTCCCTCCCTCCTTTCTTTCTTCCCTCCCTCCTTTCTTTCTTCCCTCCCTCCCTCCTTTCTTTCTTCCCTCTCTCCCTCCTTTCTTTCTTCCTTCCTCCCTCCCTTCCTCCACTCAGTTTATCAGCCTCCCTCCTTCAGATTCCTTCCTCTCCTCTGCCCTCCCTCCCTTCCTTCCCTCCCTTCCTTCCCTTCCTTCATTCCTTCCCTCCCTCCCTCCCTCCCTTCCTTCCTCCCTCCCTCCCCATATCAGCCTCATTCGTCCAAAAACACGACAAAGACACCGCAGCCGAGGTCCAAGTGCTGTTGTTGTTTTTCTTGTTGCTGCTGTTGTTTTTCTTGTCGCTGTTGTTGTTGTTACTGTTGTTGCTTTGTTTTGTTGTTGTTTAGTTGTTTGCTTGATTGTGATGTCATTTAAACGACTGTACCTTCCACAGCTACGTCAGAATTCAAGATGGAGGGAGATGGCAATTTTAGGCCAAGTTAGAGTGAAGAGAGTACAGGAGCTTTTTCCAATATTGCCCCCCTCCCCCTCTCTTACCCATCTGTCACCATCTGTTCCCTTACTTACCCACCTGTTCCCTTACCCACCCCTCACCACCTGTTCCCCTACCCATTCCTCACCACCTGTTCCCCTACCCATCCTTCACCACCTGTTCCCTTACCCATCCCTCACCACCTGTTCCCCAACCCATCCCTCACCACCTGTTCCCTTACCCACCCACCTGTCCCCTACCCATCCACCTGTTCCTTTAAGATACCCAACCACCTGTTCCCTTACCCATCCCTCACCACCTGTCCCTTACCCATCCACCTGTTCCCCTCCCCCAACCACCTGCTCCCTTACCCAATCACCTGTCCTTACCCACCCCTCACCACCTGTCCCTTACCCATCCACCTGCTCCCTTACCCAACCACCTGTCCTTACCCATCCCTCACCCACCTGTTTCTGAGGTAGAGGAGGCGGACGAGGAGGCTGACGAGGACGAGGACGATGCTGACGAGGCGGACGAGGAGGAGGAGCTTTCGGAGACGGAGCGACGTTTGTTGTTAGCCTGGTCAAGGAAGAGGGAGGGAGGAAGGAGCTCCGGACTGAGGGACTCCAAGCGTCTTCGAAGGAAACGCTGCTCCCTTGCTAGGTGGTCCTTGTGGGCCGACTGCTTCCTGTCTTTGTCCTCGAGGTTCTGAAGGAGGAGAAAAGATGGAGGGCTGGGTTAGACTGGGCTGGGTTGGGTTAGATTGGGTATGGTTTGGTTTGGTTTGGCTGGGTTGGGTTACGTTGGGCTGGGTTAGACTGGGTTGGGTTAGATTGGGTTAGCTTGGGCTGGGTTGGGCTTTGTCGGTTCGGTTTGGTTTACATTGGGTTGGGTTGGGCTGGGTTAGATTGGGTTGGGTTGGGTAGGGTAGGAAGGGTCAGAATGGGTTGCATTAGGTTAAGGTAGGTTAAATAAGGTGGGGGTATGCAAGGAATGGGTAAGGAAGGAGAGCGAAGATGGAGGGGAGGAAATGTGAGAAGGAGAGAAACGGGGAGGAGAAATAAGATGGGAAGGGAAATGGGGAGGAGAAATGGGGAGAGGAGGTCGATGAAAGGGGCGAAAGGGGAAGGTAAATAGGTCTGAATATAGAATGTAAGGGTAAAGAAAGAGAAGGAAGGGGAGAGAAGGAGAGGATTTAGAAGAGGGGAGGGGGAAGAAAAATGAGAGGGAAGGAGAGGAGAGGAAAGGAGAGGAGAGGAGAGGAAAGGAGAGGAGGGGAGGGGAAGGGAGGGGAGGAGAGGGGAGGGGAATACATCAAAGGTGAGGCGAGGTCATCTGTACCTTAGAGTAACACTTCAAGACGAACC
>NC_137061.1:2548015-2570515 GCF_032717465.1 Coenobita brevimanus | reverse complement strand
TAGATATGAGGGGATTTATAAGTGAGTAGATATGAGGGGATTTATAAGTGAGTAGATAAGAGGGGATTTATAAGGGGGAGTAGATATAAGGGGATTTTTAAAGGGGAGTAATATGAGGGGATTTATAAGGGGGAGTAGATATGAGGGGATTTATAAGGGGGAGTAGATATGAGGGGATTTATAAGGGGGAGTAGATATGGGGATTTATAAGGGGGAGTAGATGAGGGAGTATATGTGTGTATAATCAATTAAGACTAATATACCCCACCTACCTGCCTACCTACCCTATCTATCACCCTATCTATCTACCCACCTATCAAACTACTATTTTCCTTTATTTTCCTTTCCTCATTTCCCTACTTCCTCCTCCCTACGAGTATTCAGTTTCATTCCTCCTCCCTTTCCTTCACTTATTATCCCTCCCTCTTCCTCCTCCTTCATCTCTCCCATTCAAACTCACTCCATTTTTGATCTCAGCCTCTCCCTGCCTCATTTACCTGGGCCTCTCTCTCTCTCTCTCTCTATTGACAACAACGCAGCGGGGGTGGCGGGCGTACAAAGCATCCCCGACGTCAACGGGGAAAAAATATTGTACAGTTTCAGGCAGCGGGTTCAGTTCTGTGCTCTGTGCTTCTGCCTCTGGTCACGTCGTCAGTCACCCACCAACCTCGAGGGGGAGAGGCAGTCGCTCGCTTGTCTCTCAGGGGTCAGGTCATACGTAAGATCATGAAGGTGGAAAAAGAAAAGGATAAGGGAAGTATGCATGAGAGTGGAGGGAGAAGGGAGGAGTAGAGAGACTGAAAGGGAGGGGGAAGAGAGAGGAGTAAAAACGGACACAGAGAGGATTGGATTAGGTATAGATAGAGGGAGAGGGAAAAAGAAGGGAGAAAGGGGAGTGAAATGGGACACAGATGAGAGGGAAACAGAGAGGGGGGGGTACAGAATAGGGAGTTACATAGGGTGAGGATGGAAAAGGGAAAAAAAAAACAGAGCATTTAGTTGAAGAAATTTATTAACATAAGCCGAACAGAAATTAGCTAAAAATGGCATATTGAGAGAGAGAGAGAGAGAGAGAGAGAGAGAGAGAGAGAGAGAGAGAGAGAGAGAGAGAGAGGAAAAATAGCTTGGGAGAAATGAGTAATGATTAAATAAAGGGAGAAGGGAAGGGAGAGGGGAGAGGGGGAAGGGGGAGATAAAATGGAGAGATAGAAGAAACAGGGCGGAAAGGGAAGAGGAAAGAAAAAGGGAAAGGAAGAAAGGGGGGAGATAAGAAGGGAGGGAAAGGGTAGAAGGAGACTTGTAAGGAGAGGGGAGGGAGGAGGAATGGTGGGGAGGGGAGGGGGAATGGGAAGAAGGGGAGTAATTTATTATCCAAATTTCACCTTATAAAGCTCCCCTCCCCTTCCCTCCCCCTCCCCTCCCCTCCCCTCCCCTACATCATCATCTATCACTCTCCTTTCCCCTCTTTCCTTCTACTCCTTCCCCTCTTTTTTCCCTCATTTCCTCCTTGTCTCCTTCTTCCCTCCTTTTTCTTCCCCTCACCTCTCTCTCCTTTTTCCTCATCTCCTCTTCCTAGTTCCTCTCTTTCTTCCTCCTCCCCTCTACCACTCTCATCTCCCCTCTTTCCTTCTTCATTCTCCCATTTTTCTTCTTCCCTCTCTCCTCTTCTCTCCTTCCCTCACCTGTCTCCTTCCTCCTATCTTTTCATACTCTTTCCTTCCTCCTCTTTCTTCCTTTCTCTCCTCTTCCTCCCTCCTCTCTCATCCCTTTTTTCCTTCCCTTATCCTCTCTTCTCCTTTCCTCCTCTTTCCCCTCCCATATTCTTCCTTCTTCCCTTCTCCTCCTCCTTATTCATCTTCCCATTCCCTCCTCCTCACCTTCATCTTCCTATCCTCTTCCTCCTCCTCTTCTTCCTATCCTCCTCCTCCTCTTCTTCTTCAAGGACATCATTACAGGTACATTTACAGGTCTCTCTCTCTCTCTCTCTCTCTCATTTTCAATCTCTTCCTTGCTCCCTCCCCCCTTCCCTTCATCCCATTCACTGTTTCCTTTCCTTCTTTCATTGATTCATCTATCCTTCCTTCCTTTCATCCATCCTTCCTTCCCTCCATTCATCCATCCTTCCTCCCTTCCTTTCATCTATCCTTCCTTCCATCTATCCTTCCTTTCATCCATCTTTCCCTCCTTCCTTCCTTTCATCCATCCTTCCTTTTTTCCATCCTTCCTTCCTTCCTTCCTTTCATCCATCCTTCCTCCCTTCCTTCCTTTCATCCATCCTTCCTTCCTTTCATCCATCCTTCCTTCCTTTCATCCATCCTTCCTTCCTTCCTTTCTGCCACACATTTTCATCTTTGACCCTACCTCCTTCCTTCCTTCCTTCCATCTCTCCAATCCCCCCCCCTTCCTCTGGCTTACCCTGCTTCTTTCCTTCTTCCTTTTTTCCCTCCTCCCTCCTACTCTCCTCTCCTCGCCTCCCAAGTCATCTTTCACTCTCACCCCCATTCACCCCTCCATCATCACTCACCTCTCTCTCTCTCTCTCTCTCTTTCTCTCAGCCAATCTTCATATTCATCACTATTTTCCTCCTCCTCTCCTTCCACTTCTTCTTCTTCTTCTTCCTCCTCCTCCTCCTTCTTTTCCTCCCCGTCCTCCTCCTCCTCCTTCGTTTCTTATATTTGTCATATCCTTTATTTCTTCAACGTCTTCCTCCTCCTCCTGCTCCCCCTCCTCCTTCTGCTCCCCCTCCTCCTCCTGCTCCTCCTCCTCCTCCTCCTCCTCCTCCTCCTCCTTCCTCTCTCTTTTTTAGGCTTATTTTCTTTTCTCCCTTAAAGAGCTCTTCACGACTCTCTCTCTCTCTCTCTCTCTAAGCTATATCGATCAAAGCGTCTAGTTCTTATAATCTCGCCGAAAGAGAGAGAGAGAGAGAGAGAGAGAGAGAGAGTGTGTGTGTGTGTGTGTGTAAATTTACGGGCAGATGACCAGGCTACCACCCCTGGGCGGCATGAGATTAAAAATATCGAAAAACAAGCATCATCACCTCTCTGGCAATCGAACCTGGCCCGGGCCGTCACTCCCAGCGGCCCGCCCTAACGATTTCATGCGCAGACGATTTATATCCGGGATTTTATTGACCTCAACCCCTTCCGATCGAGGACATACGATTTTCTTCAGCCTCTCGTAGTGAAGGGGTTAATGACGGCTGTATCTAAAAAAATAAATCTCTCTCCTCTCCTCTCCCTTTCTCTCTCGCTCTCTCCTCTCCCTTTCTCTCCTCTCTTTTATCACATTATTTCCCCTCTTCTCTCTTTCCTCTCTCCTCTCCTCTCCTTCACTTCCTCTCAATTTTCTCTTTCCTTCCCTCTTCCTCTCCCATTTCCCTCTTGTCCTTCCTCTCCCCTCTCCTCTTTCTCTTCTCTCTTCCCCTACCTCTCTCCCCTCTTCCCCCTCCCTCCTCCTCTTCTCTCCTACCCTCCCACTTCTCCTCTCTCCTCTCTTCTCCCATTTACCGCCTCCTCTTCTCTTTCACTTTTTTCTTCCTCCTCTCCTCCCCTTTCCCTCCCCTCTTCTCCCTGTGCTCCACTTCCTTACTCTCCCCTTTCTCTCCTCTTCCCTCTCCCCTTCTCCCCTCCCCTCTCACCTCTTCTCTTCTCCCCATCCCCATTTCTCTCTTTCCTTCTCTGTCCCCTCTTCCTTTCTTCCCCTCCCCTCTTCTCCCCCTCCCCTCTCCATAATAACCAGCACATAACCTTAATATAATGCTCCCCTCCCCTCCCCTCCCCCTTTCCCCCTCCTCCCCTCCCCTCGTCTCTTTCCCCTTTCCCCTCCCCTCCCCTCGTTTCCCTTCTTTTATCACCTCCCCTCATATGAGTTCACAGCTTGGAAGGGAGGGGAGGGGAGGAAGGGGAGGGAAAAGAGAAAATGGAGAAACTTAAAGAGGAAGGGATGAAAAGAAAGAAATGAGAGAGAGAGAGAGAGAGAGAGAGAGAGAGAGAGAGAGAGAGAGAGAGAGAGAGAATTTAATATGTTCTCGTGCTGAAGGGGCTAACATTCCTACCCTCCTTCCCTTCATGCCTACCCACCTACCTTCCTTCCTACCTACCTACCTTCCTTCCTTCTCATCTAACTACCTACCTACCCATCTACCTTCCTTCCTACCTACCTACCTTCCTACCTACTTTCCTTCCTTCCTTTTCTTTCAAAACTTAACTCCCTTTCTCTCTCCTACACTTTCCTCCCTCTCTCCTCCACTCTTCATCTCTCGCTCCATCTTTCCTCCACTAACCTCTCTCTCTCTCTCTTCTCCCTCTCTCCTTTTTTCCTTCTATATCACTCCTCTCTCCTCTCCCTCTCCCCACCTCTCTCCTCTCCTCCTCCCTCCTTCCCACTTCCATATTCTTCCTCCTTCTTCCTTCTCTTTCCTCCCTGTCTCTCCAACTCCTTCACACCCAACTCTCTCTCTCTCTCTCTCTCTCTCTCTCTCCCTTTCTCTCTCTCTCTCTTTATTAAATGTTAATGGCCAAACAGGTGAGAAAGAACTCTCACCTGGCATCTCCCACACGCCTTACCTGAGAGAGAGAGAGAGAGAGAGAGAGAGAGAGAGAAAGAGAGAGAGAGAGAGAGAGAGAGAGAGAGAGAGAGAGAGAGAGATAAACGTGGGAGTATCTGCTTTCTCTGCTTTCATTTTATCCCTTGCCACTGCTCTCTCTCTCTCTCTCTCTCTGCCCTTATTCACTATTTTCTCCTTCCATCACGACCTTCCTCCCCTCTCTCTCCATCTTCTGCTCCCTCTTCTCTCTTCTCTCCCCTCTCCTCTTCCAATCACAAGCTTTCCCCCCCTCTATATCTCCTTTCCCCTCTGCCCTCTCCTCCCCCCCTCATTCTACCCCTCACTTTCCCCTCTCCTTCCTCTCACTCTTTCACTCTCTCTTCCCTCCTCCTCTCTTCCTTATCCCATCTCCCTCTTATTCTCTCTCTCTCTTCCTCTTCCCTACCTTTCCCCTCCCTCCTCTCTCCCTTTCCCCCTCCCTTCACTCATCCACTCACTCTTTCCCCCTCCTCGCTTTCATGCCCTCCACTCCCCTCCCCTCCTCTTCTCTTCATTCGCTCATTTCCTCTCTCCCCATCCTTCCGCTTCTCCCCTCCCTCCCTTAACACTCCCTCCCCTCCCCTTTCCTCCCCTCATTCTTGCAATCACTTTCCCCTCTTCCCTTCTCCATTGCTTCCCTTCCCCTCCCCTTCCCCCCCCTCATTTTCTTCCCTCCCCCTCGCCCTTCCCGTCATTCACTCTTTCCCCCTCCCCTCCCTCCCCAATAGAACTGAAGTGTTCCCAGGAGGGGGTCTGGTGTGAGCTAGCTTTCTCTCTCTCTCTCTCTCTCTCTCTCTCTCTCTCTCTCTCTCTCATCTCGTTCCAACTGACTTTTTGCATTTTATTTTCAACTCTCTCTCTCTCTCTCTCTCTCTCTCTCTCTCTCTCTCTCTCTCTCTCTCTCGTTCCAACTGACTTTTTGTATTTTACCTTCAACTCTCTCTCTCTCTCTCTCTCTCTCTCTCTCTCTCTCTCTCTCTCACTTTTATTTTCTCACTAACTTTCTCAGACACACTTCTTCAAACTTCTTCCTGGCTCTAATTTTTCTGTGACTCTTGGTTCTGCGTTTTTCTTTCTTTAATTCTCTCTCTCTCTCTCTCTCTCTCTCTCTCTCTCTCTCTCTCTCTCTCGACTATTTCATTTAAGTGAGGAGAGATTTTCCGAACGGGAGAAAATAGAGGAAGAAAAGAATGAGGGAGGGGAGGGGAGGAGAAGGGAGGAGAAGGGAGGGGAGGGAAGGAGAAGGGAGTAAAAACAGGAGGTGGGGAGGAAATGAGTCTAGCACCTCCAATCACTATGAGAGAGAGAGAGAGAGAGAGAATTTGGACAGACGGGCAGATGGATAGACAGACAGATAGATAGATAGACAGGAAAAAGACAGAGCAACAGGGCAGTGGAGCGGCCGGATGAAATCTGTGCCACAACGGGAAGGCTCCCTCTCCAGACCTGCCTGAAGAAAGTTAAATAGCATAAATGGATGTGCAAAGGTCATGGCCTCTCTCTCTCTCTCTCTCTACGTCCTCATCCTGAAGGGTCAAAACTACTGAGATTATTATTCATTTTTCATCTATGCATTTTTGGAAGTTAATTTTGCGTTTTTCATTTTCTTTAATTCTGTCTGTCTGTCTGTCTGTCTCTCTCTCTCTCTCCCTGGATGTTCGTGAAAATATATGGGTTTTAGTGTTTAATGTGGAGGGGAAAAACAAGCGGGAAAAAAAGGTGGTTTACTGAGGGGAGACTTAAGATGATTTACGAAGGGGAAACTTAAGCAAAAAGTGGATGATGTTGAGGGATGGAAGGAGGGGACGGATGGGAAAGGAAGGGAAAGATGGGAAAGGAAGGATGGGAAGGATGCTAATGGAAGGAAGCGAAGGATGGGAGAGGATAGGATGGAACAGGCAGGAAGGGAAGGATGGGAGAGGATGGAATGGGAAGGACGGAAGGGAAGGATGGGAAAGGAAGGGGAGGATGGGAAAGGAAGGAAGAGAAGGATGGGAAAGGAAGGAATGTGAAGGATGGAGCGTAGGATGGGAAAGGAAGGAAGGAAGGAAAGATGGGGAAAGGAAGGAAGGAAGGAAAGGTGGGGAAAGGAAGGAAAGATGGGGAAAGGAGGGGAAGGATGGGAAAGAAAGGAAGGGGATGACGGGAAATAGAGGGAGGTATGGATGAACATGAGAGAGAGAGAGAGAGAGAGAGAGAGAGAGAGAGAGAGAGAGAGGAAGTGTTTAGGAAGAATTATATAAATAGATTGTTTGTCTGAGAAAGAGAGAACCGGTAGCCAGGCAACCACTCCCCTCACCACTACCACCACCATCACTACCATAGCAACCACCATTCCTACCACCATCACTACCGTAACAACCATCACTACCACAACTATCACTACCATAGCAACCACCATTCCTACCACCATCACTACTATAGCAACCACCATTCCTACCACCATCACTACTATAGCAACCACCATTCCTACCACCATCACTACCATAGCAACCACCATTCCTACCACCATCACTACCATTGCAACTACCATTCCTACCATCATCACTGACACTGCAACCATCATTACCACAACCATCACTATCACTACCATAACCACAACCACCATTACCACATTAACCACCATTCCTACCACCATCACTATCACAGCAACGACCATTACCACCACCATCATACCACCACTACCATCACCAATTTCATTCCTACCAACATAATCATCCCATACCACAAACACACCCCACAACTACCATCATCACTACCACTATTCCTACCATCATCATCACTACCACCATCATAAAAATTAGCATATATTACTATTCCACCCCTTCCCTCACCTTTACCACCACCATCACCACTACCATCACTACCACAACAACCACAATTACTACCATCATCACATCCTTTGCTATTCTTGTCTTACTCTCACAGGATAGATACCACAGTTTTATCTTTCCCTATAAGAAACAGTCTCTCTCTCTCTCTCTCTCCATACCTTCCATTCCCCCTTCCTTTTTCCTTACCTACTCCTTCCTTCCTCGCCTTTCCTTTCCTTTCCATCCTTCTCTCTCCTTTCCTACTACCAACACTTCTCCTCCTCCTTTCTTCCTACTCTCCTCCTTCTCCCTTCTCTACTTTTCTTCCCACGAAGGAGAAATAATGTCTCTCTCTCTCTTCCCTCCCTCCCTTCTTTTTCTCCTTTCCTTCTTCGTTCCCCTCCTTTTTCTCTCCATTTTACCTTTCCATCAAGAATGCATGTCTCTCCCTATTTCCTCTCCCCTTCCCTTCTTCTTTTTTCCCCCTCCATCTTACCTCTCTCTCTCTCCATGCTTTCCTCCCTTCTCTTTTTTCCTCTCCATCTTACTTTTCCATCTCTCTCTCTCTCTCTCTTTCTCTGACTTCTTTCCTACCTTCTTTTCTTTTCCCTCCATCTTATCTTTCCATCTCTGTCTGTCTGTCTGTCTGTCTCTCTCTCTCACTTCTTCCTTCCTCCTCCTCCTCACCACAGAGTTATAATGCCTGATGCTAACTCAATATTTAGTCAGCCGTATTGGAAGGCTTCTCTCTCTCTCTCTCTCTCTCTCCAAGCCATTTTTTGCCCTTCCTTTTGTCCTGTTTGCTGTTTGCTTTTCTGTGTACACTCTTTCTCTCTCTCTCTCTCTCTCTCTCTCTCCCTTATCAATATTTGTCTCTTCCTCTCTTCTATTCTTTCCTTACTTTCATATCATTCCTTTCCTCCTCTTCCTCTCCTCTTTTCCCTTTCCCTGTGGTGGGGTGGGGTGGGGTGTGGTGTGTAGTGTGGTGTGGTGTGGTGTGGTGTGAATGACTGGTACAGATACACCAGCTCCTAAACCCAACTTTAATACTCTCTCTCCCTCTCTCTCAAACACACACACACACACACACACACACACACACAATTTAACCCCTTTAGTACGAAACCCGTTTGTGCTAAAACGTAATAAGTACAATTTCTGTACACTAAATTCCACTGTACTGCGATGTGCATTTCGAGAGAGTAATACCCGTTCGTTTCTCCGTAATTACCGAAATTACAGATATGAACCAGTACTGCGGAATGTACTCGTGTAGCAGTGTTCGAAGTAATGGTGTTACATTGTAGTACAATGAGAAGGAGGAGGAGGAGGAGGAGGAGGAGGAGGGAGAGAGAGAGAGAGAGAGAGAGAGAGAGAGAGAGAGAGAGAGAGAGAGAGAGAGAGAGAGAGAGACTTCAAAATCTAAAAATTCCCTTTTAATCCATTTTTAAAACGCCTCCCAATTAAACCCCAATGATAAAACACAGCCCTAAGAATGTAATATACGGTCAAGCAATGTACTTAAGTAATGAGGGTGTTACATTTATTACACAGAGGCAGTAAGGGGTAGGGAAAGGGTAGGTTCACAACGAACACTTTCTTTTCTATCCTATTTTTATCCTTCTCCCTTCAATATTACGGAGATATAACACAGCACAGTGAAATGTAATGGTGCTACAGTGTACTAAAGTAATATGGGTGTTACATAGAAGTACAGGGAGGTGGAGAGGGGGAGGAAGGTAGAGGAGACAACGGAACTAAACAAATTTCCTTTTCCATACACATACCTCGCTTTCTATCACTACTACGGATATGTAATGCGGTACAGAGGAGGGTAATGGTGTCATATGGTGTACTAAGGTAATAAGTGTGTTACAATGTAGTACAGATAGATAGATAGATTGATAGATAGAGAGAGACAGGGGGGGTAGGGACTTCGCACCACAACCTCCCTCACCCACTGTTACCTTCACCCGGGAACATCAATAGCAGGGCTGCCAACCTCTCCTCCTTGGCCCACTTTTCCCTCTTATCTACAAGTACCTCCAATCCCTCTCTCCTCCCTTGCGAATCTAAACGCCAATACTGTTTCACGAAGCTAGGGTAACGGGAGGCCTAAGCGAGATGCTAACGGGGTGAGGAGAGAAGCGTTGGTACTACTGCGTAAATACTCCCGCGCCCGTTGGGTTGGCAGGCCTGTCGTACTGTGGCGGGGTGGGATGGAGCGAATCTTCAATGAGTAACCCTACATTTCCTCCCTTTTACCTCCCTTATGTCCTTATTTCCACCTCGTCAACCCTCGAAATTCGTAAAATGGGGATCCTACTCTTTCCTTCCCCATTCCAAACCCCCATTTCAACTCAAGGGGGAGAAATAATGTCACAAAATCGAAGACTGCCAAATTCAAAATCTTCAAAACGCAACCCTCTGCATTTCCTCTCCCTAGCTTCCTTATTTCCGCCCCCGCCAACCCTCGCAATGGGTAAAATGGGGCTCGAGCTCGTACTTCCCTATAACGAAACCCCCATTTGAACTCAAGAATGTAAAATAGTGGGAAGAATCTGAATCCCCCCAATTATTCAAATATCAGTTTCCCGCCAAGTGACGTAATTACGTTGAGCCGAAATGAAATAAGACTTAGCCTCTTTATCAAGGATTTTTTTTTTTCCATCAGCGTGGCAAACATCCTTATATATTCTTTTTTTTATTATTTACTACTCCGTCTCTTGCAATTATTTTCTATTTCATATCTCGGATTTACCTTTATTTATTTATTTATTTACCCCTCTCTAGGTCGGAACAACTCTATTTCACCTACTTATTGAGTCATGGAAACCTGGGTGTTACTCTTGGCAACTGTATTTCCTCGACTCATTCAAGTATTTCAACCCGTGACCTTGGGAACTCGATCTCTGGCAGCAATGATGTCTTAACTTCACTCTTGTTACCTTTGGACGATTTGGTTGACGCCTTGGAAGAGCTCTCGCGCTGGAGGGGCTAACGCTTTCAGGCCTACGTATTCTTGAAGGGTAAGGAAGCTCCCCAACACCTATTCCTTTGCGATTTATTTTGGGATATAGCTGGTTAATACACTTTTGTACGTTATTTATGAAAAGTATGGCGACGTTTGAAAGATAATTAAAACAAGTAAGATTCTGGTGTAAAAACCAATAAAACAAATAGCAGTTTGGTGTATTAAGCAAAATAAATCGCTTAAGATAAGGTGTCACCAAGCTTCCTTAGGCTACGAGATTACAGGACTCAATCTTAAAGCCGCTTGAAGGCAGTGAATAAGCAAAATAAATAGCTTAGGGAAAGGTGTCAGGGAGCTTCCTTAGCCGACGAGAAGACAGGCCTTACTCTTACATTAAAAGCCGCCTGAAGGTAACGCTACATCAAGTGAGTGGACGGTATGCACACCCCCAAAAAAGAAAGAAAAAAAAACGGAAAACAAACCGAAAGCGAATGCCGGAAATCGAATTACTTTTTACAGAATCGAATATTTTTCCCCGCTGAACCACTTCGCTATGAGGACGTATTTTACTGTTTATTTTATTTCTATTTTATTGTTTATGTTATATTTCCTTTATTAAATTGACAAAAAGGTTAGGGTAGTGACTGATGCCAACTTTTTAAATGCAAGAAAGAAGGAACCCAAGGCCAGACGCCCGCAAAATTCTTCCCTCCAAGGAAAAAAAAGATACTATAGCAAGTATTTATCCTTCCACTTTAAAACAGCTTAAATAAAATCGTCTGGAAAAAGGAGGAAATTCAGCCTCATGTCCTGGTATCCTAAGGGTTAATTCAGGCTCCTGTGACCCACTAAAATAAATCGCCTGGTTAGCAAGGAATACGTAACCGGGCTGAAGAGGTGACACACACATACACACACACACACACACATACACATACACTGGTACATAAATACATACTGTACACAAATTTAAAACACACAAACATATACATACATAAACACACACACACACACACACACACACACACACACACACACACACAATCGAATGAAAAACAAAACTTGGGGAGGAAATACATTTTGAAAAAGTTTTGTTTTCCTGTCCTGTTTCTGACGAGCCTGCATTCGTTAGAGAGAGAGAGAGAGAGAGAGAGAGAGAGAGAGAGAGAGAGAGAGAGAGAGAGAGAGAGGTGAATGAACGATGTGATGAGAAGAGGAAGGAGAAATGTGAATGAATAATGAGGAGAGAGAGAGAGAGAGAGAGAGAGAGAGAGAGAGAGAGAGAGAGAGAGAGAGAGAGGTGAATGAATGATGTGATGAGAAGGAGAAATGTGAATGAATGATGAGGGAGAGAGAGAGAGAGAGAGAGAGAGAGAGAGACAGAGAGAGAGAGTTACCAATATCCCTCCAACGATGGCAACAGCACTGAATCACACATCAGAAGAAAAAAAAACTCATATTTTCAAACGTGACTTTACCCTCTCAAGCCCAGATGAATAAAATCGTCTGTAACTGAGCTGGGCCAATCATGAACTAGTTTCTGAGCAGTGCTATTTAAGGATATTGCATTGTAGGTGTGGAGATGGGGTGCCCTCGTGTGGTGACAAAGATAAAAATAGGATGACTCTACTGCCCGGTTACAAGAACACTCCTCAACTCACTCCCTATCCCCGGAAAGGCAGATGGTTGGCTGCAAATGTACTAAATGAATAAATAAACAATAACTTAGAAAAAATAGGGTGGCTCTATTGCCTGGTTATACAAAGGTCCCTCAACTCCCTCCCTGTCCCCGGAAAGGAGGATGGTGGACTGAAGATATATATAAACAAAAATGGAGACGAAGATTAAATGAAAGCCGTATTTAACCCCTCCAGAAGGTAAAAATGATATCCCGGAGGCAAGAAATAGTGAATAAAACACGTCATCAGAGGGAAGCGATAAAGAATTCAGTGACGAGGGGTGACGGGGTGACGTGTGAAGGCAAATGAGCCGGAAATGAAACAAGGCCGAAGCTGCACTGGGGTTTGTTTACATTTGGATATTCCGGGCGCCTCGTATGGCAACACCGGCTCCTCCCCCGCCATAATGCCAAGTTTTATTTCCTGCTACATTATTTTTCTTTATTTTTTTACCTTTCTTATATTTTTTACTACCCTTGAGGCCTGAATAGAGCCTTAAATATGAGTACTTAATAACTTTAGTCCATTAAACGTGATATATGAGTAAGAATTAGATTAGACGAAGAAATTAACACTAAATGGGAAACTGATTTTATTTCCTGTGTGATATAGTGCTGTAATTACGGCACCTGGAGGGACCTGATAGATAAAATGAAAATCTGGGGGGACCTGATAGATAAATGGAAGATCTGGGGAGGTGATAGATAAAAATGAAAACCTGGGGAGAACAGATAGATAAAATGAAAATCTGGAGAAATGATAGATAGTGAAAACCTAGAGAACTGATAGATAAAGTGAAAACCTGGAGAGAACTGATAGATAAAATGAAAATCCGGAGAGAACTGACAGACAAAACTGCCACTGATAGATAAAATAAGGTACTCATTTTCCAGCCAAAATTATGTATTCTTTCTCCCGCTTTACCTTAACAAAAAAAAAAAAAGACGATACATAAGTTTAACGATAGAAAATAATATCAAAAATAAAAACCAAAAATGAGCACCTGATTTTTGAGTTAATATGGAGATTAAGTACATATGAGAGGGGTGTGTGTGAGTTGGGAGCAGGGCGTGAGATGGCGGGGGACAGGGCGACTTGGAGGCGATTTGTTTGTGGCCACCCCAAACGGGATTGAGGCGTCTGGCAATAGATAGACAGAAGTACATGTTTACCCCGTCTGCCGAAATAATACATATATATATATTTTTTAGTATGAATAGAACAGAAAAAATTAAAATACAATATACTCAGTCCATTAGAACAGCGATATATGTGTAAAGATTGGGTGAGGAGAGTTATGTGGTAGAATGCTGGGTTATTACTGTGTGTGTGTGTGTGTGTGTGTGTGTGTGTGTGTGTGTGTGTGTGTGTGTGTGTGTGTGTGTGTGAGAGAGAGAGAAAAAAAATACGATAAAATGCTGCGTTATTACTGCTGTGTGTGTGTGTGTGTGTGTGTGTGTGTGTGTGTGTGTGTGTGTGTGTGTGTGCCAGTGCTGCCGTCTGGTGCTCCTCACTTAAATTATTCAGGAGTGAGAATGAAGGGCAAACATGGGAGATAATGTAAAAGAGAATTGGGGAGCGTGGCATGAGGTGTGTGTGGTAGCTGTGGTAGGGATGGTGATAGCTGTGGTAGAAGTGGTGGTAGGTGTGGTAGGGATGGTGGTAGGTGTGGTAGGGATGGTGGTAGGAGAGGCTGGGAAGGTGGTAGATGTGGCAGGGTTTGTGGTACTGTGGTAGGTGAGGTAGGGATGGTGGTAGGTGTGGTACGGATAGTGGTTGGTGTGGTAGGGATGGTGGTAGGTGTGGTAGGGATGGTGGTAGGTGTGGCAGGGTTTGTGGTACTGTGGTAGGTAAGGTAGGGATGGTAGTAGGTGTGGTAGAGGTAGTGGTAGGTGTGGTAGAGGTGGTTGTAGGTGTGGTAGAGGTGGTTGTAGGTGTGGCAGAGGTGGTTGTGGTGTGGCAGAGGTGGTAGTAGGTGTGGTATGGATAGTGGTAGGTGTGGTAGCCTTTGAGGTAGTGGTAGGTGGGGTAGAGATGATGGTAGTGTGGTAGGGCTTGTGGTAGTGTGGTGGAGGTGGTGGTAGGTGTGATAGATATGGTAAAATCATTCCTCATTCACAATCAGAACTACCTCCACGATAACAACTACCACCACCACAACCACAACTACCACCACCACCACCACAACCACAACTACCACCACATCGACCATAACCGTCCCTTCACCACTTCAAAACAAGTGTCATTCTCAATTTCCTATCGCCCATCCTCTCTCTCTCTCTCTCTCTCTCTCTCTCTCTCTCACCCTTTCACTACGAGGATAACCCACATCATTTTCTTCCCTTTTTTCTTTAAGTGTCTCTTTGCTACATCCATTCACAGCATCCGATTTCCGCCCACACCCGCAGACTGGGCCGCGATGTATGGACGACTCTATACAACCACTTCAGCCCGATGATTTTCCTTTTTCCTTCTCCCTCCAGACGATTTTATTCAGCTAAGGAGAGAGACTTCGAGGATCTTAACACTTTTTCCTAGGAGATTTATTTTGTTTATTACACCTTACTGTTCTTTTCTGAATTACATTAATCCTGTCAATATGCCTTTCAATTTCCATAAACAACGAACAAAATAATATTAACCAGCCATATCCAGAGATAAATCGCTAAGGAAGAGGTGTTAGGTAATGTATAAATGGATATTAACCAGCCATATCCAAAAATAAATCACTAAGGAAGAGGTGTTAGGTAATGTATAAAAGGATATTAACCAGCTATATCCAAAAATAAATCACTATGAGAGAGGTGTTAGGTAACGAGCAAAAGGATGTTTACCAGCCACATCCAAAAATAAATCGCTAAGGAAGAGGTGTTAGGTAACGTACAAAAGGATATTAACCAGCCATATCCAAAAATAAATCGCTAAGGAAAAGGTGCTAGGGAGGGAACTTGGGTCACAGCCTTCCTTAACCCCTTGCTACTAGCGATTTTTTCTAACCTGGATAAAATCGTCTGGATCGCAAGAAGAATATTAGGATGGCATAACTGTGTGTGTGTGTGTGTGTGTGTGTGTGTGTGTGTGTGTGTGTGTGTGTGTGTGTGTGTGTGTGTGTGTGTGTGTGTGTGTGTGTGTGTGTGTGTGTGTGTGTGAAATGGTAAGTGTTATTTCCGAAGAGTTGTAATGCTGCTGATTTCTCTCTCTCTCTCTCTCTCTCTCTCTCTCTCTCTCTCTCTCTCTCTCTCTCTCTCCAGTTTCTCTTTCCCGCTGCCTATGACCTCCAGTCTTTTCAATGCAGTGTGTTCAGGCATCTCGAAATAAAATGGAGCTTGATTTTTTACTTAGGAGCTGTCACTTTCTTGGATAATAATAATAATAATAATAATAATAATAATAATAATAATAATAAACTAATAATAATAATAATAATAATAGTACTCACCATCCTCGTTTTCCTCCTACACACCTGCCCTTCACCTCTTAATTAGCTTTCACTCACCTGGTCCTTCTCACTTCAACCTCACTCCTTGCTCACTTCTCTCTCGCATTTTCTTCCTCATCTCTGCTTCACTCCTTGCTCACTTCTTACAATTTCTTCCTCATCTCCTCAACTCCTCACTCATCTTACCTGCCACTCCTCATCTCACCTGCCTCTCCCGACTCACCTGAAACAAAGGTAAGAGAAACTAATTAGGCAAGGTAACACGATCACCACGCCCTAACTCACCTTATTTTTTTACTTGTTTTGCAGTCTTATTATCATTTAGCCTTCATTAACCTCTTCAGTCCAACGATGTGGTGAAGGATGTGTCTTTCAATTATCATTCCTTGTCTGTCTGTCTGTCTGTCTGTCTGTCTCTCTCACACACACACTCACTCCCCCCCCTCTCTCTCCTTCCCTCCCTCCCTTCCTCTCTCTCTCTCTCTCACACACACACACACACACACAAACTCACTAACTCTCTCTCTCTCTCTCTCTCTCTCACACACACACACACACACACAAACTCACTAACTCATCTCTCTCTCTCTCTCTCTCTCTCACACACACACACACACACACACACACACACACACACACACACACACACACACACACACAGGAACGTCCATAACAAAGTCTAATCCACCAATGGGCATGATGTTTACACTGCCTCCAGCCAATCACACCCAGCCATCTCCACCCCCCCAAAACACACACACACACACACACACACACACACACACACACACACACACACACACGCTGCAGGAAAAACAACAGAAAAACAAAGAGACGAGTGAGAGAAAATGGAATTGTCTTTGTAATTAGTAAGAATTGTACGACATTTTTTCTTTCTCCTCTTCTGTTTCTCAATTTTCTTGTCTTTCATCTTATCCTCCTCCTCCTCCTCCGCCTTCTTCTTTCTTCTTTTTCTCCTCCTCCTCTTCCTCTTCTTTTTCTTCTTCTTCTGCTCCTCCTCCTCCTCCTCCTCCTCCTCTTCTTCTTCTTCTTCTTCTCTTCCTTCTTCTCTTTTTTCTTTTTAGTTTTAATGACAATAAAAAACTCTCTTTTGCACCATTCACCTCTCTCTCTCTCTCTCTCTCTCTCTCTCCACATAACACATTCCTCACAACACAAATTCTTTTTATCTTCTCATATCAGTGCAATTCTTTCTCCTTTCTTTCTCTCCCTTCTCTTTCCTCCCTCCCTCTCCTTTCTCCCTCCTCCTCCTCTATTCTTTCCCTCGTATCATCATCCTCCCTTTCCTCTCCCTCCCTCCTTCCTATCGCTCCTATTCCCCTTCTTCTCTCCTTCTTCTCTCTTCCTTCCTTTCCTTTCCTTTCGTCCCTCCATCTATCCCCTTTTACCTCCCCTTCATCCTCCCTTTTCTCTCCCTCCACTCTCCTCCCACCTCCCTCCCTCCCTCCCCCTTACTAAAGACCTTCTTCATACCTCCCCTTCTTTCTTCCCTCCCTCCCCTTTCCTTTACTCTTTCCTTCCCTCCCATCTTCCTTTTCTCTCTCTTCTCCCCCCCCTCCATTCCCTTCTACCCCCCTCTTTCTTCTATGCTCTCCCCTCCCCCCTTCCCTCCACCTTCTTCCCATCATCCTTTTCTTTCTTCTCTCCCCTCCCCTCCCTACACCCTCCCCTCCCCTCCCCTCCCCTCATCTCTTCTCGCCTCCTCTCTTCTCATTGCACTTCTCTGTTCCACTCCCTCCCCTCCCCTCCTGTCACCATCCCTCCCTCACTCCCTCCCCTCCCCTCACCTACAATTAAGGTGTCCTGCTCTTCACAAAAGCAGCCATTGTTGTCAGCTCTCTCTCCTCTCTATCCTCCCCTCTTTTATTGCTCTCTCTCTCTCTCTCTCTCTCCTTTTTCCTCCCCTCTCTCTTATTGCTCGTCTCTCCTCTCCCTTCCTTTATTCCTTCATTCTTTCTTTATTCTCTTTCAACTAATTGCCTTTTGACTATTATCTATATTTTTTGACACACACACACACACACACACACACACACACACACACACACACACACACTGACAGGTAGATGGTTAGACAGATAATATACATAGATAAGTAGACTGAGTGATAGATAAATAGATAGACAGATAGACAGACAGACTGACAAAGGTAGACAGCTCAATAAATACCATGTACATAGGAAGACAGACTGACAGGGATAGATAGACAGATAGACATATATACCCCTGATAGATACAATGATTTATCTTTCCAGTACAATCTACTATTAATCTATACTTTCCTTCCTTTATAATTCCGCTGATTTTTATTTTAGTTCATTTTATTTAACACATTTACTTAATTCACAAGGGAAGCCTTTACTAACTCTATCATTCTTTCTCCTTCCGTCATTCTTCCCTCTTTCTCCTTTTCCTCTCCTTCTTTCCTCCTCCCCCTTCCTCCTTCTCTTCCTTTACTATCTTTTTTCAGGCACTTCTCTTCTTCCCCATCTCTCCTTCCTTCTTTCATCTTCCTCCTCCTCCTCCATTCTCTCCTTTCCTCTCCCTCCTCCTTCTCTATATTCTCTTCTTTCCTCCATTTCCCCTTTCTTCCCTTTCCCCCCTTATTCTCTCGTCTTTCTCCTCCTCCTCATTTCCTCTCCCTCCTCCTCATCCACTTTCTTTCCTCTTCCGTCTCTCCCTCTTTCTTCCCTTTCCCTTATATTCCTTCTTCCTCCTCCTCCTTCTTCTCCTCTTCTTCCTCTCCCTCCTCCTCATCCACTTTCTTTCCTCCTCCATCTCTCCCTCTTTCTTCCCCTTCCTTTACATTCTTTCCTCCTCCTCCTCCTCCTCTTTTCAGCGAAGTTTTTCCACCGATATATTCTTTTCCTCATTCATCTTCGTCTTTCTGCCCTTCCTCTTCCCTTGATATGTTCCTCTTTTTTCCTCTCCTCTTCTTCCTCCTTCCTCTCAATCCCCCTTTCTGATCTCTCAAACCTTCTTCCTTCCTCTTCCTTTCTCAATTTCCCTCTTATCTCTCAAAACTGTCTTCTTCTTCTTCATCATCATCGTCAAACCCTCTCTTATCACTCAAACCTTCTTCTTCTTCTTCTTCCCCCTTCTTCTCCTCCTCCTCTTCTTTTTCCTTTCCTTTTTCAATCTCCCCTTCATTTCCCAAACCGTCTTCTCTTTCTTCATCAACCCCCCCTCTCTCATCTCTCAAGCCTCCTCCTCCTCCTCCTCTTCATCATCATCATCATCATCATCACCATCATCATCTTCCTCTTCTTCTTCCTTCTCCTCCTCCTCATTCTTCTTCTTTCTTTTTCTTCCTCCTCTTCGTCTGGGGTACCAAGAATGAACTTCAAAAATCGTCTGGAGGCAGCAAGAATAGACTAATAAAACAATAAAACTCTAAAAATAATAAAACTAAGAATAAAACCGTCTAGAGATAGCAATATGAGCCTAAAAAACCGTCATGGCGCTGGAAGGAGTCAGTTCTGCCATTTTTCATCTCAAAATTAATTCCAGGTTACGTAAAAAAGAAAGTGCTCGTAAAAGTTTAACGGTACACGACCCGGGTTTAATGAGGAGAATCCCAAGGTAAACAAGAACCGCTACTGGCCTGACGTCATAATCTTTTCTCTTTTCTGTCTACTTATCCTTCTTCCTTCCGTCTACTTCTACTCTTTATCCTCCCTTTCTACTTTTTTCAATTTTAAACGTATCTTTATTTTGTCTACTGTCCTCTCCTCTCTTTCCTCTTCTCTGTCTCAAATTATCCTTCTTAACGTCTCCTTTTACTCTTCCTTTTCCATTTCTTTTCTATTTTGTAATACTTAAACGCACCCTTTTTTTTTTATTTATTCTCTCTCTCTCTCTCTCTCTCTCTCTCTCTCTCTCTCATTCCTATCACTTTTCTTGTCCCCTTCTCTTACTCATCTTCTCCTTTTTCCTTTTTTCTGGCTGTTTTCCCTCTTTTTATTCTTTTTTTCTTTCATACACTTCTCATTAAATTTCCCCTCACCTTTTTTCCATTCCATCATTTCTTATTCACTTCTTCACTTTTCCTCTTTCTCCTTCCTCTCCTTTTTTTTCTTCCTTCACTTATTTCTCTTCCTTCCACCCTTCTCTTTTTCTTCTTCGTCCCTTCACTATTGCCCAATTTTTTCCCTTCCCCTCTTCTTACCCTTCTCTTTTCTTCTCCCTTTTTCACCCCTCACTTTTTCCTCTTCTCTTCTCCTTCCCCTCTTCTTAGTCTCCTTTCTTCTCTTTTCTTCTTCCCTTTTCTTATTCTAGTTTTTAAGTACCTGATATCCGGGGAACTGATCTCCTTAAGTCCACATAACACAATATCCTGACGTCTTTTTTGTATTTTTTCTTCCTCCTCCTCCTCCTCTTTTTCCACCTCTCTTCCTCCTCCTCCTCCTCTTTTTTTTTCTACTGCCTCCTCTTCTTCCTCTTTTTCTACTTCCTCCTCCTCATCCCCTTCTTCCTCGACGCACTGGTTCCATTTTTAGCCACGTGAGAGTTAAGTACGCATGGCGCGTTGGAGCCATGTTGGTTGCACGTCCTACTCTTCAGCTTCTGTTTTTCTTTCCTTCTGGCTTATCTCCACGCCTTATTAATGGGTTTTGGAGTGGCATTTATTGCGTTGGGGTAATGGGGGACTGGTGTGGGCGTGTGGGTGACAAGGGGGAATGGGGTGGCGGGAAAAATGGGGAAAGAGGAGATGGGTGGAGAGTGAGCGTGGGGTTTGTTGTCATTGATCAGCTGATGGTGACGTCACGTGCCCCGCCCCCCGCCACCACCACCACCACCATGTCCTACTCCCCTTCCCCCCTCCCTCCCTCTCTCTCGTGCCCCATCTCACTTTCTCCTCACTGGACACTGCTCTAGCGGCTCTTTTTACATATAATCTCTCTCTCTCTCCCTCTTCACACTACTTCAACACGAGGACGCCATGTTTCATTCACCATCTCACTGAAACCGTGAGAAAAAGTAGAACATTAGCACTGGTGATACGGTGGGTGACGGCGACTTGGAGGCGTTTTGTTTGCGGCCACCCTTTGCGGGATTAGGGCGTCGGGCAATAGATAGATAGATAGATAGATAGATTTTCCAAGTAATTACAAAAGCTATAGAAAGAAAATGCATAGTTTTTAGTTACATTAAATTGTTTTCAGTAGAACATACAGTAGTTTGGTCACGTGGAGAGGATGGAGAGCGAGAGACTGACAAGGAGAGAGTGAGAGGGGTGGAGGGGGGAGAAGAAGGAGAAGGCCAAGGATGAATGAATGGTATGATAGAATGGTATATATATATGATGGAATGGTATGATAGAATGGTATATATATGATGGAATGGTATGATAGAATGGTATATATATGATGGAATGGTATGATAGAATGGTATATATATGATGGAATGGAATGAGATGGTATGACAGAATGGTATGAGATGCTATGACAGCTGGTATAATAGAATGGTATATATATTATTTACCAAGCTTTATCCAGAAGTAGACATAGCCTGCTCATGATAATCTTTTTTTAATGTCTTATAAAAAAATAATTATCGCCGACTAAGATTTACCGACGTTACCCCCTCGAAGACAAAATTAATTGAGAGAGAGAGAGAGAGAGAGAGAGAGAGAGAGAGAGAGAGTACACTTCTAAGTCTTGGATGATGCAACGTGTGCCAATTGTACGCTTAGGTACTGTACTGCCTGAACTACCTGCCTCGCCTCTGCCTGTCCCCTTCACCTCTTTGCCTAACCTGCGTCCTCACCTGCCTCACTTCTGCCTACCTGCCTCCCACCTCTACCTAACCTACCTGCCTCACCTCTGCCTACCTGCCTCCCCGTCTGCCTCACTTCCTCATCTACTTCCAAACATGCCTCACTAATCTGCCTACCTGAACATCCTCGGTCTGAACGATCTACTACCTGCCTCAGAGAGAGAGAGAGAGAGAGAGAGAGAGAGAGAGAATGCCATCAATGGAATGGAAATTTGGGTGCAGGGAAGATGGGTGTGCGAGTGAGCGAGTGAGGGAGAAAAAAGAGAGCGAGTGTGAGGGAGGGAGAATTGTGTTGAATGTTTTGTGTTGTATTTTTCTCGTCCCTTCCCTTTGATACCTGTTCCTCCTCCTCCTCCTCCTCTTCCTCTTCCTTCTCCTTCTCTTCTTCCTCTTCCTCCTCCTTCCTCTTCTTCTTCCTCTCCTCCTCTTCCTCCTGCTTCTCCTCCTCCCTCTTCTCTTCATCCTCCTCCTCCACTCTCGAAGTGTCATCTACCAATCAGATGCAGGCAGACAGATAGATCAGATAGACAGATACTGATAAGGAGACACACACACACACACACACACACACACACACACACACACACACACACACACACACGACAAATTTACACAGAAATACATAAACTCAAAGAAAGATGAAAGGCGTGGAGGGAGAAAGGAAAGAGAGGGAGAGAATATTAAGGGAGTGATGGAGGGAGGGAGAGAAGGGAGAGGCGAAAGGGGTAAGGAAGGGGAGAGGGAGGGAGGGAAGGGAGAGGCGAAAGGGGTAAGGAAGGGGAGAGGGAGGGAGGGAAGGGAGAGGCGAAAGGGGTAAGGAAGGGGAGAGGGAGGAAAGCAAAGGGAATGGGAGGGAAGTAGGGAGAGACAAAGAGGCAAGATTTACTGTGCCAGGGAGGAAGGGAGGGAGGGAGGGAAAGGGAGAGAAGCGAGAGGGAGAGACAAAGGCTATGGGAGAGAGGGAGGGAGGGACGGACGAAGGGAAGACGAAGAAACGTGGGAGGGAGGGAGGGAGGGAGGGAGGGAGGGTGAAGAGTGAGTTAAAAACGGAAGAAAGGGAGACTATAAGAGGAGAGACGGAAGGAGGAAGGGAGGGAGCACCGTGTGGGGGGGAAAAAGGGAGGAAAAATAAGGAAGAGGAAGGAAAGAGGAGAAAGGATGGGAAAAGAGGGAAGGAGAAGAAGGAAACAGGGAGAGAGGGAGAAGAAAAA
>NC_137061.1:2518015-2538015 GCF_032717465.1 Coenobita brevimanus | reverse complement strand
CCTTCTTCCTCTTTTCCATCTTCTCTCTTCCTCCTTCCACCTTCTCTCTTCCTTCTACTTCTTCCTGTCTTCATCCGTCCATCTTCTCTCTTCTTCCCTTCTTCCTCCTACCTTCTTCTTCCTATCTTTTCTTCCTCCATTCTTCCTCTCTTCTTCCTCCCTCCTTCCTCCTCCTCCTCTTGACGACTCAATAAAGGATACTAGAAGTGATCCATCAGAGGGGAGGGGGGAGGGGGAGGGGGAGGAAGGGGAGGAGGAGAAGAAGGAAGGGGAGGGGGAGGGGGAGTGGAAAGGGGAGGGGGACTGGGAGGGAGTAGAGGGATGGAGGAAGGATGGAGGCACGTGGAGAGAGGAGAAGGGGTAGGAAAGGGAAGTGGAGAGGGATGGAGGAGGGGAAGGAGGGAGGTGGAGGGATGGAGGAGGGAAGGAGGGAGGTGGACAGGAATGGAGGAGGGAAGAGGAGAGAAGGATGGAGGAGGGAATGATGGAAGTGGAGAGAGATGGAGAAGGGAAAGAGAGAAGTGGAAAGGATGACAAGAAGGAGGAAAAGGAAGAAGGGAATTAAGAAGGAAGTGGAGAGAGAGAGAGAGAGAGAGAGAGAGAGAGAGAGAGAGAGAGAGGAATGAAAGGAAGTGATAGGGGGGGTTAGATGCGGTGGGAGGAAGGGAAGAGGGAAGGGAAGGGGAAGGGGAAGGGAGAGGGAGGGGGAGGGGAGAGGGAGGGGAAGGGGGTGAACTACTCCATCATCGATTAG
Source organism: Coenobita brevimanus (assembly GCF_032717465.1). Lineage (NCBI taxonomy): Eukaryota > Metazoa > Arthropoda > Malacostraca > Decapoda > Coenobitidae > Coenobita > Coenobita brevimanus. The sequence goes on along the minus strand of NC_137061.1, from coordinate 2,537,261 downwards.
GCACAGGAATGAAGGGAACCTGTTGGGGGGAGGAAGGGAAGGGGGAGGGGGAGGGAGGGGGTAAGGAAGGGGGAGAGGAGAGAAGGGAAGGGAGAGGGAGGGGGAAAGTGAGAGGGGAAGAGGCAGAAGACAAGAGGGGAGGGGAATGGAGGAGAGTATTGGGAGGAAAGGAGGGGGAAGAGAGGTAGAGAGGGAAAGGGGAAGAGGAGGAAGTGGGGGAGGAAGGAGAGGAGGGGGAGGGGGAGGGGGAGGGAGATGGGAGGGGGCAGGGGGTGGGGAAAAGGAAGGGAGGTGAGGAGAAGACGGAAGAGGGCATGAAGGAAGGCGGGGAGAGGTAAGGGAGAGAAAAAAAATCTCTCTCTATACATACCTACCTACCTGCACCTAAATATAATGTGTGTGTGTGTGTGTGTGTGTGTGTGTGTGTGTGTGTGTGTGTGTGTGTGTGTGTGTGTGTGTGTGTGTGTGTATATAAATTCAAATATACATAAACAGAGTATATAATTAAAACGTACATGAAAAACACACACAAATATACATCGTTTGCTGATACGTAAAAAACCATTGAATATATCCAAGTATGTATGTATGAACGTATGAATGTATGTAGGTATATATGTATGTGCATGTAAAGATGAATATATATGTACGTATGATGTGTATGTATGTATGTGTGTATTTTGTATGTATGTATGTATGTTTTCCCTTTGTTTTCCCGTCATTTCTTTTCACTTGCTCTCTTTACCTATTTTATCACTTCCCTTCAATTCTCTCTCTCTCTCTCCCTCTCTCTCTCTCTCGTTCCTCCTCCTCTTTGTTCTCCCTCTCTCTCCCTCTTCCCTTTCCTCTCCCTGGGGTCGAGGAGGGAGGAGAGGAGGGAGGGAGAGAAGACGGAGGGGAGGAGAGAGGGAGGAAGAGAAGAAAAGCTGAGAGAACTGGGTGAAGGAAATAGAGAGGAAGGATGAAGAGAGAAAGAGAGAGAGAGAGAGAGAGAGAGAGTTTCCCTTTCATTATTTCCTCTCCCATACAACCTATTTTTAATTCAAAGCTCACCCTTTCCAAAAGCACTTCAAAGCTCTCCACCACTCTCTCTCTCCCTCTCTTTCTCTCTCTCTCTCTCTCTCCGGTGGTTGAACGGAAGGGCTAGCGTAAGTATGGCTTCTACCGCAAGCACACAGGCAAGCATTAGCGTAGGTAGGTAGGTAGGTAGGTAGGTAGGCCGGTCGGTTGGTAGGAAGGAAGGAAGGAAGGAAGATAGGCAGGTAGGTAAGTAGGTAGACAGGAAGGAAGGAAGGAAAGAAGGATGGAAGGAGGGAAGGAACGAAGGAGGGAAGGAACGAAGGATGGAAGGAAGGTAAGAAGGAAAGAAGATTGGTTGGTTGGTAGGTAGGTAGGTAGGTAAAGAGAGAGAGAGAGAGAGAGAGAGAGAGAGAGAGAGAGAGAGAATGACACCAGACACCCCTAGGCCTACCCACATAACCACACACTTGCCTAAAACCCTGTACACTTGATAGGTAGGTAGGTAGGTAGGTAGGTAAGTAGGTAGGCAGGTAGGTAGGCAGCAGACAGGTGAGAATAAATAAAGAAATGAAGGTAGGTAAGTAAGTAAGTAGGTAGGTAGGTAGGTAGGTAGGTCGGTCGGTTGGTAGGTCGGTCAGTAGGTAGGTAGGTTCGAAGGCAGGTAAGGTAGGTAGGTTCATTGATTATTTGTTTGTGCGGTTTTCTGACTGGTAGGTAAGTACTGTAGGTTTGTAAGTAGGCATGTAAGTACTGTAGGTCCGTAAGTAGGTAGGTAGGCATTTGTTGACATTGTGCCTCTTCAGTACGACAACCTTTTTTTAACGAATAATTTTAGTAATTTTCAACTTACGTGAGAGAGAGAGAGAGAGAGAGAGAGAGAGAGAGAGAGAGGCTACTATCACCACCCAACCACACACCGCCCTCCTCCCTCATTCTCATATTACCCCCCCCTCTGCTCCCCCCACCCCCCATACCCTCACCCCCTACATATGCACGTGTCATCACCATCATCATCATCATAATCATCACCATTATCATCACCATCATCATATCTTCCTACTCATCACTGCCACCTTGACTCTCAGCATCATTATCTCTCTCTCCTCCTGCTAATCATCATCATCATCATCATCATCACGCGAATCATTATCGTCAATACTTTATCATCATCATCATCACCATCATCATTATCTGCTCGCTTTTTCTTTCTCTCGTTCCCGCCAAAGTCGCCTTCTTCTGCCGATGTGCGTAGGCGTTGTTCCCGCGCGCGCCAAAACACACACACACACACACACACACACACACACACACACACACACACACAATTATCGTAACCACTCCAATAACATACAAATCCATTCAAACACACACACACACACAATTATCGTAATCACTTCAATAATATAAAGATCCATTCACACACACACACACACACACACACACGTTTCCCCTCAAAGCATACACATACAGAAAACGTACATAGAAGACGCGTACACAAAGGAAGAAGGGAGGGAGGAAGGAAGGGAGAGAAAGGCAGGAGGGGAGGGGAAGAAGGTAGGAAAGATGTATGTATGTACGTAGTGCAGGTGGAGGGGGTACCTAGGAATGGGTGGGGGGGTGGGGGGGGTGGGGGGGAAGATGTTCAGAGGACGAGCGGACGATAACCCCACCCTTCCCACCCATCCTTCCACCCACCCATCCTTCCCACCCACCCAACTCATACCCCAGCTCCACATCCATGAACCTCTTCACTCCAAGGACCCGTTTTTCACGTCATTCACACCTGTTTTTCACGTCATTCACACCTGTTTTTCACGTCATTCACACCTGTTTTTCACGTCATTCACACCTGTTTTTCACGTCATTCACACCTGTTTTTCACGTCATTCACACCTGTTTTTCACGTCATTCACACCTGTTTTTCACGTCATTCACACCTGTTTTTCACGTCATTCACACCTGTTTTTCACGTTATTCACACCTGTTTTTCACGTCATTCACACCTGTTTTTCACGTCATTCACACCTGTTTTTCACCTCATTCACACCTGTTTTTCACGTCATTCATATAATCTTCAAATTAACTAATCTTTGGAGAGGCTGTTATAATCTTAAGGAGTTACGTATCTCTTTTAGTTATTCCTTAAGATCAAACATCTTTTCTCCCCATACACCCCTCTTCCCCCTCCCTCACCCCTACACCCACTCCTCACCCCCTCCCTTACCCATACACCTACACCATCACCCCCTCCCTCTCCCCATATACCCCTCATCCCCCTCCCTCACCCCTACACCCACTCCCCCATACACCCACTCCTCACCCCTACACCCACCCTACACTCCCTCCCTCACCCATACACCCACCCCACACCCCCTCCCTCACCCCTACACCCACCCCTCCCACCATACATCCTCTCTCCCACACATTAATTTTTCCCCTGTCAACATCCTTTCTCCTGTTCCAGCTTCCTTCCCTTCCTTCACCTTCCCTTCCCCTCCTCCCTTTCCCTTCTTTCCTTACCCTCCCTTCCCATTGTTCCTTCCTCTTCCTTTCCTTCTTCTACTCTCCCTTCCTTCCTTCACTTTCTTTTCCTTCCTTTTCCCTTTCCAGTATTCCCCCACACACGTCCCCTTCCCTTTCCTTTCCTCTCCTTTCCTTCCCTTCCGTATTCTTCCCATCCCATCCCTTCCCTTCCCTTACCTCCCCCTCCCATCATTTCCCTTCCTTTCCCCATCAATCTTTTCCCTCCTTTCCTTTCCCATACTCTTCCTTCCCTTCTTGGATTCTCCTCTTCCTTTCCACTTTTCTTCCCTTCCTTTCTGCTTTCCTTCCCTTTCTTTCTCTTCATCTCCCTTCCTTTCCTCCATCCCTTTGCAAATTTCGTTTCTCTCTTTTCCATAAGTAAATTTTATCATAACTCCTCTCTCTCTCTCTCTCTCTCTCTCACACACACACACACACACACACACACACACACACACACACACACACACACACACACTGAATCCGCCAAAAGAAATCACATCAAATTAGGTTGTGCTCCAGAGGTTTAAGTCCACACCTGAGAGAGAGAGAGAGAGAGAGAGAGAATTAAGTTAATCGAGAGGTAAGGGAGCTGGAGGGGAAGGGAGGGAAGGAGGGAGAGAGTTAATTGGAGGAGACGAAGAGAGGAGGAGGAGGAGGAGGAATGTAAGAAAGGACGTGGAGAGAGAGAGAGACAGAGACAGAGAAAGAGAGAGAGAGAGAGAGAGAGAGAGAGAGAGAGAGAGAGAGAGAGAGAGAGAGATGGATGAGGATAGGGGAACATTAGAAAGGAGAAGAGGAGGAGAAGGAGGATGGAGGAAAAAATATGAAGATGGAGGGGGAGAGAGGGAGGGAAGGAGAGAGGGAGGGAGGAAAATAGAAGCGGAAGTGTGGGTGAGGCGTAACACAGAAAAACAACTCTATTTTACATACCTCTCTCTCTCTCTCTCTCTCTCTCTCTCTCTCTCTCTCTCTCTCTCTCACTCTCTTTCTCTCTCCCTCAGCTTTCATTAACCCCTTCACTATTTCTCTCCTCACCTGAATAAAATCGTCTGAAGGAAGCAAGAGTGAAATACAGAATGAATCGGAGGCTGAAAGGAGTTAAGGATTGTGGGAAGGTAGTTAGCAGGTGTTTTTATCAAGATACCTGAGCACAGAAAACGGGATGCGATAGATAGATAGATAGAAAGACAGAGGACAGAGCCACCACCACCACCATCATCACCATCATCATCTTCATCACCACCATCATCATCTTCATCATCATCACCATCATCATTATCATTATCAACATCACCACCACCACCCTCATCATCACCATCATCATCATCATCACCATCATCATCACCACCATCATCATCATCATCATCATCATCATCATCACCACCCACCACCACCATCATCATCATCATCATCATCATCATCATCATCATCATCATCATCTCACCACCCACCCTACTTCATCAACAGGTCTTTTTCATTTAACTTTTTTAATTAGATGGGGAAGGGGGAGGGGGAATGGGGAGGGGTAGGAGGGAGGGGAAGGGGAGGGGGGGTCATGGAGCACCGCATTTAGCCTGACTTGTGACCTGCCGGGGTGAAATGATCTAAGAAGGGGGGACGGAGGGGTGGGGATGATGGTGGGTGGGGTGGGATGGGATGATGATGGGGTAGGGATGGAAGGGGGAGAGTTGGGGTGGGGTGGGGCGGGGTGGGGATGGAGGAGGACACTTGGGGTGAGGTGGGGATGGATGGGGAGGGAAGAATTTGGGTGGAGTGGGGAGGGGTAGGTTGGGGAAGGTAAAATATGGGTGGATTGATATTGGGTGGGGTGGGGAGGGGTGGGGAAGATGCTGGGTGGGGTGGGATGAGAAAGATAGATTGGGGAGGGGTGAGGAAGACACTGAGTGGGACTTGGGGGGACGGAGGGGAGATGATGGGAGGGGGTGGGGAGGAAATGAAGTGTAGTGGAAATGATAAGTGAAAATAGCTTCTGTGATGCCTACCAACCATTTCACACCGAGTACTCACACTCTCTCTCTCTCTCTCTCCAAACGATTTTCTTCATCTTATGGAGAGCCTGCTGACTAGGAGGGTGAGATACAGCCTTCATGCACTTCTTCGTGACTAGCGTACTCGACTACGATCAATAAAAGTGATATAAAAAGAATAATAGTAATAAAATATTGTCCTTCGGCAGAAACGATACAAAAATAAAAACAGCAAATAAAAAAAATGAAGACAACAATAACAGCAACGACAACAACAATTACTGGACAGGTTGGCGTTTTCAAGAGTGTAAACATTTGTGGAGGCGATTTGTTTGTGGCTACCCCTTACGGAATTAAGGCGTCTGGCAATAGATAGATAGATAGATAGATAGATGGATAGATAAACGGCCTTTAGAACACACCTGTACCTTTTCATCATTACAGGTGAGGTAGAAGTCACATACCTGTAGGAGAGAGAAGGCAGGTGTTAATAATAATAATAATAATAATAATAACAACAACAACAACAACAGTAGTAGTAGTAGCAGTAGTATAACAAATAATAATAATAATAATAATAATAATAATAATTGTGGTACACGTGGTAGTAGTTGTAGTTATGGTGGTATATAAGGTAGTAGTTGTGGTGGTAGTTATGGTAGCAGTTAGTATGGTGGTAGATAAGGTAGTAGTAGTTATGGTAGGTAAGGTAGTAGTAGTGGTAGTTATGGCGGCAGTAGTGGTAGATAAGGTAGTAGTAGTGGTAGTTATGGCAGCAGTAGTGGTAGATAAGGTAGCAGTAGTGGTAGTTATGGTAGATGGGGTAGATAAGGGTAGATTCGACCTACATGCCTCACCGTTGTAGTCTGGCTTCCTACATTCCGCCATCTCGGTCATCTCCTCCTCCTCCTCCTTGTCTTCCTGTGTAATTTTTTCTTCACCTTCGTTACTAATAATTTTGTGTGTGTGTGTGTGTGTGTGTGTGTGAACAGAATATTAGAGAGAGAGAGAGAGAGAGAGAGAGAGAGAGAGAGAGAGAGAGAGGGGAGTCATTTCTCAGGACAAGTGGAGGAATGGAGATGAATAGTGTCTACTGTAAAGGGGAGGGGAGGGGAGGAAGGGGGAGGGGAAGAAAGAGAGGAGGAGGAAGGGGAGGGGAAGGGAGGGGAAGAAAGAGAGGAGGAGGAAGGGGGAGGGAGGGGGAGGGGAAGAAAGAGAGGGAGGGAGGGGAGGGGAAGGGAGGGGATGAAAGAGAAGGAGGAGGAAGGGGGAGAGAGGGAAGGAAGAAGGAAAACAGGATGAAAGGAGAGAAAAGGAGAAATGTAAGAGGGAAGGGAAGCGGGGAGGGAAGAGAGAGAGAGGAGGAGGAGGAGAAGGAGGAGGAAGGGTAAAAGGAAGAGAGGGGAGAAGGAAGTGAGGGGGTGGGGAGGGGGAGAGAGAGAGAGAGAGAGAGACGAGCCTGTACATTTATCTCCTATGTACAGTTAAATCCAGTCATGTGCACTTAACCCATGTACACCTTCTCCATGTACATATTTACCTGGTGCTCATTAAGGTATGTACGTAAAAATGGGGCTTCATCCATTAGGGACATTAATGAAGCGTGAAGACCCTCTCTCTCTCTCTTTTTCTCCCTCCTCATTAGTATCTCTCTCTCTCTCTCTCTCTCCATTTTTCTCCTTCATCATTAGTATTTCTCTCTCTCTCTCTCTCTCCTTCCTCATTAGTATTTCTCTCTCCCTCTCTCTCTATTTTCCTCTCTTCATTATTCTCTCTCTCTCTCTTCGTATTTTCCTCCAACTCCATTAGTATTTCTCTCTCTCTCTCTCTCTCTCTCTCCCTTTGTATTTTCCTCCCACTCCATTAGTATTTCTCTCTCTCTTCTATCTACATTGTCTTTCTCATTTGTGCTTTCCTCCCTCCTCATTAGTCTCTCTCTCTCTCTCTCTCTCTTTTTCTCCTTCCTCATTAGTATTTCTCTCTCCCTCTCTCTATTTTCCTCTCTTCATTATTCTCTCTCTCTCTCTTTCTTTGTATTTTCCTTCCACTCCATTAGTATCTCTCTCTCTCTCTCTCTCTTCTATCTACATTATCTTTCTCATTTGTGCTTTCCTCCCTGCTCATTAGTCTCTCTCTCTCTCTCTCTCTCCTTGTCAGTTAAGCCTAGGGAGTTTGATTTGTGTGAGAGAATGTGACACTCTCTCTCTCTCTTCCCACTGATTTCCTTCCTATTTCTTCCTAGTGTCTGCTTCCCTATTTCTTACCTATCTTCCTATTTCTTATTTCCTAGCTCCCTATTTCTTCCCTATTTCTTCAAAGATGCAATTATAACTACATCATTCAGCTTTATTTCCTCCCAGAACGAAGAGAGGTTGTTAATGAGTAGGGATAGAAGGAGGTGGATAGGTAGGTAGATAGATAGATAGAGAGAGATTGATTGATAGATAGATGGATAGAAAGTGTGTGGAGAATTGACTTTTCCTCCCTCCTCCTCCTCTCTCACTCCCCTCTCCATGTAGACTATCTTAATCTTCCTCCCTCTTTCTCTCCCTCTATCCTTCTCCCCCCAAATCCCTCCCCTTATCCCCTAATCCCTCCCTCCCTCCCTCCCATCTATCCTATTCCCCCTCTGCTCATCACGTTTAATGCTCCCTTTCCCCTCCCCTCCCCTCCCCTCCCCATCCCTCATATTTCTCCTTTACCCTCTCCTCCTTTTTTTCCCCTCCCTTCTCCACCCCTCCCCTTCTCTCTCTCTCTCCTTCCCTTCCCCCTTCTGTTTTTCCATCCTTCCCCTACTCTCCCTTCCCCTCCCCTTCCTCTCACATTTCTCTTTTTCTCTCTCCTCCTCCTCCTCTTCTCTTCCCTCTCTCTTTTTCTCATCCCTTCCCCTACCTTTGTCTCCCCTCTCCTTCCCATGTTTTCCCACTCCCCTCTCCCCTTTTCTATTTCTCCTCTCCTCCTCTTCCACCCCCCTCCTTTTCCCTCTTCCTTCCCCCTCCTCTGTTTTTGTATCCCTCCCCTCCCCTTACCATTTTACCTAACCCCCTCCCCTCCTGCATTTTCCCCTTCCTCTTTCCTCCTCTCTTCCTTCATCTTCACCCTTCCCTCCCCTCCTCTCTCTTCCCCTCTTCTCTCGATTCCCCTTCCTTCCCCATCTCCCCTCTACCTATTCCCCCATCTTCTTCCCTCCTTTTCTCTCTCTTCCCCTCCCCTCCTTCCCTCTCTTCTCCCCTCCCCCACTTCTTTCTCATCTCTCCTCTCTCCTCATCACAGAAAATCTCTCTCTCTCTCTCTCTCTCTCTCTCTCTCTCTCTCTCTCTCTCTCTCTCTCTCTCTCTCTCATTCTTCCTTCATACTTTCCTTCCTCATTCATTATTATTATCTAACGTTACTATGGAAAGAAGGAAGAAAGAGAGGAAGAAAGGAAAGAAAGCTAATGGGAAGGAAAGAAGGAAGGATGGATGGATGGATGGATGGATGGAAGGAAGGCAGGCAGGAAGGAAGGAAGGATGGATGGAAAGAAGGAAAGAGGGAAGGAAAGAAGGAGGGAAGGAGGGAAGGAAGGAAGGAAGGAGGGAAACATTCATCTCTCTCACCTGAAAATTTACATCTTAGGAACCTGTGTGTGTGTGTGTGTGTGTGTGTGTGTGTGTGTGTGTGTGTGTGTGTGTGTGTGTGTGTGTGTGTGTGTGTGTGTGTGTGAATGTCTATCTATGTATATGTATGTATGTACGTGGGTGTACATGTGTGGGTTATAGACGTGTACAAGCTTCATGTACACGTGTATGGTTTGTTTGTGTGTACATTTTTGTCTACATGTGAGAGCAAATAAAGGTGCATTTAGTTTACATGTAAACGTGTGATGTCAGGTTGTGTATGTATGTACGTATGTATGTATGTATGTGTGTGTCAGTATATATGTACGTATGTATGTACATGATGTATGTATGTATGTACGTGCAGGATGATGTATGTACGTGCAGTATGTATGTATGTACAGTACGTGCAGTGTATGTATGTATGTATGTGTGTATGTATATATGTATGTATGTACGTATGTGTGTGTGTATATATGTATATGTATGTACGTATGTATGTATGTATGTATGTACGTATGTATGTATGTATGTGTAGGTATGTCCACGCCCACACTCTTAATTTCCGCCCCTTGCTGGAGTTTTTTCCTTTTTGTGAGGGGAAAGAGGGAGAGGGAGGGAAGGAGGGAAGGAAAGAGGGAGGGAAGGAGGGATGGAAGGAAAGAGGGAGGGAGAAGGAAGGATGGAAGGAAAGAGGGAGGGAGAAGGAAGGACGGAAGGAAAGAGGGAGGGAGAAGGAAGGATGGAAGGAAAGGGAGGGAGAAGGAAGGATGGAAGGAAAGAGGGAGGGAGAAGGAAGGATGGAAGGAAAGGGAGGGAGAAGGAAGGATGGAAGGAAAGAGGGAGGGAGAAGGAAGGATGGAAGGAAAGAGGGAGGGAGAAGGAAGGATGGAAGGAAAGGGAGGGAGAAGGAAGGATGGAAGGAAAGAGGGAGGGAGAAGGAAGGATGGAAGGAAAGAGGGAGGTAGAAGGAAGGATGGAAGGAAAGAGGGAGGTAGAAGGAAGGACGGAAGGAAAGAGGGAGCTGGGAGGGACGGGAGGGCGAAAAGGGAAGAAAACGAAGGAAGGGGGGAGGGAAAGAGGGAGGGAGAGGGAAGAGACGAGCGGGAGGGGGAGGGAAGGACGGAAGGAAAGAGAGGGAGGGGGAAGGAGGGAGAGGAAGGGAGAGGGAAGAGAGAAAGAGGAAGAGTGAAGGAAAGAGGGATGGTGAGAAGGAATTAGGGAGAGGGAGGGAAAGAAAGAGGGACGGGGGAGGGAAAGAAATAGGGGAGGAGGAAAGGAAAAAGGGAGGGGGAGGGAAAGGAAAAAGGGAGGTAGAGGGAAAGAAAGAGGGAGGGAGGGAGGGAAGGAGGCCATAGAGGAGCAATAGAGAGAGAGAGAGAGAGAGAGAGAGAGAGAGAGAGAGAGAGAGAGAGAGAGAGAATGGCTAATATGAATCAATGATGCAATTCCGTGAGGTGATTGAAGCAAGCGGTTCCTTGGGCTCGCGGGGCAGGGGGGAAAATAGGAAACTAATGGGGGAAATAGGGAGGAAATTGGGAGAAATGGGAGGGATATGAGGAGAAATAGGGAGGAAAATAGGGAGGAAATAGGGAGAAATGGGAGGGAAATGGGGAGATGAGGAAAATAGGGAGAAATGGGAGGGAAATGGAGAGAAAACGGGGAAAATTGAGAAATGGGAGAATGGAATAGGGAAGGAAAAAAGGATACAGGAAGGAAAAAAGGAAATGGGACGAAAATGGGGAGAGGAAAATACGGAAATGGGAGGAAAATAGGAATAGGGAATTTAAGAAATGGGAAATAGGAAAATTTGGGGGAAATAGGAATATGGAGAATATTGGGAAATGGGAGGAAAAAGGGGAAAATAAGGAGGCAATGGGAAAAACTGAAGAAAATAAGTGGAGGAAAATGGGAGAAAAATGGGGGAAATGTCAGGAAAATGGAGAAATGGGGAGGAAAACGGGGAGAAAATGGGGAGTTGGAAGGAAATATAAGAATGGGGAAATGGTGAGGAAAATAGGGAGAAAATGGGAGGAAAGTGGGAAGAGAAAATAGGGAAAAATGGGAGAAAATGAGGAAATAGGGAAATGGGAAAAATGGGGAGGGAGAAAATGAGGAGAAACAGGAAACAACTGGGCAGAGGAAAATAGGGAGAAATGGGAGGAAATTGGGGAAATGGAGGAAATAGGGAAATGGGGTGGGAAATGGGAAGAAACTGGGGAAGAATGAGGAAAATGGGGGAAATTGAAAAATGGCAAGAAAATAGGGAGATATGGGAAAAAAATTGAGGAAAGAGAGAGAGAGAGAGAGAGAGAGAGAGAGAGAGAAACTGGAAGTGAAGGGGATAAGAATGGCAGGAAGGAGAGAAGTGGAGGAGGAAGGAAGAGGGAAGGAGTGGAAGAGGAAAAGAGAGAGAGGGGAATGGGGAAAGATGAAGAGAGAGAGAGAGAGAGAGAGAGAGAGAGAGAGAGAGAGAGAGAGAGAGAGAGAGAGAGAGAGAGAGTGAAAATGAGAGGGATAGGTCTGACAAGAGGAAATGAGTGGGGACAAAGAAGAGAGGTCAAAGGTCAGTCATTACTCTCTCTCTCTCTCTCACCTGCAATTTAGAAGAAACCACCTCTCCCTCTCTCTCTCTCTCTCACCTGTAACTTAGGAGAAACCTCTCTCTCTCTCTATCTCTCTCTCTGTATTTACTGATCATGTCCAGGAAGAAAGTGAGGGTTGTGCAAGTCATTCTCTCTCTCTCTTTCCATGTCACTCTTCCATCCCCTCATTTCTCCCCCCTTCACTCCTCTCATCCCTTATCCATCACTTCCATTCCCTCTCCCCCTCCCCTTCCCCTCCCCTTTCGTGACCTTCATCCTCTTCCATATTCTGAGTCCCCCCCCCCCCTTCAAATCTGGAACAGGAGAAGAGAGATGGAAGGATGGATGGATGGATGGATGGTAGAACACTGGGGTGGATGGATGGATTGATGGATGGATGGATGGAGGAAGGGATGGATGGATTGATGGATGGATGGATGGAGGAAGGGATGGATGGACTGATGGACTGAATGGAAAATTAAGTGATGGATGGATGGATGGATGGATGGATGGATGGATGGAAGGATGGATGGACGGAGGAATGGATGGATAAATGGACAGAAATGGATGGAAGGATGGAAGGATGGATGGATGGATGGATGGGTGAATGTTTGGATACAAAGCTAGATGGATGGATGGATGGATGGAGGGTAGAACACTGGGATGGATGGATGGATGGATAGATGGAAAGACATACGGATGGATGCGTGAATGGAATGGAAAATTAAGACTGATGGATGCATAATGGACAGTCCTTCATTTATGCAACAGGTCAACTCTGGAACTGTCTCCCTCTGTCTATATTTCCTGCTATATGATCTCCAGTCTTTCAAACGCAGTGTGTCCTGGCATCTCGAAATGAATGGATCTTGAATTTGGCTCTCTCTTGTATTTTGTTTTTCTCTTGGAAGGAACAGTTATTGCGGGCTCGTGGCCTTTAGTTCCTTCTTCCTCGCATAAAAAAAAAAAATGGATGGATGGAAGGACAGAAGGATGGATGGATGGAAGGACAGAAGGATGGATGGATGGATGGAAGGACAGAAGGATGGATGGATGGATGGACAGAAGGAAGGATGGATGGAAGGACAGATGGAAGGATGGATGGATGGATGAATGGATGAAAGGACAGAAGGAAGGAAGGATGGATGGATGGATGGACAGAAGGAAGGATGGATGGATGGATGGATGGACAGAAGGATGGATGGATGGAAGGGCAGAAGGATGGATGGATGGATGGAAGGACAGAAGGATGGATGGATGGAAGGACAGAAGGAAGGAAGGAAGGATGGATGGATGGATGGATGGAAGGAAGGAAGGATGGATGGATGGATGGATGGAAGAATGGATGGATGGAAGAAAGGATGGATTAGGAGGCTAGGGTAAGAAAGAGAGAGAAATAAATAAGAAATGGAAAGAAAATAAAGGAAAATGAAAGACAAATGAGGAGGGGAAGGGAGGGGAGGGAGTGGGAGAGGGAGAGGAGGGAAGGGAGAGAAAAACGGTTAAGCGAGGGGGAGAGCCGGAGGGGAAGGGAGAGTGGAGGGAAGGAGGGCGATTTAAGAAGGGAGAGACGCCTGGATGGAGGGAGGGAAGGAAAGAAGATGGAGGAAGGAAAGAATTAAGGAGGGAGAAAGGAAGGGATGGAAAAAGAGGGAGGGAGATGCGTGGAAGTAAGAAAGAAAGGAGGAGGAAGACGGAGACAGGAAGGAGGGAGGAAGGAAGGAAGGAAGCAAGGAAGGAAGGAAGGAAGAAATGAAAGGAGGAAGTGTTGGGAAAAGGGAGAGGTGAATGAGGAAAAGGAAGAAGGGAAGGAAAGGCAGGAGGAAGGGAAGGATGGCAGGAAGGAAGGGAGAATGTAGAGGAAGGGGAAGAATGAAGGAATGAAGAAAAGGAAGGGAGGGAGAGAATGAAGGATGGCAGGAAGGAGAAAGAAGGAGAGGAGAAGGTGAGAGGAAGTAACAAGAGAAGAGAGGAGAAAGAAAGGAGAAGGAGGGAGAGGAGGAGGCAGGGAGACGAAGGAGGAAGGAAAGGAGACAAAGGAGAGTGAATGCAAGAGGGAGGGAGTGTGAAGGAAGGAGGGGCAGGGACGGAAGGTAAGATGGAGGAGAGGAGGAGAGAAGGCAGGATCGAAGGAGGGAAGGGAAGGGAGGGGAGGGAAGGGGAGGGGGTAAGAGAGGAACAGGTGCACGTCCCCCTCTTTCCTTCCTCTCCCCTCCCCTCCCCCTCCCCCTGGCCACGTGACCTGCCAGTTCAACCATCAACATTGCCACGTGGTCACCTCTCTCTCCCTCTAACCCTAATATTCTCCTTTTTCTCCCTCCCTCAATTCGTTCCTCCCTCTCAGTTTCTCCCTACCACTCTTAACCCTCTCTTACTTCCTTCATCCCTCTCCTCCCTCCCTCTCACCCCTCCATTCCCCCCCGCCTCTCTCTCACTCACCTCTTCTCCCCCCCTCTCATTCCCTCTTTATCCTTGTAGTTTTCACTCTCTCTCTCTCTCTCCTTTTCTCTACCCCCTTTCCTCCCTCTCCTCCTTCATTACCCCTTCCTTCCTACCTTCCTTCTCCCTCCCTATCCTCCTCAATCTCCCTCAGTCCTTCCTACCCCTTTCCACCTCTTCCTTAGCGATTTATTTTTGGGTGTGGCTGGTTAATATCCTTTTGTACGTTATCAATGCAGAGTATGGCGATGTTTGAAGGATTTATATAACACATTAGTTAGGTGTCATAAAATAAATCGCTAAGGAAAATGTGTTAGGGAGCTCTAGAACGGTGTCATAAAATAAATCACTTAGGAAAATGTGTTTGGGAGCTCCAGAACAGTATCATTAAATAAATCGCTTAGGAAAAGGCGTTAGGGAGCTTCCTTAACCGACGGGAGTAATGAAATGTAATAAGGAGAACAAATCGCCAAGGAAGAGGCGCTAAGAAGCCTTTCAAACCTCACGGGCCCCATGCATCCCCCTAGCTGGCCTCCCAACACACGCACACGCACGCACGCACACACACACACACACACACACACACACACACACACACACACACACACACACAACCTTGATTTAACACCCATCTCGAAGGTCGCTAGATACGGGTTGCATTGTAGAGTAGTGGAGATATGGTATAGTAGGTTTGATTTCTAGAGCTGGAGTGACCATGAGGGTGTCAGAAGAGATGCTTGCTTACCTCTCTCTCTCTCTCACACACATACACACACACCATCGATTCACTCCCTCTCCACCTTCCTCTTCTTAACTTTCTCCTTCCTTCCTCCCTCCTCCTCTCTCTCCCTCCCTCCTTCCCTCTCTCCCTCCCTCAATTTTCCCCTCCCTCCCTCCCTGCCTCACCCCGTTATAGTGAACACCTGTTTATGTGTAACCCCCCCCCGTCTGTCTGTCTGTCTGTCTCTCACTCTCTCTCTTCTCCCAATTCCCTCCCCAACTCTCCACATACTCTCAGTCATCTTTCAAACCTTCCTTCCTCCCCACTCCCTTTCTCCCCTCCTCTCCCCTCCCCTCTCACAGAACCGTTGCAACCCCACCAATGAATGCACTCCTCCCCGCTCCCCTTCCTCCTCCCCTCCCCCTCCCTCTCGCCTCCCCCTCCCCTCCCCCCTCCCTTCCTCAACTTCCCACAACACAATGCATTACTGAGGGTGTAGGAAGGAGAGAGAGAGAGAGAGAGAGAGAGAGAGAGAGAGAGAGAGAGAGAGAGAGAGAGAGAGAGAGAAAGGGGGGGGAATGAAGGAAGGAAAAAGGAAAGAAGTGGGAGGAAAATAAGAAAAAGGGAAGGTGGAGGGGTGGATGGAGGAAAGTGGAAGGGAGGAAGGAAAGTGGAAGGGAGGAAGGAAAGTGGAAGGGAGGAAGGAAGAAAGTGGAAGGGAGGAAGGAAGAAAGTGGAAGGGAGGAAGGAAGAAAGTGGAAGGGAGGAAGGAAGAAAGTGGAAGGGAGGAAGGAAGAAAGTGGAAGGGAGGAAGGAAGAAAGTGGAAGGGAGGAAGGAAGTGGAGGGGTGGATGGAGGAAAGTGGAAGGGAGGAAGGAAGAAAGTGGGAGGAAGGAAGAAAGTGGGAGGAAGGAAGAAAGTGGAAGGGAGGAAGGAAGAGAGTGGAAGGGAGGATGGAAGAAAGTGGAAGGGAGGATGGAAGAAAGTGGAAGGGAGGATGGAAGAAAGTGGAAGGGAGGATGGAAGAAGAAGAAAGTAGAGCGGAGGAAGGAAGAAAGTGGAAGGGAGGAAGGAAGAAAGTGGAGGGGAGGGAGGGAGAGAGTGGAGGGAAGGAAGGGAGAGAGTGGAGGGAAGGAAGGGAGAGAGTGGACGGAGGCAAGTGGAGGGGTGGAGGGATGTGGAGGAAAGTGGAGGGTGGAGAGAAGTGGAGGAAAGTGGAGGGAGAGAGAGCCATGCAACATTCCCCACGTCAGTGCGTAGTTGCTAGGCTGAATCCCCCCCCTTCCCTCACTCCCTCCCCCTCCTCCCACTCCCCTCCCCACTCCACCCCTCGCACTCCCTTCCCCCCTCCATCTTTTTCTCTCCCTCCCTCCCTCCCACCTCTCTTCCTTCATTCCATTCCCCCTCCATCTTTTTCTCCCCCTCCCTCCTCTCTTCCTTTTCCCTTGCCTCCTCCCTCTTTCTCCTTCTCTCCCCATCTCCCTTTCTCAACCCCCTTCTGCCTTGCCACTCCCCCCCCCTCTCTCTCTCTCTCTTTCCTCCACTCCTCCATCTTTCCTCCTCTGACCTTACAATGGGCAATCATCTGTAATTTGGCACGCATCTTCCTCCCTCTCTCTCTCTCTCTCTCTCTCTCATTCTTACTCGTCATTTTCTTATCTCTATCTTTCTTCTTTCTCACCTCTAGGCGACCTTCAACCTCCACCAAGTCTCTCTCTCTCTCTCTCTCTCTCTCTCTCTCTCTCCCCCAAAGGATTAAGATAAACGACAAGAAATAAATCACACAAAAATAAGTCGCCAGATAACGGATGATACGAATTTAGATAAGAAAAAGAATTAAAAGAAATAAAACGAAAATATAATAAAAATAAAATAACAGGTGTGGTGTGGTGGGGTGTGGTGTGGTGTGGTGTGGTGGGGTGGGGTGTGGTGTGGTGTGGTGTGGTGTGGTGGGGTGTGGTGTGGTGTGGTGTGGGGTGGTGTGGTGTGGTGTGGTGTGGTGTGGTGTGGTGTGGTGTGGTGGGGTGCGTCCGATAATCCTTAATGAGAGACAGACGGACGCCGCTCCTGAGAGAGAGAGAGAGAGAGCAGATAAGATAGTTTCTCCCACATGACTCACACAAAACAGGTGTGTGTGTGTGTGTGTGTGTGTGTGTGTGTGTGTGTGTGTGTGTGTGTGTGTGTGTGTGTACCTCAGTATTGGGTAACTGCCTGTGTGTAATAGGATGATTGTGAGTGCGAGATTGCGTGTGCGTTGTGTGGTTGCATTCATGATGGCCTATTTGCGTGTGCCTGATTGCGTGCACGTCTCCTTCGCTTCCATCAGGTACTCTGTGTGTGTGTGTGTGTGTGTGTGTGTGTGTGTGTGTGTGTGTGTGTGTGTGTGTGTGTGTGTGTGTGTGTGTGTGTGTGTGTGTGTCCGATTTAGTGTACACCTCAATTATAAACATGTGTACAGTATGTATGTATGTATGTATGTATGTCCTATGTCTTGAGAGAGAGAGAGAGAGAGAGAGAGAGAGAGAGCGAATTATGACTCAGGTGTGATAATACAGGTGATAAGTCTAAATTCCCTCTCTCTCTCTCTCTCTCTCTCTCTCTCTAAATCAGCAGAGTACATGAGACTGGATGAATTAATTAAAGAATGAATGACAGAAGGAAATAATGAGTGTAAGAATGAAGGAAAGAATGAAGGAATGAGTGAAGGAAAGAATGAAAAAAATAATGAGTGAAGGAAGGAAAGAATGAATGAAAGAATGAAGGAATGAATGAAGGAAAGAATGAATGTAAGAATGAATGTGTGAAGGAAAGAATGAATACATGAGTGAATGAAAGAATGAATGAGTGAATGAAAGAATGAATGAGTGAATGAAAGAATGAATGTAAGAATGAATAAGTGAATGAAAGAATGAATGAGTGAAGGAAAGAATGAATGAGTGAAGGAAATAAGGAATGAGTGAATGAAAGAATGAATGAAAGGATACATGTAAGAATGAAGGAAAGAATGAATGTAAGAATGAAGGAAAGAATGAATAAGAATGAATGAGAGAAAAATAAAAGTCTTTCAAGAGCAAAAGGATGAATAATTACGGAACTGAAGGAAAGATTTAGTGAATGAAGAAGGAGCTGCCTACCTGCCTTCCTTCTTTCCTCCCTGCCTACCTACCTTTCTGCCTGCCTTCTTGCCTGCCTGCCTGAATGAATGAATGAATGAATGAATGAATGATGACGAAAACTACTTAATGCTCAGAAAATGGAGAGAGAGAGAGAGAGAGAGAGAGAGAGAGAGAGAGAGAGAGAGAGAATGTGTACGTGTCAAGTAACTGTGTGTGCACCTACAACTGTAACCTACCAGTATGTGTAACTGTGTACGTAAGGTGTGTGTGTGTGTGTGTGTGTGTGTGTGTGTGTGTGTGTGTGTGTGTGTGTGTGTGTGTGTGTGTGTGTGTGTGTGTGTGTGTGTGTGTGTGTGTGTGTGTGTGTGTGTGTGGAGTAACTACGTGTACACATATAACTGTACCCTTCGAGTTAGTGTACGTAATTGTGCATGTACGTAACTGTGTGCGTGTACGGAGACAGTTATTAGTGCTGTGTGTACCCATGTGTGTATATATGACCTACGCAGGTGTGCACGTAACGGTGATGCCTGTGTGTACCTGTGTACGTTTATGGCAAATGAATACAGTCTGTGTACGTGTATGTGATGTACGTATATCTGTGTATGTATGTAATCGACGAATTCCTGTGTACGTAAGACAGTGTATGTAAGGATGTGTGTACATAACGGAGTAGATACATGTATGAGTGTGTGTACATAACGGAGTAGAAGTGTGTGTGTGTGTGTGTGTGTGTGTGTGTGTGTGTGTGTGTGTGTGTGTGTGTGTGTGTGTGTGTGTGTGTGTGTAGCTACATGTATGTGTGTGTACATAACGGAACAGGAACGTGTGTGTGTGTGTGTGTGTGTGTGTGTGTGTGTGTGTGTGTGTGAGAAAACAGTAACAAGCAGCATTCAGGGAGCGCATACCCCCGCCAACGCCTATACAAGACAAACTCCAATCACCACCAAAATTTAACCAATTCTTCCTTGGCCCACGTCCCACAAATCCACAAAATTTTATCGCAATCCATCGATAACTTCTTGAGATATCCTGGTTACAGAAATAGGCCTGTGTACGTAACCTATGTAACTATGTGTACGTGTGGTGCCGCGCAGAGCTGTCAATACGTAGGCTGTGTACGCAACTGTGTGTACATAAGATTAGGTACGCAAGGCTGTGTACGTAAAACTGTGTGCGTAGGCTGTGTACGTAACAGTGTGCACTTAAGATTAGGTACGTAAGGCTGTGTACGTAAAGTTGTGTGTACGTAGGT
>NC_137061.1:2495515-2515515 GCF_032717465.1 Coenobita brevimanus | reverse complement strand
CCCCTCCCCTTCTTCCTTCCCCTTCTCTTCTCCTTTCCCTTTCTTTCCTTTCTTTCCTTCTCTCTTCATCGCTTCGCTCTTCTTCCTTCCCCTCCTCTTCTCCTTTCCCTTCCTTTCTTTTCTTCTCTCTTCATCGCTTCCTTCTTCCTTCCCCTCCTCTTCTCTCTTCCCTTCCTTTTCTTTCTCTCTTCACCTCTTCCTGCCCCTCCTCTTCTCTCTTCCCTTCCTTTTCTTTCTCTCTTCACCTCTTCCTTCCCCTCCTCTTCTCTCTTCCCTTCCTTTTCTTTCGCTCTTCACCTCTTCCTTCTTCTTCCTTCCCCTCCTCTTCTCTCTTCCCATCTTTATCTTTTTTCCCTCTCTCTCCTCCTCTTCCTCCTTCTTCCTCTTTCCTCTCCCCTTCTTCTTCCTGTTATCTTCACTAGACATTTTCTTGCGTTTTTTTTTTTTTTCTTACTTGCAATTCCTCTTTTTTGGTTCTCTCTCTCTCTCTCTCTCTCTCTCTCTCTCTCTCTCTCTCTCTCCAATATCTCTTCTTTTTACACAGACTTTCTTCCTCATTCTATACCCCATCGTTCTACTCTCTCTCTCTCTCTCTCTCACCATTAATTCTTTCCTCCTCCCTCCGCTCCATTACTTATTCTAATCCCCTCCATCATTCTTCCTCTCTCTCTCTCTCTCCCTCCATCTCCTCCCTCTTTTGCTATCTCCATCATCTCTTTCTTCCTCTTATTTACCAAACTCTCCTTCTCTCTTCTTCAAAATCTTCTTCCCTCTTTCCCTACCGCTATTCTCCATCTCTCCCTCTTCTCTCCATCTCTCCCTCTTCTCTCCATCTCTCCCTCTTCTCTCCACCTCCCCCTCTTCTCTCCATCTCTCCCTCTTCTCTCCACATCCCCCTCTTCTCTCCACCTCCCTCTCTTCTCTCCAATTCTCCTTCCCTCTTTCCTCCAGTCTCCTCTCATCCTCCCGCCTCACAAATTAAGTAAAATCCTGAACCATTAGTGGAATCAGCCTCTCTCTCTCTCTCTCTCTCTCTCTCTCTCTCATTTTATCACCCCTTCCTTTCATCTTCCCATTCCTTCTCTGTTATTCTCCCCTCCCTTTATCTCTTATTCTTCCCTCCTTTTCTCCTCTCCCTCCTCCCTTCTCTCTCTCTCCCTCTCCCTTCCGCCCTCCCCCCCTCTCTCTCTCTCTCTCTCTCTCTCTCTCTCAAAGGCCGGGATCAATTCATTTAATCTTTACAATCTACCCAGAAGCAAAAAGTGAGAGAGAGAGAGAGAGAGAGAGGAATGAGGAAGACGATGTTATGATAGTCGTGAGGGGGAGGGGGAGGGGAAGGGGTACAAGGAGGAGAGGGGGAATCAGGGGGAGGGAAGGGGAGGGAGGGGGAGTGAAGATGGGAGAGGGAGAGGAAAGAGGGATTGAAGGGGAGAGTAGGAGAAGGACAGGGAAGTGAAAGGGAGGAGAGGGGTCCAAGAGGAAAGTGGGAGGGGAGGTAAAGAGAGGGATGGGGAGGGGGTGAATGGTGCGAGAGGGGAGGGGGTGAAGGGTGAGAGGGGGGAGGGGGTGAAGGGTGAGAGGGGGGAGGGGGTGAAGGGTGAGAGAGGGGAGGGGGTGAAGGGTGAGGGAGAGGAGGGGGTAATGGGTGAGAGAGGGGAGGGGGTGAAGGGTGAGAGAGGGGAGGGGGTGAAAGGTGAGAGGGGGGAGGGGGTAAAGGGTGAGAGGGGGGGAGGGGGTAAAGGGTGAGAGGGGGGGAGGGGGGTAAAGGGTGAGAGGGGGGAGGGGGTGGAGGGGGGAGGGGGGTGCTGAGACGACCCCAGTGCAGTGTGTGTAAAATCAGACGTACAGGAGCCTCACATACATACATACATACATAAATACACACATACATACATACACACATTTATAAGTATATACAAACACATATATACACACATATATATACATACATTCATACATACATTCTGTACACATTCACACTCATACGTACATACATACATACATACATATACATACAGCAGATTGAGAATTACACAGAGAAAAAGGTGTACACAGAAATCCAGACTGAAACGTAGACA
This sequence comes from Coenobita brevimanus, assembly GCF_032717465.1. NCBI lineage: Eukaryota > Metazoa > Arthropoda > Malacostraca > Decapoda > Coenobitidae > Coenobita > Coenobita brevimanus. Next base: position 2,513,437 of record NC_137061.1, on the reverse strand, counting down.
CACACACACACACACACACACACACACACACACACACACACACACACAAACAACCAATGAGATAAACAAAAAAAAACGCTAAATAAACAAAAGCAAACACATAACACACAAACAAAACACACAAAATATAAACACATGATCAGACAAACACACAAACACACGCAAACAGAACAAGGGAACAATAAAAACAACATAAGAGACAGACAAAGTAAGAAAACACATCAAAACAAAGCAGGAGGGAAGAAACAAAAAAAAAACACGAGCACACAAACACGCTAAAACAGGAAGGCTCAGAAATAAGTCAGAAAAAACACACACGGAGAAAGGCAAAGGGAAAAGCAGGCAAGGAAAACACACACACACACACACACACACACACACACACACACACACACACACACATACATACATATACACACAAACATACTTACACACACATAGAGAGAGAGAGAGAGAGAGAGAGAGAGGAGAGAAGGAATGAGAAGAGGAAGATTTGAAGGAAGAAGGAAGAGATGAAGGAAGAAAAATATGAAAGGGAGTCACCAGTAAAATGGAAGGAAGAAGAGAAGTTGTGAAGGCGGAAGAGAAATAGGGGAAGGAGGAGGAAGGAATTCAAGACGAAATAACAGGGAAGGAAGGAAGGATGGAAGGAAGGAAAAGACTGAAGGAAGGAAGAAAGGAAATGAAAGAGGGAAGGAAGGGAAGAAAGGAGAAAAGGTAGGAAGAATGGAAAGGAGAGAAGGAACGACGGAACAAAAGGAGAGAAGGAAAGAAGGAAGGACAGGAGAGAAGGAAGAAACGAACTGAAAGAAGGAAGGAAGAAAAGAAGGAAGAAGGGAAGGAAGGCAGAAACTATGAGAGAAGTAGAGGGAAGGAATTAGGGAAGAAGGGAAGGAACGAAAAAAAGAAAGACTGAAGGAAGGAAGGAAGGATGGAAGGCAGAGACCACGAAAAAAGCAGAGAGAAGGAATGAAGGAAGAAGAGAAGACAAAATGAAGAGAGGATGGAGGAGGAATAATAGTCATGCATCACGGAATGTAGGAAGGAAAAAAGGAAGAAAAGAAGGAAGAGAAGAAATGGAAGGAAGAGAAGGAAGGGAGTAACATAGGAAAGGAGGAGGGAAGGAAGGCAGAGAAAGAAAGATGGTAAAAACTAACAAGAAAAGAATGAAGGAAAAAACGAAAAATGAAGGAGGGAAGGAAGGAAGGAGGGAAGAAGCAATATACAGACTGGAAGCAAGAGCAGAGGGAAGATGATTGAACAACGGAAGGAAGGAAGACAAAAATGAAGGAGGAAGAAGGATAAAAGACGAAGGAATGAAGAAAGGAAGGAAGGAAGAAAAAATGAAGAAGGGAGGAGGATAAAGGAACGAATGAATGAATGAGGGAAGGAGGGAAAGACGGAAAAATGAAGGGGAGGATGGATAGGGAATAACAAAGCAACGAAGGAAGGAAGGAAGGAAAAAATGAAGCTGAGGGATGAAGAATGAATGAAGGAGGGAGAAGAAAGGAAGGAAAAATGAAGGAGACGAAGGAATGAAGGAAGGGAGGGAGTAATTATCTCAGTGGTGTGTGTGTGTGTATGCCAGGAGTAGACAACCGCTTGTTTACACTCTCTCTCTCTCTCTCTCTCTCTCTCTTTCATTCCTTCCCCCTTTCTTATGCTTTCCTTTGTACGCCTCTCTCTCTCTCTCTCTCTCTCTCTCTCTCTCTCTCTCTCTCTCTGTCATGCCTACCCTCTCAGTCTATTGTGTAAGTCTCTATCTATCGTCTGTCTATCGCTCTATCTATCTGTCTAATCCGCCTCTCAGCTTTTGTGTCTATTTGTCTGTCTGTCTATCTATCTATCTATCTATCTATCTGTCTGTCGCAATTTATTTTCGTCCTTTTGTTCACATTGTCAGCCCCCCCCCCCTCTCTCTCTGTGGTTCTGCGTATTGGAGGAAATGAGACGGAGAGGAAGGGAGAACGGAGGGAGGCACGGAAGGAAGGGAGGAAAGATAAGAAGGAAGACAGGAAGGAAGGAAGGAAGGAAGGAAGGGAAGGAAAGGAAAGGAAGGATGGAAGGAAGGAAAGGAAGGAGGGAACGAAGAAAGGAAAGAAAAGAAGGAAAGGAAGGAGAGAAGGAAGGAAGGATGAAAAGGAAGGAAAGAGGAGAGGAGGGGAGGAAAAATGGAGAGAAGAGATGAAGGAGGTAATAAAAGCAGTGGAAGAACGAGAGAGAGAGAGAGAGAGAGAGAGAGAGAGAGAGAGAGAGAGAGAGAGAGAGAGATACCAGGCTAGTGCAGGTTGCCTCGGAGATAAGGGGAGGGGGGGGGAGGAGGAGGAGGAGGAATGATAAAAAACAGAAGAGAGGGAGAAATGGAGAAAGGAAAGATATGAGAGAGAGAGAGAGAGAGAGAGAGAGAGAGAGAGAGAGAGAGAAGAAGGAGAGACAGGAAGGAAAAAAGATACCATTCTCTCTCTCTCTAATTCGTTCACCCTGGCATAGATTTTCGTCCTTTTGCATCTAAGCAAAACTAAGTGACAGAAGACAATACTACGGCTCTACATCCTTCCCATAGCACTTCTTCCCATAGCACTTCAGCCCATAGCACTTCAGCCCATAGCACTTCAGCCCATAGCACTTCTTCCCATAGCACTTCAGCCCATAGCACTTCTTCCCATAGCACTTCTTCCTGTAGCACTTCAGCCCATAGCACTTCATCCCATAGCACTTCTTCCCATAGCACTTCTTTGTGACTAGCATTATCCTCCCGACAGCCTGGCACTACCTTCCACCCCACTCCACCACACACACACTCCACTTCCACGTGCCACGCCACACCACACTTCACACCATACCGCCCCATATTCCACCTCACACAGCACATCCACACCCTCCACCAACCACAACACGTCATTTACCGCAACTACCACACAACACCACATCCTGCCACATTCAACCACATCCTCCATCATCCACCACCACCACACCCTAAGCACACCAACACAACCACCACAAGCACGCCCTCCACCACACCACCATAACCACACCTTCCGAGCACACTCCACCACCACAACCACACCCTCCACCACAGCCACACCCTCCACCTGCTCCACCCAGATCCACGAGCAGGTCTCCTTTAAGTGGCATTTAACCCCTTCGACCGAGGACAGAGAGAGAGAGAGAGAGAGAGAGAGAGAGAGAGAGAGAGAGAGAGAGAGAGAGAGAGAGAGAGAATTAAAGTCAGATTAAAGAAAGAATAAAAGAGAGAGAGGAAGCAAACACCACGACTGCGGTAAAGAAAGCCATGTGAAAGTGAGAGAGTGAGTGAGTAGCTGAGGTAATTAGGAGGAGAGAGAGTGTGAAAATTAAGTAAGAAAGTGAGATAATAAGAAAGTGAATAAGAAAATGAGAAATGAAAGAAAGTGAGAAAAGGAATGAAAGTGGAAAAAGTGGGTTAAAAAGACTGATAAATGGAAGAGAGAAAGAAAGTGAGAAAGTAAGAAAGTGAGATAATGAAGATGAGAAAGTAAGAAAATCAGAAATGAAAGAGAGTGAGAAAGTAAGAAACTGAAAAATAAGTAATGAAAGCGAGGAAGAAACTGAGAAATTAAAGAAAGTGAGATAATGAAAGTGAGAAAGGAAAAAACTGAGAAATTAAAGAGTGTAAGAAACTGAGAAATTAAAGAGAGTGATATAATGAGTGAGAAAGTCAGCTAGCTTACCCATGTGACAGCCCCGGGGACGACATACCTGTGGGAGAGAGAGAATTAATTAACAGGTGAACATTTGGCTTACCTGGCCGTAATGAAACACCTTACTTACGTACATGTGTGTGTGTGTGTGTGTGTGTGTGTGAGAGAGAGAGAGAGAGAGAGAGAGAGAGAGAGAGAAATATTAATAGTTATACACTTCCTGTTGATGGTTCCCACGTACTCGAGAGAGAGAGAGAGAGAGAGAGAGAGAGAGAGAGAGAGAGAGACATGAAAGGAGAAACTGGGAAGAAAAAGAAAGTAAAGAAAAACAGAAAATCGTGAGAGAGAGAGAGAGAGAGAGAGAGAGAGGAGGTAAGATTAGGTGTGGCCCATTATAGCAAGGTGCCTGGGGAGGAGAAGAAGGAGGAGGGGGAGGGGGAGGAAGAGAAGGAGGAGGGGGAGGGGGAGGAAGAGAAGGAGGAGGGGGAGGAAGAGAAGGAGGAGGAGGTGGGGGACGGGGAGGAGGAGAAGGAGGGACAGGGGGAGGGCGAAGGTGAAGGAAGAGGGAAAACGAGAGAGAGAGAGAGAGAGAGAGAATACCAGAAATTAATGTGAATGACGTATTTATAAAACTCTCTCTCTTACCGGAACAGAGAACACTTTCTTCTTTCAGGTCATATCAACAGCAAAAACAATATTTTCCGGGGCACGGCACCACCAGGGATGTTCTCAGCGTCCATTACATTCAAGAAAATACGCAGCATGGGTGGCCATCTCAAAGCATGGCATCACTGGACCTTTTTGGCTCGAATACGAAGAAGACGAAGAAGAACAGTCCGCCATGGTGAACACAGAATGTTATCTTGAGGTCATGAGGAAGTTTTGAACGACACTAGGAACACGTAGCGGCATCACTGGCGGGATATGAAATGTTTCTGGCAAGACAAGGCCACCCAACACACCTCAAACCAAACGCTGATGTGGCTGCGGCAACGATTCGGGGATAGACTGATCAGTAGGAGGTGTGACCCTGCCCTGAACCGCCCAAATTTCTATCTGTGGGGTTATCTGAGGGATCATGTTTATGAATACCACCCCCAGAGACCTGAAAACAGAAATCACGGCCAACATCAGAGCTATCCCAAGAGAGGAGTGTGGCCGCGTAACCAACAAATTCGCTCATTCAGGAGTGCCTGCGACGTCGAGGTGGTCATTTGTAACACATTTGGGAAAGGTAGAAAACAAACAAACAAACAAAAACAGCGACCATTTGAACTGCAGAACTCAAACTTTCAGGACCGTTTTGTTATCAACTCAGCTTAACATGAATGCAAAAATATAGCAAATCTGTTGTCAGTTGTATAAATGACACACACATTTATGGGTTGCACTCATTTTGGTTCACCCTGTACCACTACTGCTACGGCTACTACTACTACTACTACTCCACACCAGCACTAAACCAACATCTTATTACACTACAATACACTACACCAATACTCACTCCTACACCTTACTACGCCTACTCATCAAAATAATTCTCTATCCTTCAACTCTGCTACACAACAGCATTACACTTCTACTCATTTCTATTCTACACTATACTCCTTACACTACACTACACTACAACACAAACACCCTCAAGGCATCACTACACCTACACACCATCATCTTCACTACACCCTCCAACACCCCACCTCCTCCTCCAGCGAGCCAACCAGTCGTCTCGAGTGGAAGCACAAGCCGGTGACGTCAGAGGTAAACAAAAGCGACGTTGCCACATCTTCCCGCGGCGTTGCCGCTTCTCATCCACTCAGCGTAATCAAAATGAGCTTTCCTTCCTTCCTTCACTCTTTTTCCTCGATTATTTCCTTTCCTTTACCGTTTTAAATCTTCTTTCCTCACAGTTTTTCCTTCTGCCCTCCTTCCTTCCTTCACTCTTTCTCCTCGATCATTTCCTTTCCTTCATCACTTCCATAGTTTTCCTTCTTTTGTTCCTTCCTTCACTCTTTTCCCTCGATTCTTTCCTTTCCTTCATCATTTTCCTTCTTCTTTCCTCACAATTTTTCCTTCTGCTTTCCTTCCTTCCTTCACCCTTTTTTCCCTGAATACTTCCTTTCCTTCATCACTTTCATTCAGCTTTCCTTCTTTCCTTCCTTCACTGTCTTTCCTCTATTATTTCCTTTCCTTCTGCTTTCCTTCTTCGTTTCTCACAGTTTTTCCTTCTGTCTTCCTTCCTCTATTATTTCCTTTCCTTCTACCTTCCTTCCTACCTTCCTTCAGCATTTTCCCTTTATTACCTCCTTTCCTTCATAATTTTCCTTCATTATTCACAGCTTAACCTTCTTTTTTCCTTCTCCCACATGAGGAAAAAATAAAATGCGGAAGGCTTTAAAAAATGTCAAGAATTTAATATGAAAAAAATAGCCCTGAATAAAATGATGTTTTTTTTTACTCATTATTTTTAAGTAATTTCGTCTGAGGAGAAAAAGTGCACAAGGAGAGAGACTTCAGGGTCCTGGACGGAGGAGGAGGAGGAGGAGGAAATGAGGAATAAGTGGTAAGAAGAAGAAGACGGAAGGAGAGACGAGGAAACGGAGAAAATGAAGGAAAATGAAGGAGAAAATGAAGAATCGGAAAGATGACAGGATGAAATGAGGAAGTGGTAAGTTGAGGAAGAGGGAAGGAGAGAAAATGAGGAGAAAGAAATGGAAGAATGAAGAAGAATGAAGGAGAAAACGAAGGATGGGAAAGATGAGAGGATGGAATGAGGAGGAGGGAGATAAGTGGTAAGATGAGGAAGAGGGAAGGAGAGATGGGGGTGATATTGGATAGCATGGAGGAGGAGGAGGAGGAAGAAGGGGAGGAGATACAGAATAATGGAAACGAGGAAGACAAAGAAATGGAGAAGAGGAAGAAAGAACGGAAAAAAGGAGGAGGAGGAAGAGGGTACGGAAGGAAGCACAAAAATGTAAGAGAGAAAAAACTGGAGTAGAAGAAAAAAGAAAAGGGAGAAAGGGAAGAAAAGGAAGAAGAAAGGAGAAGTAGATTGGAAGAAAAGAGAAGACAGAGGTACAAGACAATCACAGAATGAAGAAGCAGAGGAGGAAAGGGAGAGAAGACAGAAGAAGTGGCAGAAGAAAGACAACAGATGTGAAAGGAGAAGTAGAAGAGAGACAGAAGAAAATGAATGACAGACAGGAAGAAATATAATAAAAGAGAAAAAGAAATAACTGACTGGAGAAGAAGAAAAAAGAAAAACAGGAAGGAAAACAGCCAAATGGGGAAGTGAAGGAGGAAGAGATGATGAGAGAAGACAATGTAAAGAGAAAGAAGGGGAAACAAGCAACAAGCGAAAGAGAGAAGTGGGAAGAAAGGAAGAAAGACATGTGGTGAGGAAGAATGAGATGAGGAAGCAGGAGGGAAGAAAAAGAGAGGAAGTAAAAAGAGGAAGAAGAGTGGAAGAGAGAAGAGAGGAAGAAAGAAGAGATGAAATAAGAAGAGATGAAATAAGAAGAGAGGAAGAAAGAAGAGATGGTGAGAAGATGAAAGAAGACAGTTAAAGATGAACAGGAAGAAAAACAGAGAGAGAGAGAGACAGACAGAGAGACAGAAGGAGCATCAAAAGAGTGAGACGGTGGATGGGGGAGGGAGGGAGAGAATTAAGTGGAGGGAGGAGAGAGGAAGGGGGGGAAGGAGGAAAAAGAGAGAGGGAGGAGAGAGAGAGAGAGAGAGAGAAAGGAGAGAGAGAAAGGAAAGGGAGAAGGGGGGGGTAGCAAACAAGCCCTTTATATTAGTACACACACACACACACACACACACACACACACACACACACACACACACACAGGAAAGCAAATACAAACACTCACTCAAAGCACGCACGTCATATTCTCTCTCTCTCTCTCTCTCTCTCTCTCTCTCTCTAAGCAGATATTAGGGAATCTTCTTAAATATTACAGTAAAGGTCGAGAGAGAGAGAGAGAGAGAGAGAGAGAGAGAGAGAGAGAGAGGGGAGAGAGGGGGAGGGGGATTTAAAGATCTGAGAGGGAGGGGAGGGGAGGGGAGGGGAGGGGGAGGGGGAGAGGGAGGGGGGGCTGGCCTTGGTATCTCTAGTTTTACCTGTCCATTCACCTGCACACACATGCATAGATGCACATGTACACATACATACATACACACACACACATATACACACATACACTAACATTCCCTTACACACACACACACACGCACAACGTAACTTGCATGTACACTCACTCACGTCCACACAGCAAACGTACACTGGATATGAAAGAGCACATGTACGGCCACAGCCTGACGTACACACATGTACACCTGGGCAAATGCACACGGACAGCCTCGCTTCTTAATTGTGTACACTGGTTGCGTAAGGTGAAGTTACAGTCATAAGGACACACCAATACACACACGTACATAAATACATACATACATACATAGGCTACATATATACACATTCATGTAAGGTGTAAGTTCCCAAACACCTCTTCCTTAGCGATTTATTCTTGGACATGGCTGGTTAATATCCTTTTTGTATGTTACAGTATTTATGCAGAGTGTGGAGATCTTTAAAGGAACTGTATAATCACGGAAGAGGACAGTAAGGTGCAATAAGCAGAATAAATCGCTTAGGAAAAGGTGTTAGGGAGCTTCCTTAATCGAAGTCAATACGTACCCTTATCACTGTACAAACTCAGTGTGCACTTTGAAGTACATTTACATATCGTTACATATGTACCGAGAGAGAGAGAGAGAGAGAGAGAGAGAGAGAGCATTCATACACACACACAGACACTCTCTTAACCTGATTTCTTTCTCTCTTCTCTCTTACGCAACGGGGAGGGGTGGGGGTAAGAGGAGGTGAGGGGACGAGGAGGGGGTGGGGGTGGTAGAGATTAAGTGAGGGAAGAGGGGAAGGGGGAAAGGGAGGGGAAGGAGGAGGAGAGGGGAAAGGAAGGGAAGAGAAGGGGAGGAAGGGAAGGGAAGGGGAGGGAAGAGGGAAGGGAGGATAGGGGAGCGGAGGGGGAGAGGAGAGGGAGGGGAGGGGAGAGGAAGGGGAAGGGTGGGGAAGAGGGAGGGGAGAGGAAGGGGAAGGGTGGGGAAGAGGGAGGGGAGGGGAAGAGGGGCAGGAAGGGAAGAGGGAGGGGAAGGAGTAAGGGAGAGGAAGGGGAGGGGGAGGGCAAGGAGGATTGGAGAGGGAGAGAGGAAGGGGAGGGAAGGGGGAATGTTGGTAGATGGGGGAGGGAGAGGGAGGAGAGGGGTAGGTGGGAGTGGATGGGTTCAGGAGGGGGAATGGAGAGGGAGGGGAAGAAGAGGAAAGGAATGAAAGGGTGGGGGGATGAGAATTATAGGAAGAGAGGGAGACGGGGGCGGGGAGGAAGAAAAGAAAGGAGAGAAAAAGGGAAGGGATAGGAGGGAGAAAAAGCAGGGGGAGGGGAGGATGGGTGGAAGAGGAGGGAGGGTGATAAGGAATGAAATATGTGGGGGGGGGAGGGAGAGAAGGAGCATGGAGTAAGAGTAAGAGTGGACAGGCAAGGTGGGTGGGGTAAGGGAGGGGAGAGGAGGGGAGGGGAGGGGAGGGAAGGGCAGCGTAAGGAAGGGAAGGGCAGAGTAGGGGAAGAAAGAGCAGAGTAGGGGAAGGAAGGGGATCAAGGGAGTGAAGGGGAAGTGTGGGGAGGGGAGGGGAGAGGAAACGGGAGGCGAGAAGAAGAGGGGAGGGGAGAGGAGGGGATTAAAAGAATGAAGGACATTAGGATGGGGAGAAGGAAAGGAGGAAAGTGTAGAGGGGAGGGGTGGGGGAAAAGGGGGAGGTGAGGGGTGGGGGGAAAAGGGGGAGGTGAGGGGTGGGGGGAAAGGGGGGAGGGAAGGAACTCAGGAATGTAAGGAGTGGCAAGAAGAGGCAGGGGGAGGGAAGGGGAGAGAAAGAAGGGAGAGAGAGAGAGAAGGAAGGAAGGAAAGAAGGAAGAAAGGAAGAGAATACAAAAAAGAGGAAAGGCGAGGAGAGAGAGAGAGAGAGAGAAGGAGGGGAGGAGATGGACGGGGATGTAGGAGAAAGAAGAGAAAGAAAGAGGAGAAAATGAAGAGAAGAGGGTGGTAGAAAATAAATGGAGAGAAGAGAAGAGAGATGGAGAGGAGAGGAGCGGGGAAAAGAAAAGAAAAGAAAAGAGAGGAGGGGAGGGGAGGGAAAGAGAGGAGAGGAGAGGAGAAGCGAGAAAAGAAAAGAGGGGAGGAGAGGAAAGGAGAGGAGAAGAGAGGAGGAGAAGAGAAAAGAAATGAGAGGAGAAGAGAGTAAAGGAGAAAAGCGAGAGGAGAAAGAAAGGAAGGGCAAGGACTGTTGAATTAGGAATAACGTATAAGAGAAGAATAAGAGAAACGAGGAGAAAAGAGGAGAGGAGCTACAAGAAGTGATAAGGACAAGTAGTACCTCAAAATATCTTGCGACACAAAGTTTGCAAGGTACTCTCCAAACCCAAGAAAGAGAAGGATGAAGTGAGAAAGAGAAAGCGTGTGTGTGTGTGTGTGTGTGTGTGTGTGTGTGTGTGTGTGTGTGTGTGTGTGTGTGTGTGTGTGTGTGAAAATGGGAGGCACAGAACGGGGTTAAAGAGGGAGGGAGGAAAAAAGGAGGGAGGGAGGAAGGAAGAATGTAAAAGAAGGAGGAAGGGAGGAAGAAATGGAGGAAGAGAGGGGAAGACTAAGGAAAGGAAGGAGGGAAAGGAAGGGGAGGAAAGGAAGAGCTGAAAATATTTAGTCACCACCACCACCACCACTACTACTACTACTACTACTACTACTACTCATCGTCACTACACACCCAATGACCCTGACCTATGACCTCAAAATGTCACAATTATAATGGCCGGGTATCGGTTTCACGTCTATGCAATTATTGGTAACCCTGAGGCAAGATTGTGTGTGTGTGTGTGTGTGTGTGTGTGTGTGTGTGTGTGTGTGTGTGTGTGTGTGTGTGTGTGTGTGTGTGTGTGTGTGTGTGTGTGTGTGTGTGTGTGTGTGTGAGAGAGAGAGAGAGAGAGAGAAATGTGGCTAAGAGGAAGGGGAGAATGGGTGGGAGAAGAGCGGGAGGGGGAGGAGGAGGAGGGAGATGGAAGGGAAGGGGGAGAGGGGGAGGGGGAGAAAAAGAAGAAGGAAGGAGAGGGAGGGTTTCAGAAAAAGGGAGGGGAGGGGGAGGGGGAGGGGGAGGGGGAGGGGAGGGGGGCATTGATGTTGCAAGCACATTACGTCAGCAACAAGCAGCACAGACCTCAAGGACACCACTCTCTCTCTCTCACTCTCTCTCTCATCTGGTAAGGAAGGGAAGGGTCTGTGTTATCTGTGTATCCATGTAGCAGTCTCTCTCTCTCTCTCTCTCTCTCTCTCTAACACTGTCTTACAATTTCTTATCTTCCCCTCCCCTCCTCTTTCTTCCCTTCTCCCCTCCTCTCTCCCTTCCCTGTCCCTCCTCTTCAATTCAGCTCACTTCCCTCTCCTCTCCCCTCCCCTCTCACCCCACCCTTCCCCCTATACTCCCCAGATACTTCTCTCCTCCCCTTTCGACTCCCCTCTACCTCACCTCTCTCCTTCGCCTCCCTCCTCCTCCATATTCCTCCCTCCCCTCCCCTCTTGTCTCTCCCCCCTCCTCATCTTCATCCCTCTTTCCCCCCTTCCATACCTCCCCTCTCTTTTTCCTCCTCCCAGTCACATGACGCTAAACATTCTCTCTCTCTCTCTCTCTCTCTCTGATACATTACTCTACTTTTACACTAACTTGTCCTAGATTCTCTCTCTCTCTCTCTCTCTCTCTCTCTCTCTACTCCTTTCACATAAACTTGGCCTAAATTTTCGTCCCATTGCAGAAAAAAAATATATATATAGTTCTGTCCGAAGCAAATTGACACCTGACGAAATACAGTGAAAGGCCCATCTCTACCAATGCGTGTTTCGGATGATTTCGATTTTTCCCATATGTTTTCGTTCAATTTTCCAAGATGAGATACCTATGTGAAAAAAAAATATAGATGCAATTCATTTCCCTTATTGCCTTAACACATTTTATTTACCGACTTATTTTTTTCGTGATGCCTGGTTATTTTTCTCACTTTTTCCTGCCGTTTTTAGCTGCAGGGTGTTGCGGGGGAGGGCAGCTTTATTACCTAGCTATCCTTGTCTTTCACTCGTATTCCCGTCCGGTATGGAAGCTCCCTAACACCTTTCCCCAAGCGATTTATTTTGCTTATTACACCATACTGTCCAAATCTCAGCTACATAAATCTACTCCCCCCTCCCTCTCTCCCTCCTCCCCACATTCTTTCTCCCCTCTCCCCCCCAAGATCCAAAACGTTTCTCCCCACCTTCACTTCCCCCCCCACCCCACCCCCTCCCCATTTTCATGACCCCTCACCCCAAACCCCATCTTCCTTCCCTCCCCTACCCTTCTTCCTCTCCCCTCACTCCCCTTTCTCTCACCCCTCACTCCCCCTTCACTCCCCCTTCCCTCTCCCCTCCCTCCCCCTTCCCCCTCCCTTATCTCATGCCTATCCCCTTATCCTTCTCTTCCCCCCACCCACTCCCCTCCTCTCCCCTCACTTCCCCATCTTCTCACTCATGTCCTTCCCTCCCCTCCTCTCCCCTCCCCCCCCTCTAACCACATGGATACCACGTGAATTCCTCCCCCTCCCCTCCCCCTCTCCTGTTCTTGATTCCATCTTTCCCCCCCCCTCTCTGTCTGTCCGTCTCTCTCTCTCTCTCTCTCATCCATTCATCTATCTCAAATTTATCTATTTTCAATCCTTCAATCACCTACTCCTAACCCACTCCTTCCTTCCTTCCTTCATTCCTATCCTTTCTCCTCTTCTTTCCTTCCTTCCTCCTCTTCTTTCCTTCCTTCCTCCTCTTCTTTCCTTCCTTCCCTCCTCTTTTTTCCTTCCTTCCTCCTCTTCTTTCCTTCCTTCCTCCTCTTCTTCCCTACTTTATATTCCTTCCTTCCTCCTTCAAAACACAAAAGGGGAAGGAAGTAAAAGAAAAAGAGAAGAGAGGAAGGAAGAGAGGATTAGAGAGCAGAGGAAGAGAGCATTCGAGAAGAGGGAACAGGGAAAAGAACATAGGCAAGGAGAGAGAGAGAGAGAGAGAGAGAGAGAGGATACATTGTGGCCTCGTTTACGTCTCGACCACCTGAAACTCTCTCTCTCTCTCTCTCTCTCCTACATATTACGTCTTGGTCTCTTTCTTTCTCCTCTTTTTTACTCCTCTCTCTTCTTTTCTCTCACTCTACTTCCTTGCATCCTTTCTTCATCTCTTCCCTTCCTTTCTTCCTTCCCTCCCTCCTTCATTCCTTCCTTCCTTTCTTCCCTTCCTTCCTTCTCTCCCTCCCTCCTTCATTCCTTCCCTTCCTTCCTTCCCTCCCTCCCTCCTTCATTCCTTCCTTCCTTTCTTCCCTCCCTCCTTCCTTCACTCTCTCCATCCTTGACACCTTCCTTCACTGCTTGTCCCTCTTGCCTCATTCTCCCATCATTTTTTACTTCTCCCTCCCTCCCTCCCTCCCTCCCTCCCTCTCTCTCTCTCTCTCTCCTTATCTGCCTGTCTCCTTATATGGGACAAGGGTAGGCATGAAAGAAGAGACTACACAATCTCTCTCTCTCTCACTCTCTCTCTAACCCCTGCCTCACCTCCCCCCTTCAGTTCTCTCCGTTCTTCTCTTACATATTCTAACTTAATCCTCTATATCCTCTCCTCTCCTCTCCTCCTTACTCTCTTCTCTTTTCTTTCCTTCTATCCTCTTCTCTCCTCCTTACTCTCTTTACTTTCCTACTATTCTCTCCTCTTCTCCTTTCCTTCCATCCTCTCCTCTTCTCTCCTTACTCTCTTTACTCTCTTCTTTCCTTCTCTCCTCTTCTCTCCTTCTTACTCTCTTTTCTTTCCTTCTCTCCTCCCCTCTCCTTACTCTCTTCTCTTTCCTTTCCTTATATCCTCTCCTCTCCAATCCTCCTTATTCTGTTGTGTGTGTGTGTGTGTGTGTGTGTGTGTGTGTGTGTGTGTGTGTGTGTGTGTGTGTGTGTGTGTGTGTGTGTGTGTGTGTGTGTGTGTGTGTGTGTGTGTGTGTGTGTGTGTGTGTGTGTGTGTGCGTGCGTGCGTGCGTGCGCGCGCGCGCGCAATACATGTATACTTAAGCAACTATGTATACATATGCAGCTAAGTAAACAATGTATCACTATTGTATATGTAAACAGAATAAAAATCATTTAATGGAAATATACATTATTATTATTATTATTATTATTCCTCGACTCTTCTTTAAGCAAATCTCAATCTCTTCTCCTCTCCTCTTCTCTCCTCTCCTCCACTGACGTACTCTTCCCCCCCCCACTCTCTCTATCTCTCTCTCTTCCGTACCTTAACCTACTCTCCCCCTCTCCCCCTCCCCTACCCCTCTCCCCCCCTCCCCTCCCCCCAATCTATCCTACATCTACTGTTTTGTATCCTATGACCTTTACTGTGTGTGTGTGTGTGTGTGTGTGTGTGTGTGTGTGTGTGTGTGTGTGTGTGTGTGTGTGTGAGAGAGAGAGAGAGAGAGAGAGAGAGTACAAATGAACTTCTGACCACTTCTTCATGACTAAAAAAAAAGGTAGACAGGTACACAAGTAGACAGGTAGACAGATACACAGGTACACAGGTAGACAGATACACAGGTAGACGGGTAGACAGGAAAAAGATCAAGGTGTTTGTGAAGTGTCCATAGTTGGTAGGTGGGTCAGGGTGTGGGTGTGGCGGGGAGGGGAGGGGAGGGGTGTGGTGGGGAGAGTGAAACTGAGAGGAGTGGAGTGTAGGTGTGTGGTGGTGGTGTCGTGTGGGGTAGAGGAGGAAAGGAGAGGGATAAGAGAGGATAGTAGAGGAGAGGCGAGGAGATGAGAGGAAGAGAAGGCGAGAGGAGAGGACAGAAGAAGAGAGGAAAGGAGAGACATAGGAGAGGAGAGGACAGAAGAAGAGAGGAAAGGAGAGACATAGGAGAGGAGAAGACAGGAGAGGAGAGGCAGGAACAGTAAAGAGTGGTGTGGTGTGGTGTGGTGTGGTGTGGTGTGGTGTGGAGTGGAGTGGAGTGGAGTGGAGTGGTGTGGGGTGGTGTGGTGTGGAGTGAGGTGATGTGGAGTGATGTAGTGTAGTGTAGTGTGGTGTGGTGTGGTGTGGTGTGGGGTGATGTGATGTGGTGTGGTGTGGTGTGGTGTGGGGTGAGGTGATGTGGAGTGATGTAGTGTAGTGTAGTGTAGTGTGGTGTGGTGTGGTGTGGTGTAGTGTGGTGTGGTGTGGAGTGGGGTGGGGTGATGTGATGTGGTGTGGTGTGGTGTGGTGTGGTGTGATGTGGGGTGGTGTGGTGTGGAGTGGTGTGGGGTGGAGTGGTGTGGGGTGAGGTGATGTGGAGTGATGTAATGTAGTGTGGTGTGGTGTGGTGTGGTGTGGTGTAGTGTAGTGTAGTGTAGTGTAGTGTAGTGTAGTGTGGTGTGGTGTGGTGTGGTGTGGTGCATCAAACAGGTGCTAATCAGGTGTTTTTAGCTAGTTTTTGTTAATGAGTGAAAGTGAGCAAGAGACTTGGTGTGTGTGTGTGTGTGTGTGTGTGTGTGTGTGTGTGTGTGTGTGTGTGTGTGTGTGTGTGTGTGTGTGTGTGTGTGTGTGTGTGTGTGTGTGTGTGTGTGAGTGAGTGAGTGAGTGAGTGAGTATGCAAGAATGTAATAAAGTTAGGAAGGGTACGAAAAAGCACAATAAACTAAAATTTGAGAGAGAGAGAGAGAGAGAGAGAGAGAGAGAGAGAGAGAGAGACTTCATCCAGCATTAAAACCAGTGAGTGAGAAAGTAAGAGAGAAATGTAGGAGTCTAACAAGCCTAAAAGTGAGAGAGTGAGTTACAGTGAGAGAGGGATCTGCTTTACTCATCGATCACGGCCATCTATTGCACGCTGGGGGGGTGGGGAGGGGAGGGGAGGGGGAGGAGATCTAGGGTAAGAGAGAGAGAGAGAGAGAGAGAGAGAGAGAGAGAGAGAGAGAGAGAGAGAGAGAGAGAGAGAGAGAGAGAAACTGAAGGTAGATGTTGTTGCTGTTCAATTCCAATCTCTGACCGAGCAGACCTGTCGACCACAGGTAAGCAACTTAGTGGGGCCGTCCTACAGGTAAATACAGTACAGCACACCAGGTAAGGATTCGGCGCCCCCTTGTGGTAGGCAGCACCTCACCCGGGTCGAACCAGGGCCCTTCCCACGGCGAGGTGCAGGGAAATATGAGGGGGTCTGGTTCCCGGGTGGGCGCCGCATCTGCTTCACCCAGGATGCACAGTGCCACCACGTGTAGGCTCCTCGTCAGCGCCAGAGTGAGGGAGTGTAGCGGGAAGAGAGGGTGTAGAGTGTGGGAGTGGAGTGAGGGTGTGGAGGGAGGGAGAGGAGTGGAGAGAGGGAATGGAGCAAAGGAGTAGAGTGGAGTAAGGATGTGGAGAGAGGGAGTGGAGTAAGGGTGTCGTGTGAGGGAATGGAGTGAGGGTGTGGAGCAAAGGAGTGGAGTAGGGTGGGGTGGAGTGAGGGAGTGGAGAAAGGAAGCAGAGAGAGGGAGTGGAGTGAAGCTGTGGAGTGGAGTGGAGAAAGGAAGTACAGAGAGGGAGTGGAGTGAAGGTGTGGAGTGGAGTGAGGGAGTGGAGTGGAGTGAGGGAGTGGAGTGGAGAAAGGGAGTACAGAGAGGGAGTGAAGGTGTGGAGTGGAGTGGAGAAAGGAAGTACAGAGAGGGAGTGGAGTGAAGGTGTGGAGTGGAGTGGAGAAAGGAAGTACAGAGAGGGAGTGGAGTGAAGGTGTGGAGTGGAGTGAAGTGAAGTGGAGAAAGGAAGTAGAGAGAGGGAGTGGAGTGAAGGTGTGGAGTGGAGTGGAGTGGAGAAAGGAAGCAGAGTGAGGAAGTGGAGTGGATGGAGTGGAGAAAGGAAGTACAGAGAGGGAGTGGAGTGAAGGTGTGGGGTGGAGTGGAGTGGAGAAAGGAAGCAGAGTGAGGAAGTGGAGTGAAGGAGTGGAGAAAGGAAGTACAGAGAGGGAGTGGAGTGAAGGTGTGGAGTGGACTGAAGGTGTGGAGTGGAGTGGAGTGGAGTGGAGGCTATACGTCTAAACATTGATCTTAGAGACAAAGAAGGTACGGCGATCAATGCTCCACCTGCCCTGCCCTGCCCTGCCCTGTCCTACCCTACAGTGCCCTACTATGGTCTACCTTGCCCTGGTCTGCCCTGCTTCATTGTGCCCCCCCCCCTCTCTCTCTCTCTCCTCATGGTTCTTAATCTTACGTTCCTGTACCTAAAAAGTAAACACACACACACACACACACACACACACAGTTAACACGCCATCAAATGTACTCAAACTTACATAAGAGCACACACACACACACACACACACACACACACACACACACACACACACACACACGTTATAAGAGATCATACTAGGCAGAGAGAGAGAGAGAGAGAGAGAGAGAGAGAGAGAGAGAGAGAGAGAGAGAGAGAGAGAGAGAGAGAGAGAGAGACGGTAATGAAAGCAGTAAGATAAATGAAAGGAAGAGAGGCGAGGGGGAGAGAATAAACGAGAACTGAAACGAATATAAATACAAAGCAATACAAAGGAAAGCAAACAGCAACAGATCGCATAGTCCTTTCGAGGCTGCTTGTTACAGAGAAGACTATGACTACAAGATCTAACTCTACATGCTGGAGGATAAGGATAGTACAGCAAGAAGGCTCCCCCCACCACCAAACCCTCCAGGAAAAAGTGAGAAAAACCACCATGCAGCCTGGAAAAACTGACATGGAAAATTCACAGGAAATACTGGAAAGGAAAAGTCACATTCTATAATGAAGGAGGAGGAGGAGGAGAACAGGTTGAATTACAGAGCCCAGGGAAGGAGGGCGAGAGGAAGAGAAGGAAGGAAGGAATGTAGGAAGGAACTGAAAAGTTATGAAATGGAAGGCAGGGGAAAATAAGAATGGAGGAAGAAATATATGATGAATGAATGAATGAATGAAGGAAGGATGGATGGATGGATGGAAGAAAGGAAAGAAGGAAACGAGGAAAAAGGGTGAGAAGAAATGAATGAATTATGGATGGATGGAAATATAAGAGAAACGGAAATGAGAGAGAGAGAGAGAGAGAGAGAGAGAGAGAGAGAGGAAGGTCAACAATCAATGCCTTACCTGCCTCCCTCCCTTTCTCCCCTCCCTT
>NC_137061.1:2480515-2488015 GCF_032717465.1 Coenobita brevimanus | reverse complement strand
ACGCTTGTTCTAATGCTGTCCGCAACAAGGAGAAGGCCTACAAAAGGTACCGGAGCCAACCCACCCCTGAATCACATCATCTTTACGTTTCTGCCCGGAATCGTGCTAAGTCTGTTCTTCGCTCTACTAAAAATAATTTCATCCATACTAAATGCTCTCAACTCTCCAACTCGAATTCTTCTCGCTCCTTCTGGCACCTTGCCAAAAATCTTTCTAACAACTTTACCTCATCATCCTTCCCTCCTCTTTTCTACTCTGATGGTTCTGTAGCTATTTCTTCTACTGATAAAGCAGATCTCTTCGCACAGACTTTCTCCTCCAATTCCACCTTAGACGATTCCGGTGCTGTTCCTCCATCACTTCCCCCTCTGACTTCCTCATGGCTGACATTAAAATTTCTTCAGTTGATGTATTTTCTGCCATTACTGGCCTCAGTACTAACAAGGCATATGGGCCTGATGGAGTCCCTCCTGTTGTTCTCAAAAACTGTGCTTCTGTGCTTACACCCTGCCTAGGCAAACTATTTCGCCTTTGTCTGTCAACTTGTACCTTTCCTTCTTGCTGGAAGTTTGCTCTCATTCAGCCAGTCCCAAAGAAGGGTGACCACTCCCAACCCTCCAACTATCGTCCAATTGCTTTAACGTCCTGTATTTCAAAAGTTTTCGAGTCAATTCTTAATAAAAAAATTTTAAGGCATCTTTCCTATCACAACCTTCTTTCCGATCGTCAGTATGGGTTCCGTCAGGGACGCTCCACTGGCGATCTTCTCACCTACCTTTCAGACTCCTGGTCATCCTCCTTTCGGGACTTTGGCGAAAGCTTTGCCATTGCACTTGACATCTCAAAGGCTTTCGATCGAGTCTGGCATAAATCTTTAATTTCCAAACTGCCCTCCTACGGTTTCTATCCTTCTATCTGTGCCTTCATCGCTAGCTTCCTTTCTGGTCGTTCTATAGCTGCTGTCGTAGACGGCCATCGTTCTTCTCCTAGATCTATCAACAGTGGTGTTCCTCAGGGCTCTGTCCTATCACCAACTCTCTTCCTTTTATTCATCAATGATCTTCTAAGCTGTACATCTAACCCTATCCACTCATACGCTGATGACTCCACCCTTCATCTTTCCATTCGGTTCCCGCAACGCCCATCTCAGCAGTTGCTTCAAGAAACAAGGGATGAGGCTATGGCACACCTAATGTCTGACTTGGCTCATATCTCTGACTGGGGTAAAAATAATATGGTTGTCTTTAATGCATCTAAGACTCAGTTCTTACACCTATCAACCCGACAAAATCTTCCACAGGTATACCCACTAATGTTTAATAATATTCAGATTAATCCTGCATCATCCTTGAACATGCTTGGGGTTTCATTTACTCGGGACTTGTCTTGGAAAGATCATATTACATCTCTTGTAAAATCTGCTTCCAAGAGATTGGGTGTGCTAAGCCGACTCCGCTCTTTCTTTACCCCTGCACAATTGTTGACTCTATACAGGGGTTTCATCCGCCCCTGTGTGGAGTACAACTCTCATGTGTGGGGAGGCTCCCCACATACAGCTCTTCTCAATAGGGGTGGAGTCAAAGGCTTTTCGTCTCATTAACTCTCCTCCTCTTACTGACTCCCTTCAACCTCTGTCTCTTCGCCGCACTGTTGCATCTTTATCTCTTTTCTATCGCTACTTTAATGGTCACTGCTCCTCTGAACTGTCTGCTTGCATTCCTCCACCTCTACGACGGGCGCGTAGCACCCGTCTGGCAGCAAACTCTCATCCCTTTTCTGTCCAACTCTCTAATGCAAGAGTTAACCGTTACTCCCAGTCTTTCATTTATGCAACAGGTCAGCTCTGGAACTGTCTCCCTCTGTCTGTATTTCCTTCTGCCTATGATCTCCAGTCTTTCAAACGTAGTGTGTCCAGGCATCTCAAAATGATCGGATCTTGAATTTGGCTCTCTATTGTATTTTGTTTTTCTCTTGGAGGGAACTGTTACTGCGGGCTCATGGCCTTTGGTTCCTTCTTCCTCGCATAAAAAAAAAAAAAAAAAAAAGATGGGTGTAAGGGGAAGATAGGAGGGAGGGTGGGGGGTGGGGGCGTAGGTGGGGGTGTAGTGGATGTGGGGGAAGAGCCAGGTGTGTGGGGGGGATGTGGGGGGAGGGTGGAAGTGGCAGAAAATGAGTAGGGGTAGATGAGGAAGGTGGAGAAGAACAGATTGGTGTATGGGGATAAGGGTGCTGGAAAGAGAAGCAAAACTGGAAAAATGTACTGGAAAAAGGGTCTGGAAAAGGGGTACTGGAAAAAGAAGAGGGATCAAGGCTGGAAGAAACACTGGAACAGAGAAATTGGTCTGGAAATAAGACAGGAGGAGGGAAGGATATCGCTAGAAAGCCAAAAGACAATATCCTTTCAAATTTTCCTGGAAGAGATTGAAAAGGAGTATTGAGACTGGAAGATGGACTGGAAGAGGACTGGAAGATGGACTGGAAGAGGACTGGAAGATGGACTGGAAGAGGACTGGAAGAAGGGGTCTGGGAGATGGACTGGAAGAGGAGGCCTGGAAGATGGACTGGAAGAAAAGGACTGAAAGATGGACTGAAAGATGGACTGGAAGAAGGGGACTGAAAGGGAGAGACAGGGGTGGATATGAGATCTGATGAGAGGAGGAATTGAAAGAGGGCATGGATTGGAAGGAGGGACAGGAGGAGGAGGAAGGAAGGAGAGACGGGGGAGAGAAAGGGAGACTAGACGGTGCGAGGGAGGGAGGGAGGGAAGGAGAGATGCATGAAAACTGGATGGAAGGAGGTAGAGATGGGAAGGAAAGACGGAGAGGGGAGGGAAGAAGAGAAAGGAATGGAATGTGGAAGCAGGCAAGGTGGGGAGAAACAGGAGGACGGAAGGAGAGAAAAGGCGGGAAAGTGGAAGGAGGGAAGGAGAGAGAATGGAGGGACTGGAGGGAAGGAGAGAGGGAGAGAACATTGTGTACCGCAATACATAGCAATCATGGACCCTTTTAACCTATCTACTGGTCTTGTACCGTACTTTCTCTTCAAGGACCCTCACACGTACCCTATCCGTACCCTACCTGCCTTCCACGTACCCCCTGTGGACCATACATACCCTTCCCTACCTCATCTTAACCCTCCCTCCCTCCTACCTTCCATATCCTGCCTTGTTCTTCCTCCCTCCCTCTCTACCCAACCCTTGCTATCCCGTCCCTCCATCCTTCCTCTTCTTCCTTTCTCCCTCCCTCCCTCTTTCCTTCCCCATTCTTCCTCCCTCCTTCCTTCTCTACCCTACCCTACTCAAACCTACCCTACCCCTCCCTCCACAACCTTGCGGATTCTCCCTATCTTTCTACTTAATCCCAACCCTCCCTCCCTACCTTCCTTCCTCTCTCTCTACCTTCCTTCCTTCCCTCCCTCCATCCTTACCCTATCCTTCCCTACCTACCTACCTACCTTCCTTTCCTCCCTACCCTCCTTCCCTACCGACCTTCCTTCCTTCCTTTCCTCCCTACCCTCCTTCCCTACTGACCTTCCTTCCTTACTTTCCTCCCTCCCTCCCTACCTTCCTTTCCTCCCTCCCTACCCTACCTTCCTCCTTCCTCTATGGACTGCTTTCTACCCACTTCTCCCTTCTTGCCTACTCTCCCTTCTGTACCTTTCCTTCCTTCTGTACTCTCCCTGCTTAACCTTTCCTCTTTCCTACCCTTCCCATAGACCCTCCCTTCTTCCCTACCCTCCCTCGCTTCTATATTCTCCCTACATACTCTTCCTCCTGGATCTTAGCTCTTATGAACCCTCCCTGTTGTACCTTATCCTCCCTGCTTTTCTTACTGCTTCCCTCCCTTCCTGTTTCTCTCCTCCTACCTCTCTACCTGCCTCCTTACCTTTGTCTGCCTACCTGCCTCTCTTTCTTCCTTCCTTCCTTCATGCTTCTCTCCCTTTCTTCCTCCCTTCGTGCATCTCTCCCTTTCTTCCTCCCTTCATGCTTTTCTCCCTTTCTTCCTACCTCCTTGCCTCCCCCCCCATTTTTCTTTCCCCCTCTCTGCCTCCCTGCCTCTTTCTCCCAGCACCCTGCCTAACTTTCTCCCTACTCCCTTGCCTTTCTCCCTGTCTTTTTTCCTCCCTGCCTATCTTTTTCCTTACCTTCCTGCCTCCCTCTTTACTCCCTGCTAGTTTCTGTCTACCTGTTTACCCATCTCCCTTTCTTCCCTTCCTGCCCCTCTCCCTTTCTCCCTACCTTCCTACCCATTCTTCTTCTCCCTCCCTCGCGTCTACCTCAGTTAATTCCACGGATAAAATGACCCCTTTGACCTTCCTTTATTAATGTACATCCATTATATCATTATTAACGAAACTTACATACATACATACACACACATACATATATACATACACATACATACATACATAGGCCTACATACATACACGTACATACATATATACATACACATACATACATACACGTCCATACATATATACATACACATACATACATACATACACACACATACATATATACATACACACACATACATACATACATAGGCCTACATACATACATACATACACACACATACATATATACATACACACACATACATACATACATAGGCCTACATACATACACGTCCATACATATATACATACACATACATACATACATAGGCCTACATACATACACGTACATACATATATACATACACATACATACATACATAGGCCTACATACATACACGTACATACATATATACATACACATACATACATATACACACATACATATCTACATACACATACATACATACATAGGCCTATATACATACATGTACATACATATAAACATACACATACATACATACACACACATACATATATACATACATACATAGGCCTACATACATACACGTACATACATATAAACATACACATACATACATACACACATACATATATACATACATATACATATACATACATAGCCTACATGTTTACAAGATAAATAAATAGTGTCTCATACTCATCTTTACCAAATGGGAACGAAGATGATCTACTTACAAACTACTCACCTATAACAACCGCTCCTCCACGAGTCTATGTATAACTGATCTACAAAACTTCACTACAGGAAGCTACGAAGTTACTGTAAGAATAGCATTTATCAACGAGATCTTATATACATACATACATATACATCTAAAATGCATATACAGTCTTCATACATTGACACCGTGCTTAACGCGATCTTCTAGAGAGAGAGAGAGAGAGTCCTCGATCTGAAGGGCTTGTCTGAATCATCTCAAGGTCTGTGTCATCTATGTCACCTTACGTCACGGGGAATGACGTCACGGGGGAATGACGTCACGGGGAATGACGTCACAGGGTATAAACAAAGGGGTAGACTGATCGATAGATAGATTCGTACCCAGATTTACGTAAGAAATTTGCTGCCATATCTATGCGGACACATCATCATCATCATCATTATCATCATTATCATCACCATCATCACCATCATCATCATCATCATCATCACCATCATCATCACCATCATCACCATCATCAACAACATCCACCTCCTCCTCCTCCTCCTCCTCCTCCTCATCACTTATGCAAAAAACATTCGTATTATTATTATTATTATTATTATTATTATTGGGATGAAAAGGAGGAAAGAAAGGAAGGGTGGAGGGAAAGGAGGAGAAGGGATGGATGGAGGGAAAGGAGGAAAGAAAGGAGGAAAGAAGGGAAGGATGGAGGGAATGGAGAAAGAAGGGAAGGATGGAGGGAATGGAAGAAAGAAAGGAAGGATGGAAGGAACGGAGGAAAGAAGGGAAGGATGGAGGGAACGGAGGAAAGAAGGGAAGGATGGAGGGAAAGGAGGAAGGAAGGGAGGTATTGGAGGAAAGGAGAGAAGGTGGCTATGTTCCTTCACCCCTGCTGTTTCCACCTCTTAC
This sequence comes from Coenobita brevimanus, assembly GCF_032717465.1. Lineage (NCBI taxonomy): Eukaryota > Metazoa > Arthropoda > Malacostraca > Decapoda > Coenobitidae > Coenobita > Coenobita brevimanus. Next base: position 2,482,061 of record NC_137061.1, on the reverse strand, counting down.
GCCCCCAGGGGTTCAACTACCTGTCCTCTCTCTCTCTCTCTCTCTTATATTACGTCTCTCAACATGCCTTAACTCTCTCTCTTACCTTCCCCCTCCCTTCCTCTCTCTCTCTCTCTCTCTCTCTCTCACACACACACACACACACACACACACCTGTTCCCAAAATACATCAGCTAATTTCACCTTAATTAAACTCTCACCTGAACTAATTAAGGCACTATGATAATACCAATTTGAACACTAATTAATATCACCTTGTATGAACAGGTAACACAGGTAAGATGAGAGAGAGAGAAAGAGAGAGAGAGAGAGAGAGAGAGAGAGAGAGAGAGAGAGAGAGAGAGAGAACAAGACAGACAACTTGGTGGTTAAAGACAGACAGACAGACAGACAGACAGACAGACAGACACACACACACACACACACACAAACACACACACACACACGCACACACAGACCTGGTAGCCTGACAGACAGACAGGTAGACATGTGGATAGATAGATAGCTGGATAGACAGGGACAGATAGATAAACAGAGATATAAACAGATAAATAGACTGATACAGACAGACAGACAGATAGATAGATAGTTAGACGGACAGATAGATAAATAAATGGCTAGGATTAAATAAATATGGTAAAGCGAAGAACTAGTAAAAAGGATAATGATTAATGGAAGGAGGGAAGAACGAAGGAGGAGGAGATGAAAGGGGGGAGGAAGACAGAAGATGAAGGAAGAGAGGAGGAGGAGATGGAAGAAGGAGGGAAGAGAAGGAAGAGAGGAGGAGGAGATGGACGAAGGAGGGAAGAGAAGGAAGAGAGGAGGAGGAGAAGCAAGGAGGAAGGAAGAGAGAAGGAGGAAATGGAAGGGGGAAGGAAGAGAGAGGGGAGAGAAGGGGGGAAGGAAGAGAGAAGGGGAGAAGGAAGGGGGGAGGAAGGGAGAAGGGGAGAAGGAAGGGGGAGGAAGAGAGAAGGGGAGAAGGAAGGGGGAAGGAAGAGAGAAGGGGAGAAGGAAGGGGGAAGGAAGAGAGAAGGGGAGAAGGAAGGGGGAATGAAGGAAAGGAAGAGGAGGAGGAGAAGGAAGGGGACGGAAAGGCAAAGGTCGAGGGAGAGGTTAAGTAAATCAGTGGAGGAAAAAGTAAATATGGAGAGAAGCGGAGGAAAGAAGGGAGGATGGAGGAAGAATGGAAGGAAAGAAAACAGAATGGAGGATGGAGGACGGATGGAAGGAAAGAAAACAGAATGGAGGATGGAGGAAGAATGGAAGGAGAAGAGGTGGAAATGAGAAGAGAAAGAATGGGAGGAGGAGGCGGAAGAGGGAGGCATGGAAGAGAGAAGTAAATAAAGAGGAGGAGAAGAGGAAGAGGTGAGAAGAGAGGGAGGGGGAAGAAGGGATGGAGAAAGAATGAGAGCAGGAGAGAGAGGACAAGGAAGAAGGAAGAAGTCAATAAAGGAGATAAGAAGAGGAGAGAAGGGAGAGAGGACGAAGAAGAAGAAGAGAGGAAGAGATGAAAGGAAGAGAGAGAGAGAGAGAGAGAGTAAATATG
>NC_137061.1:2470515-2475515 GCF_032717465.1 Coenobita brevimanus | reverse complement strand
ACGAAGCTGTGACGAGGACGAGGGGAAGAAGAGGAAGAGGAGAAGAAGAGGAAGGGGGGAAGAAGAGGAAGAGGGGAAGAAGAGGAAGAGGAGAAGAAGAGGAAGGGGGGAAGAAGAGGAAGGGGGGAAGAAGAGGAAGGGGGGAAGAAGAGGAAGGGGGGAAGAAGAGGAAGGGGGGAAGAAGAGGAAGAGGGGAAGAAGAGGAAGAGTGGAAGAAGAGGAAGAGTGGAAGAAGAGGAAGAGGGGAAGAAGAGGAAGAGGGGAAGAAGAGGAAGAGGGGAAGAAGAGGAGGAGGAGAAGAAGAGGAAGAGGAGAATAGGAAGAGGGGAAGAAGAGAAAGAGGGGAAGAAGAAGAAGAGGGGAAGAAGATGAAGGGGGGAAGAAGAGGAAAAGGGGATGAAGAGGAAAAGGGGAAGAGGAGGAAGGGGGGAAGAAGAGGAAGAGGAGAAGACGAGGAAGAGGGGAAGAAGAGGGGAGAGGAAGGGAAGAAAAAGAGAAGGAAAAAAGAAGGGGAGACGAAAAATGAAGAAAAAAAAGTACGAGGCCATGGATTGGAGAGAGAGAGAGAGAGAGAGAGAGAGAGAGAGAGAGAGAGAGAGAGAGAGAGAGAGAGAGAGAGAGAGAGCTGCAACTGAATGAGGTGAGACGTATTGCAAAAAACGTCACAAAAGATTTTAAAAAACACGTGTTGCCAGGCTGGTGGTAGGGGAGGGGAGGGGAGGGGAGGAGAAGGTAGGGGAGAGGAGGGGAGGGAAGAAGAGGGAAAGGGAAAGGGGAGAAGGATTACACAGGATTACACACAGGAAAGCAAACAGCAACAGACCTTATGGTCCTTTCAAGGCTGCTTGTTAGAGAAAACTATGACTACAAGATCTAACTCTACATGTTGAAGGATAAGGATAGGAAAGCAAGAAGGCTCCCCCCACCACCAAACCCTCCAGGAAAAAGTGAGAAAAACCACCATGCAGCATGGAAAAACTGACATGGAAATTTTATAGGAAACACTGGAAAGGAAAAGTCACATTCTATAATACTTTATCTATAAGCTACCCGATAGAGTAACCTGAAAGAGAAAGTAAACAAATAAAATAATAGTTACGGCATGACATTATAAACCAGTTACATTGAGTTAATGGGAAGTCTGTGGACATAACGTGGAAGCTACACACTGCACAGTGTGGATGTTTAGGGGGGTGGTGCAGCAGCCTTGCCTGGCGCTTTTAAGGTAGGCAGCAGTCAATCAGGCCCTAGCTCCGTTTGCTCCACTGAGACAAGGAACTCTCCCATGTGGGACAAGTACACAAGTTTCATCCTGAAGCAGTGACCCCTGGTACATTAAAAAAATCCCGATGGTGGTCACTTGACTAACAGGGACCCTCAGTGATCCACAGCCCATCACAGGTCGAAAGTAAGAGTAGTGACCGTTAACTCAGGGTTATCTGTGCAGCTCCTAATCTGTGCTATATTGCTTTCTTTGCGCTGGGGAGACTGAAAAGTATATAGGACGAGTGTCTTAGATGAAAGGGGACTGCACAGTGCACAGTGTGGATGTGCAATGCACAGAGTGGATGTTTAGGGGTGGTGCGGCAACCTTCCCTGGCGCTTTTTAGGTAGGCAGCAGTCAATCAGGCAATAGCTCCGTTCACTCCACTGAGACAAGGAACTCTCCCATGTGGGACAGTACACAAGTTTCATCCTGAAGCAGTGACCCCTGGTACATTAAAAAATCCCGATGGTGGTCACTTGACTAACAGGGACCCTCAGTGATCCACAGCCCATCACAGGTCGAAAGTAAGAGTAGTGACCGTTAACTCAGGGTTATCTGTGCAGATCCTAATCTGTGCTTATATTGCTTTGTTTGCACCGAATAAATTGAAAATGTATAATATCGTGACGCAACACTATGTACGGGTACATTGTTTACGGGGTGTCTTGTAGACTAAGGAGGCATGAACTTACATGTGCCGTAGCTATAGAAGCAAGTTATTCGGACAGAAAAAGAGTCAGCTGAGGATTTTCGTGCAAATACTTGTCTAATTTGTTTTTGAATGTCTCAATTGAGATACTGTTCACGGTATCTGAGGGTAATCTGTTCCAGATATTTACAACTCTGTTAAAGAAGAAGTATTTTGCTTCGTGGGATTGGAATCGTTTTCCCATGATTTTGCAGCCATTACTAATTGTATGACTAGACCGTTCTATATCAAAATATTTATTCATGTCTAAGTTGTCATATCCCTTCATGATTTTGAAAACTTCAATAAGGTCCCCTCTTAACCTGCGCTTCGTTAGGCTAAATAATTTAAGTTCTTCAAGGCGTTCCTCATATGGTTTGTTTCTAAGTCGTGGTACCATTTTTGTGATTCTTAGCTGAATTTTCTCTAATTTTTCAATGTCCTTTCTGTAGTACGGAGACCAGAATTGCACACAATACTCAAGATGGGGGCGCACTAGCGAGTTGTACAAGGCAAGTATAATTTTTTCCGATTTAAACTCGAAAGTTCTTTCAATAAAACCCACTAGCTTGTTTGCAATTTGAACCGCATCGGTACACTGCTTGCTTGGTTTTAGGTCATTTGATATTACCACACCAAGATCCTTTTCACTGTCTGTACTTGATAACTGAATATTGTTCATTTTGTAATTTGCATGGACATTGTTATTTCCAATATGAAGTACTTTACATTTTTCTGTTTTGAATTTCATTTGCCACTTTTTCTGCCCAGCTTGATAAAGTATTAAGGTCATTTTGTAACTGCTCCGACTGTAATTTTGAAGTGACTTTACTGGTTATTTTAGTATCATCTGCAAATTTGGATACTTTACAATTTAGACCCTCATCAATGTCATTTATATAGATAATAAAAAGTATCGGTCCAAGTACTGAGCCTGGGGGAACGCCGCTGACCACATTACGCCATTTGGATTCCTTTCCGTTTATCACAACTCGCTGTTTTCGGTCTGACAGCCAGTCTTGTAACCATTTTAGCGTCTTTCCTTTTATTCCATGTGCTTCTATTTTTCTCATGAGACGCTTGTGAGGGACAGTGTCAAATGCTTTCTGAAAGTCGAGGTAAATTATATCTACTGCTCTTGAGTCATCGTATGATTTGTAAACATCATGGAAGAAGTCCAGTAGGTTAGTTAAGCATGAACGACGATGTCTGAATCCATGTTGCGAGTCTTTAATTATATTATTTTCTTCTAGATAATTAACTATTTTATCTCTTATGATTTTTTCCATTAACTTGCACACTACTGATGTTAAGCTGATTGGTCTGTAATTTCCTGGGTGCGACTCATTTCCTTTTTTGAAAATTGGTGTTACATTTGCTAGTTTCCATTCGCGTGGAACTTTCCCAGTACTTAATGATTTATTGAATAAGACAGAGAGTGGCAGCAGTAACTCATGTTTTGCTTCTTTGAGAATTCTCGGTGATATTTTATCGGGGCCAGGGGTTTTGTTTATGTCCGTACTATTTATGGCTGAAAGGATATCATTATTATCAATAGCATAGTTACTAAGGACTGTGCTATTTGCTTGGTTTGTGGGTAACAGTAGGTTTCTGGTGGTGTTTTCTACTGTAAAAACAGACGCAAAGTAATCGTTAAGAATGTTTGCCATTTCGACCTCATTTTCAGTGTGTCTGCCATTGTTTGTTTCTAGAGGACCTATTGATGTAGGGGAAGGAAAAGGGTTGGGGGAAGGAGGGGAGGAGGCGGAAGAGGAAGGGGAGAAGAGGGGAGGGAGGCGTGGAGGGGAAGGGAAAAGGGTGGTGGGGAGGAGAGGAAGAGAGGGGAGAGGGAGGGATTGGGAAAGGGGAAAGGGAGAGAAGAAGGAGGGGGGGACGACTGACGGAGGGGAAAGGAGAATGGAGGAAGAGGGGAGAATGGAGAGAGGAGGGAGGGAGGATAAGGAAGGCAGGGGAGAGAGAGAGAATAGTGCACAAGGGGAGGATAGAGGGGGAGAAGTGAGGAGGGACGGATGGAGAGAGGGGAGAGAGGAGGAGAGAGTGGAGAGAGGAGGAGTGAGGAAAGGGAGGATAAATGAAAAGAGAGAGAGAGAGAGAGAGAGAGAGAGAGAGAGAGAGAGAGAGAGAGAGTATGAGGGTGTTGTGACAAGACATGAGTGAAAAGAGAGGGAGGGAGAGAGGGGAGAAAAAAGGGGGAGGAGGGAGGGGAGGGGGAGGATGAAGGAGGGAGGGGAGACAGAGAGAGGCTTGGCTTATATGAGAGTTGGAGAGAGGAAGCTGTGAATGGAGGGAGGAAAGGAATACTGGGGGAAGAAAGGAGAAGGGAGGGATGATGAGAGAGGGGGGGAGAGGGGGAGGGGAAAGTGGAGGGAAGGGGAGAGGGAAAGGAAGGAAAGAAACAAGAATGAAGGAAGGAAGGAAGAAAAATGGAAAGGAAAGAAACAAGAATGAAGGAATGAAGCAAGGAAGATGGCAAGGAAACAAAGAAGAATGAAGGAAAGAAGGAAGGATGACAAGAAGTATGAAGGCAAGAAGGAAGGATGACGGAAACAAGAATGAAGGAAAGAGGGAAGGAAGGAAGGATAGAATGGAAAGATACAAGGAAGCAGGAAGGAAATAAGACGAAAAAGGAAGAAGGAAGATGGAAAGGAGAGAAGGAAGGGATGGAAAAGAAGGAAGACGGAAAGGAATTATGAAAAATAGAAGGGAAGAAGGAAGGAAAACTGCAGAGGAAAAAAGAAAGAGAGAGAGAGAGAGAGAGAGAGAATCAATACTTTAAACCCTACACCGACACGGCAACCCCTTCACACCAACTACCTCATTATAAATATATATATATATAGTTCAGTAATTATATAACTCAGTCTGTCTTCATCTGACGGCACTGGCCCACTACAAGATCAATATTAAATTATGCTTAGGTAGAAACGCGTCTCCTTGGTTACTAGTAAAAAAAATACTCTCTTGGGTTACTAGTCAAAATTCTTTCTCGTCTCCTTGGTTACTAGTCAAAATTCTTTCTCGTCT
>NC_137061.1:2438015-2465515 GCF_032717465.1 Coenobita brevimanus | reverse complement strand
AAAATGCATGTAACCACCCAACTCCAATGAAGCATTATTATTATTATTATTATTATTATTATTATTATTATTATTGATGTTTTGTTATTTTCTTATTATTAGTTTTATTTTATTATTATTATTATTATTGCTATTGTTATTATTATTATTATTATTATTATTGGATATAACAATATTCCAACTCCCTCGTTACTCTGCATTTTGTGTGTGTGTGTGTGTGTGTGTGTGTGTGTGTGTGTGTGTGTGTAAAATTTTAATTTCACTTTTTTCAATATGCTTCGTATTTTCCTAAAGTGTGACGAATGAAAGGCGGAAAATTAAGTCTATTACACATAAAGAGGGAGGGGAAGGCCAAGGATGAGATGGAGGGATGGAGTGGAGAGGTATATGAGAGAGGGAGGTGTGAATTGGGAGCGGGGCAGGGAAATGGCGGGGGACAGGGTGACGTGGAGGCGATTTGTTTGTGGCCACCCCGTATAAGGGATTAAGGCGTCTGGCAATAGACAGATAGACAAATAAATCCACAAACTATTCTCATCCACATCCAGAATCGAACTAGGGTCCTTTGAGACGGCAGACCACTTCCCTACCCACCGACCCCCACCCCCACCTGTCTTACCTGGCCATTAGACCTCATTACCTGCCCAAAACGCATCACATACCTGGAAAAAGGAAAAAAAAAAAGTTACTACATTTTGACTATGATGGGGAATGATAGACTGAAAAAATCTATCTATCTATCTATCACCCTATGCTGAAAAAATCTATCTATCACCCTATACTGGAAAAATCTATCTATCTATCACCCTATACTGGAAAAATCTATCTATCACCCTATACTGGAAAATCTATCACCCCATACTGGAAAAATCTATCTATCTATCACCCTATACTGGAAAGATCTATCTATCTATCCCCTTATACTGAAAGAAAAATAATCTATCAGTCTATTTACCAGCCTCGCGAGCCCCTGAGTAGCATTACAAGAACAAAATAAATAAATAAAGACCAAGGATAGAGGAAAAGGGGGGGAGGGGAGGAAAAAGGAGGGGAGGAGAGGAAAGGGGTGGGGAGGGGAGGAAAGGGGTGAGCTGGGGAGGGGAGGGAGGGGAGGAAAGGGGGGAGGATATTAGGAAAAGGCTTTAAAAGCGTTATTTCCATTATAAAGCAAACAGGAAATGCATTAAGAAGCACGTGAGGCAACCAGGGACCATGCACAAGGAGACGCAGACCATAATGTGCATGACTGGAACACACACACACACACACACACACACACACACACACACACACACACACACACACACATACACACACTAAAGACAGAGATTCAGTGAGAGAGAGAGAGAGAGAGAGAGAGAGAGAGAGGGGGGGGTACCTAGCATGCAATTTTTGACTACCCTGTTTGTGTAAACTTTTGCTAAAACCCGTAAAAATTCTCTCTCTCTCTCTCTCTCTCTCTCTTTCCTTGCCACCTTCCTAGATCTTTTCTTCCTTCCTTATAATTATTTTCTCTCTCCCAGTCATTCCATCCCCTCCACTCTCTCTCTCTCTCTCTCTCTCTCTCTCTCTCTCTCTCTCTCTCTCTCTCTCTCTCTCCTTTACCTGCCAGAGGAAAATTACCGATCGCGTGCTTTCCTAGCCCCTGGAGGGAAGGAGGGAGGTAATGAAGGGAGGGAGGAGGGAGGGAGGGAAGGAGGAGGAAAGGGAAGGAGGGAAGGAGGAGGAAAGGGAAGGAGGGAGAGAAGGAGGAAAGGGAAGGAGGAAGGGAGGAGGGAGGATCTTGGAGGGAGAGGGAGGATCTTGGAGGAAGGGAGAGGGAGAGTCTTGGAGGAAGGGAGAGTAATGTATAGGAAGGGAAGGAGGTAATGAAGGAAGGGAAGGAGGGACGGATGAAGGAAGTTACGTAATGACGGGTGGGAGAAAGAGAGAGGGAGGGAGGAAGGGAGGAGGGAGAATAATAGGAAGGGAGGGAAGGGAGGGATATGACGTAATAAGGGAGGAAAGGAGTGGAGGAAGAATGAAAGAATAAAATAATGATGATGATGACGAAATAATGATGATGATGACAATGATGATGATGATGAAGATAAGGAGGTGGTGGAGGGGGATGGTGATGAAGATTAATAATAATGATAATAATAATAAAATAGTAATAATAATAATAATAATAATAATAATAGTGATAAACTACAACAGCACATACTAATAATACATACGATACGCTAATAAAGGCCTAATTACCCATCATCGCAGGTAATTAACTAAAAATAAAGATGATAATGACCACTAAGAATACACACGATAATAAAAACACGTAAATAAATAAATAGATAGATAAACAAACAAATAAATAAATAAACAAATAGATAAACAAACAAAAATAAATAAACAAACAAATAAATAGATAAATAAATAAACATAAACAAAGATAAATTAATAAACAAATAAATAAATAAATAACCACTTGTTCTTTAAATGACCTTTTTATTAAATGTCATACTTCCTGCAATACGTACATACTTACATACATACATACACACACACAACACATACATACATATATGCTTACAGATACGAGTACATGCATACACATACATACATATTTACATACACATATATTCAACTTCTGTAAGGCAAAATACATATACAAAACACACATACAATATATATAAACCTCAAGACACAGACACACACACACACACACACACACACACACACACACACACGATTATCTTGTGTGTGTGCGGGTGCCCATATTATATACGATACACATATATACCTCTGTGTGTGTGTGTGTGTGTGTGTGTGTGTGTGATATTTTACACACACACACACATCAAAGGAATCCAGCTTGATAAATGCTAACTTATGGAACGGTATGTGTGTGTGTGTGTGTGTGTGTGTGTGTGTGTGTGTGTGTGTGTGTGTGTGTGTGTGTGTGTGTGTGTGATATTTTACACACACACACACACACATCAAAGGAATCCAGCTTGATAAATGCTAACTTATGGAACGGTGTGTGTGTGTGTGTGTGTGTGTGTGTGTGTGTGTGTGTGTGTGTGTGTGTGTGTGTGTGTGTGTTTCTCTCTCTCTCTGAAGGAAAAATAAACGAAGAAAACATGGAGGAAGGTTAGAGAGAGAGAGAGAGAGAGAGAGAGAGAGAGAGAGAGAGAGAGAGAGAGAGAGCAAACGAACCTGGTAATGGAGCAATTTCTGTCAGGAGGAGGAGGAGGAATAAAGGAAGGAAAATTAAAGGAAGAAATAATATGATAATGAGAAAATAAGGAGAGATTTATGAGGCAAGCGTGAGATTGAGGAGGAGGAGGAGGAGGAGGAGGAGGAGGAGGAGGAGGAGGAGGAGGAGGAGGACGACGACGACGACGACGACGACGACGTGGAAGAAAACAGATGGGAAAAGAGAAAGAAGAGGAAGAGGAGAGAGAGGAAGAGGATGAAGAGGAAGAATGAGGAAGAGGAAAAGGAAGAGGGAGGAAAATGATGAGAGGATGAGGAAGAGAGAAATTGGAAGAGACGAGGATGAGGAAGAAAGGAAGAGGAAGATAGGCGGAGGAGGAGAGGAAGGGGAAGAAAGGAAGGGAAGGAAGGGAGGAGACAGGAGAAACTGAAGAGTAGATGGAAGGAAGAAGAATGAAGGAAGACAGGAAGAGAGGAATGGAAGGGAAATACAAGAGAGAGAGAGAGAGAGAGAGAGAGAGAGAGAGACTACTATGCATGTTTGTGAGTCAACCTATGTATACTTTGTGTGTGTGTGTGTGTGTGTGTGTGTGTGTGTGTGTCACGTGAGGGCCTCATTGGGATATTAATGGTGGTAGTTGTGGTAGATTGTGGTAGATGCGATGAGATGCTGATAGGAGGAGCTCGTTAGACATGGTATGTGGTAGTTGTGGTAGGGATGGTGGTAGTTGTGGTAGTGATGGGTTTAGTTAGGGAGGGATGGTGGTAGTTGTGGTAGGAATGGTGGTAGTAGTAGCTGTGTGGAAGGATGATGGTAGTTGTGGTAGGTGCATGGGAGTATGGTGGTAGTTGTGGTAGGTGCATGGGAGTATGGTGGTAGTTGTGGTAGGTGCATGGGAGTATGGTGGTAGTTGTGGTAGGGGTATGGGAGTATGGTGGTACTTGTGGTAGGTGTATGACAGCGTGGTAGTAGTTGTGGTACATGGAGGTAGTTGTGGTAGGTGTATTGGAGTATGGTGGTAGTTGTGGTAGGTGTATTGGAGTACGGTGGTAGTTGCGGTAGGTGTATGGGAGTGTGGTGGTAGCTGTGGTAGACGGAGGTAGTTGTGGTAGGTGTATGAGAGTATGGTGGTAGTTGTGGTAGGTATGATAATATGGTGGTAGTCGTGGTACATGGTGGCAGTTGTGGTAGGAGTAGGGAAGTATTGTGGTAGTTGTGGTAGGAGTATGGTGGTAATTGTGGTAGGTATGGTAGTATGGTAGTAGGGGGAAGTAGCAGGGAAAGTTATAGTAGTAATTGATGGAAATAAAAATGAAGAATGACTGAATACGTTGCTGTTATGGTAGCTATGGTAGTGGTGGTTATGGTAGTTGTGGTAGTGGTGGTATTGGTAGTTGTGGTAGTGGCGGTATGGAATTGTGGTTGTGGTGATGGTAGTATTGGTAGTTGCGATAAGGAATTGTGGTTGTGATGGTAGTTATGGTAGTGATGGGAATGATAGTAGTGCTGGTGATGGTAGTGGTGCTGAGATATGGTAGTGGTGATGGTAGTTGTGGTTGTAGTGGTAGGTGATTGTGGTTACAGGGTTGTAGTTGTGGTAGATGGTGGTGACACATGTTGGTAGTAGTTGTAGTAGTAGTAGTAGTGGTAGTAGCAGTAATATTCGTAGTTCCGTAGTAGTGGTGGTAGTAATGATGACAGTAGTAATGGTGATGGTAGTAGTGATGGTAACGGTGGTAGCGGTAGTGGTGATGGTCATGGTGGTAGCTGTGGTGGAGGCACAAACAGTTATATGAGGCAGGGGTGGGAGGTAGCGATGATGATGATGGCGGTGGTGGTGGCGGTGGTGGTAGTGGTAGCAGGTGGAGAAGTCAGGGAAGAGAAAGGGGAGGAAAGGGAGAAAAAGGGAGGGGGAGGGAGGTAGAGGTAAGGAGGGAGACAGGGAGAAAGGGAGAAAAAAGTGGATGGTAGAGAAAAATAATAGAGGAGGTGAACAGGGAGGAGGAAAACATAGGGAGGAAGAAAGACACACTGGGGAGGGGAGGGGAGAGAGAGAGAGAGAGAGAGAGAGAGAGAGAGAGAGAGAGAGAGAGAGAGAGAGAGAGAGAGAGAGAGAGAGAGAGAGGCACACAGCACCAGGTAGGGAACGTGAGTCATGACCCTCCCTCCCTCCCTCCCTTACCTCCATTCCTCCCTCTACAGGTGTGCTGCACGGAGGGAGGGAGGGGAGGGGAGGGGAGGGAGGATGGAAGGAAGGAGGAGAGGGAGAAAAGTGGGAGAGGTTGGATGGTAGGGAGGTGAAAGCGAGGGAGGAGGAGAGTGAAGGAAGGGAAGGAATAATAGCAAGAGGGAGGGAAGGAGAGAAGGAAGGAGTGACGGAAGGAAGGAAGGAGTGAAGGAAGGAAGGAAGGGAAAGGAAGGAATAATAGAAGAAAGGGAAAGAAAGGAAAGGAAGGAAGGAGTGAAGGAAGAAAGGAAGGATGACGATAGGTGACATGGGGGAGAGAAAGGGAGAGTAAGAGGGAGGGAGAGAGAGGCAGAGTAAGAGGGAGGAAGAGAAAGAGGGAGGGAGAGAGAGGGTAGAGAAAGAGGGAAGGAGAGGGGGGAGATAAAGGAGAGAGAGAGAGAGAGAGAGAGAGAGAGAGAGAGAGAGAGAGAGGAAAGTGTGTAGGGGGGAAGGGAGAAGTAGGCAGGTAAGTAGATAAGCCAGGTATGCAGAGGTGTGTAGGTAGGTAGGAAAGTAGGGAGGTAGGCAGGTAGACAGGTAGGCAGGTAAGTAAAAAGCAGGTAGGTAGGTCGGCACGTAGGTAAAAAGCATGTAGGCAGGTAGGTAAAAAGCAAGTAGGTAGGTTAGGTAGGCAGGTACGTGGGTAAGCAAGTAAAGAGCAGGTAGGTAGGTAGGGAGGTCGGCAAGCAGGTAAAATGCAGGTAGGCAGGGAGGTAAAGAGGTAGGTAGGTAGGCAGGTAGAAGGAGTGTTGTTGGTAGGGAGAAAGACACTCATTAGCACAAGGATAAAAACATCTTGAAGGAAAAAGTAAGAAGAATTAAGAAAGCAGAAATACAATAATAATAATAATAATAATAATAATAATAATAATAATAATAATAATCACAGGAACATTAGACAAATTTTTTTCATCTATCTAACGACCAACCTTCATCTATTTCCTATCTATCTATCTAACGACTATAAGCAGGCTCCCTAACACCTCTTCCCAAGCGATTTAGTTATGGATACGGCTGGTTAGTATCATTTTGAACGTTATTTATGCAGAGTATGGCGATAAGGGAAGGATTTATATAACACAGAATAGGGCGGTAAGATGTAATAAAATAAATCGCTACAGAAGAGGTGTTAGGGATCTGGTGCAGGTGTAATTAAGGTGCAACAATGGCTTCCGTTTTTACCTGAGTGTAATTAAGGTAAATTAACCTTGTTTTTCGTCCTATACTCGTCCCATTAACCCTTTCGCAACGATGATCTCACCTTGTATTCTCATTGTTACCTTTGATGCATTGTCTCTCTCTCTCTCTCTCTCTCTCTCACTCTCTCCGTATTTCTTCTGTCCCTTCTTGTCAAACTGCTCATCTCTCTCTCTCTACCTACATACCTACCTAGCCTACCGGTAAACCACACCTGTGCCTCTGAACAGGTGTTTCCCCTCACACACACACACACACACACACACACACACACACACACACACACAACCTGCCTCACTCCGACACAGCACCACACACACACACACACACACACAACCTGCCTCACTCTGACACAGCACCACACACACACACACACACACACACACACACACACACACACAACCTGCCTCACTCCGACACAGCACCACACACACACACACACACACACACACACAACCTGCCTCACTCCGACACAGCACCACACACACACACACACACACACACACACACACAACCTGCCTCACTCCGACACAGTACCACACACACACACACACACACACACACACACACACCTAAAATAAACTCAAATTTCCCGCGAATCCATGTCTAACTTTGAGTCCTACTTTCTACCTGTCCTTTTAAATCTCCTTCAGGTCTCTCTCTCTCTCTCTCTCTCTCTAAATTGGGGGATGGCAATTATAGGTCAATTAAAGAGAATAACAATATATTAGCTTTAAGACTGGGCCGCCTCGTTGGCAGGGTAAGGTCTGTGTATCTATGTAACTCTATGTAACTCTCTCACAGCCACGCTCCAACGCTGCATAACATCACACCTGCCCCCACTCTCTCTCTCTCTCTCTCTCTCTCTCTCTCTTCAGCACGCATACACACCGATACATACACGCATACACAAATACAGACATGTACATATAGGCCACACACACACACACACACACACACACACACACGTATACATATGCAACACACTGAAAGACACGTACTTATAGACTACACACACACACACACACACACACACACACACGTTACGTTTCCCTAACATACCCAAACACCTGTCTTCCAAACCCTTTCGCATGCCTCCACTTTGACACCAATACACACCTCCCGTCACTGCACACCTGTCAAGCTCACCTGCTCCTCCACCTGCTACTTCCCACATACCTACCTTCCATTTACCCATAGCTATCACCAAACTGGGAGAGAGAGAGAGAGAGAGAGAGAGAGAGAGAGAGAGAGAGAGAGAGAGAGAGAGAGAGAGAGAGAGAGAGAGAGAACAGAGAAGGAGAGAGGAAAGGCGAGAGAGGGAGAGTAGATGGAAAGAGGGAAGAAGAGAAGAGGAGGGAGGAGGAGGGAGGAGAAGAGAGAAGGAGAGAGGATGCAGAGGAAAAGAAAACCAAGAGTAATGGAGGAAGGGGAAGGAGAAGAAGAGGAGGGAGGAAAAGAGAGAGGAAAGAGAGGAGAGTGGATGGAAGGGAAGGAAAAGCAAGAGGAATGGAGGGAGGGAGAGAAAGAGAAGAGGAGGGAGAGAAAAAGAGGGGGAAGAGAGAAGGAGAGTGGATGGAAGGAAAGGAAAAGCAAGAGTATTGGAGGGAGGGAAAGAAAGAGAAGAGGAGGAAGAAGAAGAAAAAAAAGTGAGAAGAGGAGGAGGAGGAGGAGGAGGAGGAGGAGGAGGAGGAGGAGGAGGAATGGAGTAACAAAAAAAATAATACTTGGTTATTTTCAAGACAGAACTGAGCCCTTAGTAATGAGATAGGAATGAGTCTCCTTGGTTACTAGTCAAATTTCCGTTTAATCTGAGCTGAAAAGGGGTTAAAGATCTTCCAGGGCAATTATTTTAAGGACACTGTCTAAGAAATCTAATGTCCTTATTTTCGCTGGCTAAGGAAGCTCCCTAACACCTTTTCTTATGCGATTTATTTTGCTAATTACACCTTGCCTAACTCTTCTTTATTACTTATTCTTATCTCACTAGACTCTGCTTAAGTACAACATGATATTAGCCAGCAGTATCCAAAAATAAATCGGTCAGGAAAAGGTGTTAAGGGAAAGGAAGGCATGGAGAGTAAGGAGGGGGAGGGAGGCAGGAAAGAGGAAGGAGGGGGAGGGAGGCAGGAAAGAGGAAGGAGGGGGAGGGAGGCAGGAAAGAGGAAGGAGGGAAGGATAAGGAAGAGGGGAGGAAAATAAAGGGGAGGGTGAGGGAGGAAGGAGTAGGTGGAGGGAGGGGAGAAAAATGAAGAGGGGAGAGGGTGAAGAAAAGGGGGGAGGGGGAGAGGAAAGGTGAGGGGAGGAAAGTGAGCGAAGGAGGGAGGAAAAAAACTGAGTGAGAGACGCAATCCATCACGTCTATTACCTCTCTCTCTCTCTCTCTCTCTCTCTCCCTCCCTCTCTTTCTCTCTCTCTCTAAAGGTATGTGCACAGGTGTGGGGTAGACTCAGGTAACCACGTGACGTAACACACCTCTCACCTGTATCTAATCTAATCACCTTCCTTCTAATTCTAGCCGGATCCTCTCCACCGTAAGAGTGACGGCCAGAATTAGCCCCATCCCATGCTGGAGAGGTACGAATGAAGTGGCGTCTCCCTGTTTCTCCCTTCTCTCCCCATTCTTCCCTCCCTACCTCACCTCTTCTTCCTCCTTCCCCTACTTCTTTACCTCCCTTTCCTTTCTTCCTCCCTCCATTCCTTCTCCCTACCTTTCCTCTTCTTCTCTCTCTCTCTCCCTTTCCTTCCCTCCTACACCCCACACTGTCTCTAAATTCGTCCCTACCTCACCCTTTTCCCTATCCTTTCTCCCTTCCTCTACCTCTCTTGTATCTCTCCCCTCTCCTCCCTTTTTTCCCCTCCCCTCCCCACCTCTCTATCATTAGTACAGGTAAAGGTGAGAGTTCCCTTGTCCCCTCCCCTTCCCCTCCCCCTCTCCCCTCACCTCCCCTTTTTCTCATTCACCAACCGTGCAACTTCATCAGTATCTCTCTCTCTCTCTCTCTCTTCCCCATAGCTCCCCCCCCTCTCTCTCTCTCTTTCTCTCTCTCACGTCTGTCACTCTTTCTCACTTTAAGCTTCCCCTTTCTTTCCTCTCTCTCACTTTTCTCTCCCTTCCTTCACTTCTTTCTTTTTCTGTTCTTCAATATATTGGTTTAATTTCTTCTCTCTCTCTCTCTCTCTCCTACCTACCACACTCCTATTCCCTCCATCCCTACAATTCTTTCTCTATCTTTCTTCTCTCTTCCATTTTCTCCTCTTCTTTTCTTTCCCTCTTCTCTTCCTTACACTTCTCATTACTCCTTCCTCTATCTCTCCCTCAGTCTCTTTCTCTCCTCCCCCCTCCCTTCTTTCCTCCCCTTCCTTTCTTCCTCCCCCTCTCATTCTACACATCCTCCTATTTTCCCCTTCTTCCTCCTTCTCTCCCCTTCCCCTCCTCCCCTCTCTCATTTTCCCTCCCTCCCCTTCCCATTTTTCCTCACCCTTCCCTCCTTATCATTCCTCCCCCTTCCCACTTTACCACCACTTATTTCTTCCCCCTCTCCCTTCTTCCCTCCTTCCCCTCCAATTCCAATCCTTTCTCCCCTCCCTTCCTATCCTTACAATCCCTTCTCTTCCCTCCCCCATTCCCTCCTTTCCTTCCCTTCTCTCTCCTCCTCCTCCTTTTCTTCCCTACCCTTCTCTCTCCTCCTCCTCCTTATGTTCCCTACCCTTCTCTCCCTTCCATTCTCTCCCCTCCTCCCTTTCTCCCCTTCGTTTTTCCCCTCCTTCCTCCCCTCCTCCCTTTCTCCCCTTCGTTTTTTCCCCTCCTTCCTCCCCTCATTCCCCCTTCCCTCCCCTCCCCCCCTCCCCTTAAGTCCTTTCACTTGTACCCTATCACCTTTAGCCTCTACCTCCCCCTCCCCCTCTCCTCCCCTCCCCTCCCTCCCTCTTCCTCCCTTCCCCTCCCCCTCCCCTCCTCTACAATTTCCCTCACCTCATGCCTTCCCCTTTTTTACTCCATCCGTCCATCAACTCTCTCTCTCTCTCTCTCTCTCTCTCTCTCTCTCTCTCTCTCTGTATGTACGTATGTAAGTATGTAGGTATTTATAACTCTCTCTCTCTTTCTCTCTCTCTCTCTCTGTATGTATGTATGTAGATATGTATGTATTTATAACTCTCTCTCTCTCTCTCTCTCTCTCTCCGATTTTTCTCCCCCTCCCACTCTAACCTTACATGTCTCATCCTAGAGAGAGAGAGAGAGAGAGAGAGAGGTGAAGAAAGATGGGTCAAGGGGATAGGGCATAAGGTGAAGAGAGAAGGAAAGAAGGAAAAGAAAGGTAGGTAGGTAGGTAGGTAGGTAGGCAGGTAGGTAGGTAGGTAGGTGGGTAGGTAGGTAAGTAGATAGGTGGGAAAGAAGAGGGGAGAGGTTAGGGAGAGGAGAGTGAGATGAAGGAAGGGGAGATAAGAGGGGAGGAGAGGAGAGGAGGAGGAGGAGGAGGAAGGTAGAGAAAATGGGAGAAGGGGGATAAAGGGAGGGGGAGAAGGGGGAAGGGAAGAAGACGGAAAGGAAGAGGAAGAGGAGGAGGAAGTGTGAGGGGATGGAGGGAGAGAGAAGAGTCAAATGAGGAGAGATAATGATGTAAGAGGAAGCGAAGATAAATATGTGTTAAGGAAGAGACATGAGAGGAGGGGAAGTGAGGGGAAGGAAGGAGGGGAAGTGAGGGGAAGGAAGGAGGGGAAGTGAGGGGAAGGAAGGAGGGGAAGTGAGGGGAAGGAAGGAGGGGAAGTGAGGGGAAGGAAGGAGGGGAAGTGAGGGGAAGGAAGGAGGGGAAGTGAGGGAAAGGAAGGAGAGGAAGTGAGGGGAAGGAAGGAGGGGAAGTGAGGAGGGGAAAGGAGAGGAATTTTAGGCCAGGTCAAAGAAATCTACTAAAGATATATTTAAAATCTACTAAGGGTATACTTTAAAAAATCTACTTAGGGTATACTTAGATATCTACACTACCATAATAAAAAGGTATATTCTAATTAGGAAATACCTGTCACACCGAACAGGTAAAAAAAAAAACTCCATTAACCCTTTCAGCACGATTATGTCTCCATCGAGGCTAAGATTCGAGGTGGTGGTCAAGTGGTTGGGTAAGTTATCCGCTGTTGGAAAGGACGCGAGTTCGATTCCCGACATGAAACTTTCTGATGATGATGATGATGATGATTTCGATTTTGTCAACACAGTCTTTATTTATTTTCCAAAAGATCCCCCCCCCCCAAAAAAAAAGAGCTCATACCATTACACCAGTGCCCCTAACATCTTTTCCTAAGCGATTTATTTTGCTTATTACACCTTACTGGCCTATTAGCTTTATATAAATCCTTCCAATAATGCCATACGATGCATAAACACAGTGCAAAAGGATATCAACCTGACATATCCAAAAATAAATAGCTAAGGAGCACGTGTTAGGGAGAAAACAGGTGAGAGGCGGGGAAGGTGTGAGGTCAGGTGAGCTATAGGAATTAGCGTCAAAATGGTGGTATCTAAAGGTGTGTGGCAGGTAGGATGACTGTTGGGGCACACACACCCACACCCACACACACTTCCACCCACCCACACCCACACCGACACCCACACAAAAGCCCACGAATTCAACGACGCAGGAAAAAGAGTAGAAATGCTTGAAATAAAATGAAATAAAGACGAAGTTAAATAAAATGTGCAATAAAGTGCTTAAAATAAAGGAAGTACGGTTTATAATTTATGCAAGTTGATAGTCTGGTAGAGTAGATGAAGAGACGGTGATAGTAGTAGTAGATGGTGTTAGGAATACGTGTAGAAGGGGACAGTGTTAGGAAAAGGTGAAAGCGAGGCAGTACGATGGAAAGGTTTGACAAGGGTGTGTTAAAGAGAGAGAGAGAGAGAGAGAGAGAGAGAGAGAAGGATGGTGAGATATGGCTGAGTGGGATGCTGTCAGGGAAGGAGAGGGGACAGGGAAGGGAAGGGAAGGGGGGAGGGGGAGGGGGGAAGGAGGAGAGGGGAAGAAATCTACAGGTGACCTAAATATTACCTGGCTGGCAGACCTCATGTGTGGTGACGGTACACACACACACACACACACACACACACACACACACACACACACACACACACACACACACAAATACTCTTTCTCTCTCTCTCTCTCTCTATCTATCTATCATACACAATTATAACCTTTATTACTATATATTATAAAGGTCATAATAAATTAATAAATGAGTTATATTTAGGAAGACACGCCTGACTTATATTGCTCTCTCTCTCTCTCTCTCCCTCTCTCTCTCTCTCTCTCCTACCTCCATTTGGCACACTCTCTTTCACACACTCTTCATCACTGTCTCCTCTGTTTTTTTTCATCCATACTCGTTTTTTCACCTCTTCTCAGTGTGAGTGTGTGTGTGTGTGTGTGTGTGTGTGTGTGTGTGTGTGTGTGTGTGTGTGTGTTGATGATGCTTGTATTATGTATGTTTACATGATTAGTGTTGGGGAAAGAGAGAGAGAGAGAGAGAGAGAGAGAGAGAGAGAGAGGTGGAGGAGGTTTACGCCGGTTCCGAATAATCCAGCCGTGTGTGTGTGTGTGTGTGTGTGTGTGTGTGTGTGTGTGTGTGTGTGTGTGTGTGTGTGTGTGTGTGTGTGTGTGTGTGTGTGTGTGTGTGTGTGTGTGTGTGTGTGTGTGTGTGTGTGTGTGTGTGTGTGTGTGTGCTGCTATACGTACACGTGAGCGTGCATACATTTGTGTACTCATATGCATTACAATAAACCTCCATGACTGGCTTACCCTTATGCACACACACACACACACACACACACACACACACACACACACACGTACATACATATATAGACAGTAAACTGCTAAAATAGCGCGCGCGCGCGCACACACACACACACACACAATTCGAAGACAGTCCTACCGGAACAGCCAACTCAACTCTCTCTCTTTCTCTCTCACCCCGGAAATGGAGTCATCGTCCTCTCACCTGTACTCTTTATTACAGGTGTACTCATCTCACTCACACCTGCCTCACGTCTCTCTCTCTCTCTCTCTCTGTCACTAACGCATTTATCTTCATTTTCTATATTTTTTTCCTCTTCTTACTTTCCTTCTTCCTTCGACTCCCTTTTTTTTATCATCTTCTCTCTCACTCTCCTCTCTCTCTCTCTCTCTCTCTCTCTCTCTCTCTCCTCTGCAACATCAACAATCTTCCCTTACGTGGGGATTGCAACAAAGGCACATTGAAGCTCGTACATTGCAGGAGTTGTTCAGTAGTACAGGACCACGCGTGTGCAATGGATGTACGACCCCATTCTCCCTAGCACCTCTTCCTTAGCGATTTGCTCTTGGATATGGGTGGTTAATATCCTTCTGCACGTTATTTAAGCAGAGCAGGGTGATATGGGAGGATTTATACAACACAGGATAGGATTGTAAGGTGTAATAAGTAAAATAAATCGCTTAGGAAATGTTTTAGGGAGCTTCCTTTACCCAAGAGAATAAGCGCGTTGTTCTCCCTTCTGCTTTCCCTTCCTGCTTTGCCCTACTGTACTTTCTCTCCCCTGTCCTGCCCTGCCTAACCCTTCCCTACCTTACCCTACCCTACCCTATCAAACCCTACCCTACCGAACCCCACCCCACCTCACCCTACCTTACCCTATTCTACCTCACCCTACCGAACCCCACCCAAGCTTATCCTACCGAACCCTGCTCTACCACAACCCTACCCTACCCTACTGCACCCTGCCTTACCCTAACCTACCCTATCCTACCGCACCCTACCCAAGCCTACCTACTTTACCCTATCGCACTCTGCCCTACCCTACCGAACCCCATCCCACGACACCCAACCCAACCCTACCCTACCCCACTCTACAGTACTCTACTCTACCCTACCCTACCCTATCCTACCGCACTCTGCCCTATCCTACCGAACCCCACCCTACCCTACCCTACCCTGCCCTAGCCTAGTCTTGTTATGTGACCTGTGTCGACTTGGCGCAGGTAATGAAGCAAATTAGAGAGCAAGCCAGGTAACACCATCACGTAGGAGTAGGCGGGAGGGGGACGAGGAGTGGGGAAGGGAGACAAGGATGGGGAGGGAAAGGAGGGGACGGGGACGAGGAGGGGGAGGGAAGAAGGAGGAGGAGGGAGGGATAGTAAGAGGGAAGGATGATGGGGTAGAAGTTATGATGGTGAAAGGAGAGGAGGGAAGGAAAAGAAGGAGGGAGGGAAGAGGAGAGAGAGGGAGAGGAGGGGAGGGGAGGGAAGAAAGGAGGGAGTAATATTAAGGAGGAAGGATAACAATAGTACTTACAGACCTTCTTTCTGATACTTCCCAATTATCCCTTAGTCCCTGTCAGTGATTACCTTATCCACACAATAGAGGAGGAGGAGGAGTGTCAGTATATTATTAAAAGGACAATATTAATCATTTTAGGAGCAGCCTTCCGAGAGAGAGAGAGAGAGAGAGAGAGAGAGAGAGAGAGAGAGAGAGAGAGAGAGAGAGAGAGAGAGAGGAGAATGGGTAGTGAATCAATGTAAAATGTGTGTGTGTGTGTGTGTGTGTGTGTGTGTGTGTGTGTGTGTGTGTGTGTGTGTGCTGGTACGCGTGTGAGCGTTAATATGTATGAGAGAGAAAGATAAAGGAGATGGTTAAAGAGAAAGGAAATGTATGTATGTAAGGGTATGTATGTATATGTAAGTATGTGTGTATGTATGTAACGTGAATAAGAAAGATATGTATACGTGAAATTAATGTGTATATACCGGTACTAAAGAGCCTATGTATGTATGTATGTATGTGTATATGTACTACTACTACTACTACTACCACAACTACTACTGTATGTACGGAGCCTGTGTATGTACGTCAACGACTATATGTGCGTGTGCGTGTGTATTCATGAGAAACATAAACGTATGTATGTAGATATGTATGTATGCGTGTATGTATGTATGTGTGTGTGCGTGTGTAAGTAATTTCTTTCTGATCCCCCACTGTCATAACATTGGAATACACATACATGAATAATAATACGTACATGAAAAAACCTACATACATCTTCCCATGCCTACGTACACACATACATAAACATACACGATTCACACACACACACACACACACACACACACACACACACACACACAACGTTTAGGGAAAGCCTAATGTGGGACGCTTAGGGAATACACACATACATACATACATACACACACACACACACATACACATACACACACACACACGCGATCTGATAACTGTCTGATAAATACCTTGTCGTGTGGGCGTATGAAGAGGGGGGAGGGAAAGGGGAGGGAAAGGGGAAGGAAGGGGAGGGGAGGGAGGGGAGGGGAGGGGAGGGAGGGGAGGGGAGGGGGAGGGGAGGGGAGAAAGTGGGGAGGGAAGTGTGGGAGAATACTGAATGGAAGAAGGGAAGGAAAGAAGGATGGAAGCTAGGATGGATGGACAGAAGGAAGGATGGAAAAGAAGTGGAGGAAGGAAAGAAAAAAGGTAAGTAGGCAGGCAGGCAAGCAGGCATGTAGGTAGGTAGGTAGGTAGATGGGTTGGCAGGTAGGTAGACAGGCAGGCGGGTAGGTAAGTAGGTAGGTAGATGGGTAGGCAGGTAGGTAGGTTGGCAGGTAAGTAGATAGGCAGGCTGGCTGGTAGGAAAGTAGGTAAGTAGGTAGGTAGGCAGGTAGGTTACAGGATAGGTTATAACTACCCTACCTATTTTATCTGTTAAAGACAAGGATAGGCAAGCAGGAAGGCTCTCCCCACAGAACAAACCCTCCGGAGAGAGAGAGAGAGAGAGAGAGAGAGAGAGAGAGGCCTAAAGCAATCTACCTGGTGGGGTTAATTACTCTCGTCGGATAAGGAAGCTCCTTAACACCACTTCCTAAGCGATTTATTCCCGGATATGGCTGGTTAATATCGATTTGTACGCTGTTTAGGTTGAGTAAGGGGATATGTGAAGGATTTATATAACACAGAACAGGACAGAAAGGTGTAATAAACAAAACAAATCGCTGAAGAATGGGATGCTAGTCACGAAGAAGTGCTATGGAAAGGAGGTATAACAGTGGCAGATAACAGGATATAACTGAGAACACTGGCAGATAACAAGCCAATTAGATCATTATAACAGAGGCTCGTTCGTTTGTCACAAGGAAGTCTGCTGGGTTCACTAAATACACTGGTAAGGTAAAGAAAGTCTAAGAGAGAGATGAAGAAAAGAGGAAGAAAGAGGAAGACAAGAGGAAGAAATGAAGATAAAGAGGAAGAAAGAGGAAGATAATAAAGAAGATAAAGGAGGAAGATGAAGATAAAGAGGAAGAAATGAAGATAAAGACGATGGATGAAAGAGGAAGATAAACAGGAAGAAAAGGAAGAGGAATATAAAGAGAAAGAAAAGGAAGAAAGAGGAGGAAAAGGAAAAAAGAGGAAGATACAGAAAGAGGAGGAAAAGGAAGAAAGAAGAAGATAAGGAAGGAGGAAGAAAAGGGGTAAGAAAGGGAGGGGATTCAACTTTCAGTCCTCTCTCTCTCTCTCTCTCTCTCTCTCTCTCTCTCTCTCTCTCTCTCTCTCTCATGTGCTACCCCCCTTTCACCACGTCAGGTCACCACGACTCACCTCACCTCTCTTCAAGGGGTCGTAGGTCACTCACGTACCTGTAAAGAGAGAAAGAGAGTTAAAGAGAGTAATAAAGAGAGAATGAAAGCTAGTGGCGTAAGAGATAGTCACACGATACATAGAGAGAGAGAGAGAGAGAGAGAGAGAGAGAGAGAGAGGAAAAACTGACAGAAAAAAAAAAAAAATCACCAATTACCATATTTATAAAATCGGGAAAAAAATACATTAATAATTTCTTCGTTTCTCGTGCTTCCTCCTCCTCCTCTCTTCTCCTCCTCCTCTTCCTCTTCCTCCTCCTATACGGTATGATAGGTTGCAATGATTGTTGTTTTTTTCCTTCTGTGTGTGTGTGTGTGTGTGTGTGTGTGTGTGTGAGAGAGAGAGAGAGAGAGAGAGAGAAACGTCCACACAATCTCTACGACATAATCACAATCACCCACAACACAACCGGTTTTTATGAGACGCCGCAATGTAACTCGTACCTAAGTCAACCTTGACACTGTTCTCTCCTTCCGCTTGTTGGAGAGAGAGAGAGAGAGAGAGAGAGAGAGAGAGAGAGAGTCAGTCATGCAAGAAGGCTCACGTACTTGCAGCGTTGCATAATACTGACAGCATGATACAATGCACGTAGGAGCAGGGAAGGAAGACAGAAGGAAGGAAGGAAGGAAGGAAGGAAGGAAGGAGGGAGGGAGGAAGAAAGGAAGGATGATGACGGAGAAGGAAGGAAAGAAGGAGGGAAGCAAGGAAGGACGATAATGATGATGATGATGACGATGATGATGATGAGGAGGAGGAGGAGGAGGAAGAACGAAAGGAAGGAGGGAAGGAAGCAAGAAGAGTAGGAAGGAACGAAATACGAAGAAAATAAAGGAAGTAATGACTCTTTCTCTTACACACACACACACACACACACACACACACACACACACACACACACACACACACACACACACACAAGAAAAAGACTACAAATACATGAATAAAATCGGTTCTCAAATTTCTTTACCTGATAAAATTACTCTCACCTAATCTGACAATCTAATTCCTACTAATTTATTTTTGTTTATTTGCATTTAGTGGTAAAGAAATTGATGGGAAAACAAAGTAATGTATTTTTTGTATCCCTTTATGCTCTGACTTATGGATCTGACGTGGAGATAGATATAGGCAGATAGATAGGGCAGGTATGGTAGGTTAAGGCAAGGTATGCAGGTAAGTAGGTAGGTAGGTAGGCAGGTACGTAGGTAGGTATGCAGGTAGGTAGGTAGGTCGGTATGTAGGTAGGTGGGTGGGTGGGTGGGTGGGTAGGTAGGTAGGTAGGTAGGTAGGTAGGTAGGTAGGCAGGCAGGCGGATAGGTAGCTAGGTATAGATTAGGTAATGTTAGGCAGTTAGGTATGTAGGTACGTAGGCATGCAGGTAAGTAGGTAAGTAGGCAAGCAGTCATGTAGGTAAGTAGGCAGGTAGGTAGGTATATCAGTAAGATAAGTAGATGGATAGATACACAGATAAAGTAAGGTAAGGTAAGGTAAGGTAAGGTAGGGTAGGTAGGAAGGTAAGCAGGTACGTTAATGAGTAAAACAGGCAGGTGGATGGATTATTAAGTATAGTAAGGTACATAGGTAGGTAAGTAGAAGTAGGTAGGTAGATGAATAGGTATGGTAAGGTAGATAAGTAGGTAAGTAGAAGGTAGGTAGACGGAATAATAGGTAAGATATATAGGTAGATAAGTAGGAGTAGGTAGGTAGATGGATTTTTAAGTATGGTAAGGTACATAGGTAGGTAAGTTGAATTAGGTAGGTAGATGGAATAGTAGGTATGGAAAGGTAGATAGGTAGGTAAGTAGGTGGGATAATAGGTATGGTAAGTATAACAGTAACAGGTGAATCATACAGGTATATTAATTAAGCACATGCAACAGGTGGGCAAGGCAGGTAAAGCAGGGACCAGGAGAAGCAGGAGGAGCAGGAAGAGACAAGGTTAGCAGGTAGGGGTCGTGGGGAACGGAAAACAAAAAAGAAAGAAAAAAATAATTGAAACTTTGCGATGGTGGTTGGGTAATTTACAAAAAAAAAAAAAAAAAAAAAAAAAAAAATTGTGTGGGTAGATTCAAGGTAAGAAACCAAACACACACACACACACACACACACACACACACACACACACACACACACGTTCATTTTATATACATACCCACACAGACACACACATACATACATCTATACACACACACACACGTACATATTACATACATACCCACATAGAAACACACATACATACATCTATACATACACAGATGCACACACACACACACATAAATAAATTATATACACACACATATACATACATAAATACACACACACACACACACACACACACACACAGCACTCGAGAATGTAAACAGAACAGTCAGGAGGCAGGCAAGCAAGCATGGTAAGTACGTAAGTAGGAAGACGATAGGTAGGTAGGTAGGTATTTATGTAGGTAGGTAGGTATGTAGGTGGAGGCAGGTAGCTGGGTACCGTTGTGTAGGTGGGTATTTAGGTGGTCAGGCAGGTCGGTTGGTAGACAGGTAAGTAGGTGAGTAAGTAGGTAGGTAGGTAGGCTGGTAGACAGGTAGGTAAGTAGGTAGGTAGGTAGGTAGGGAGATAAAGACTGACAGACAGGCAGACAGACAGACGGATAGATAGATAGATAGATAGATAGACAGACAGACAGATAGCTCAGTAGGTAGCTATGCAGGTGTGGGAGGTGGGGGTTAACTAAATATGGACGTAAGTATGCTGTAAGTAGAATACGTTAGTACATGTAAGTAAATCCACAGTATGTATGTATGTATGTGTATGTATGTATGTATGAATGTATGTATAAATTAATGTGTGTATGTATGTAGAGACGAAGAAGAAAGGGGTAAGTAGAATTGTAAGTAGGACAAGAAAGACAGTAGTTACGTGAAGAAGCGAGCAGCGTTAGTAGGAAGCATAGTGTAAGTACGGTTAGTAGGAAGTGAACAAGCATGTGTAAGTAGAACAGATTATAAATATAAGAAAAGGAGTTGGCTATGTAGTGTAAGTAGACAGTAAGTAGGTATGTAAGTAAAACAGGCAGGATAATACACACGAGAGAGAGAGAGAGAGAGAGAGAGAGAGAGAGAGAGAGAGAGAGAGAGAGAGAGATTTATATACATGCACACGTGGTTAGGAAAAGAGGAACACGCACATCAAACACTTAGAACTTCCGCTGGTAGGTAGGTAGGTAGGTAGGTAGGTAGGTAGGTAGGCTAGGCAGTTAAGTAGGTAGGTGGGTAGGAAGGCAGGTAGGGAGACAGGCAGGCAGGCAGGTAAGAGAAGAGGCAGGTGAGTAAGGTAGACAGGTGAGTAGGGCAGACAGGTAGGTAGGGCAGACAGGTGAGTAAGGTAGACAGGTGAGTAAGGCAGACAGGTGAGTAAGGCAGACAGGTGAGTACGGCAGAAAGGTGGATAAGGCTGACAGGTGAGTACGGCAGACAGGTGAGTACGGCAGAAAGGTGGGTAAGGCAGACAGGTGAGTAAGGCAGACAGGTGAGTGAGGCAGACAGGTGAGTAAGGCAGACAGGTGAGTAAGGCAGAAAGGTGAGTAAGGCAGACAGGTGAGTAAGATGAAGGAGATGAGTAAGATGAAGGAGATGAGTAAGATGAAGGAGATGAGTAAGATGAAGGAGATGAGTAAGATGAAGGAGATGAGTAAGATGAAGGAGATGAGTAAGATGAAGGAGATGAGTAAGATGAAGGAGATGAATAAGATGAAGATGAGTAAGATGAAGAAGATTAATAAGATGGTGAGAAAGAGGAAGGAGATGAGTAAGATGAAGATGAATAAGATGGAGATGAGTAAGATGAAGGAGATGAGTAAGATGAGTAAGAGTAAAAATGGATGGATATATGAGGAGGGGTGAGTACATGCAAAGGGGGATTAAAAATAAAGTCAGTAAGAAAGAGGAGAGAGACTGCAAAAAACTGTGTGTAATTCACCGGGTCGGTCAGGATCACCTGATGGTCGTGATCGTCAGCTTTTACCCTCCCGGAAGGGAGCTGAGAGCTCATATAGTCCGATCTAAGGGCAAGGCTGTGACCTTCACACACGCACACACCCGTCCCCTTGCTCAAGGGGGACAGTAACCACCCACTTCGTCAGTGAAACTTTTCGCAACCTGAGCGAGGCGCGAACTCCCGTCTACCAGATGGCAAGCGAGAACGTTACCACTGAGTGTGTGTGTGTGTGTGTGTGTGAGAGAGAGAGAGAGAGAGAGAGAGGAAAATAAAGGGAGAAAGACAGAAAGGGGAAGAGGAGGAGATTGACCAGGGAAGGAGACGGAAAGGGGGAGGGAAGAGGAAGGGAGAGAAGAGGGAGGAGAGGAGAAGGGAAGGGGAGATGAGAGGGGAGGGGAAGGGGAGTGGAGAAAAGAGAAAACGGAGAGGGAATGAGCAAGGGGAAAGGGAAAGGGGGGAAAGACAGAGAGGGGAATTGGAAAGGGGAGGGAAATGTAGGACAGGGAGGGAGAAAGTGGGGAGTGGGAAGGGGAAATAAAAAAACGGGGAAGCGAGGGGAGAGGGGGAGAGAAGGGGAGGCGAGAGGAGGGGAAGAGGGAGGGGGAGGAGTGAAATAAAGAAAAAAAAGGTGAGGGGGAGGGGAAAGTGGAGGGACAACGAATGGGTGAGGGGAGGGGAGGGGAGGGGAGGGGAGGGGAGAAGAGGGGAGGGGAAAGGGAAGGGAACACGAGAGGACGGACTAAGATGAATAATAAATGAAGGTATGTGAGGGAGGGGAGGGGAGGAAGAGGGGAGGGAGGTAGAGAATGGGGAGGGACTGAAGGGATACGCGAAAGGAGAAAGAGGGAGAGGTAGAGTAAGGGTAAGGGAGGAAAGGAGAGAAAGAATACAAAGGGAGGAAGGAAAGGAGAGAAAAGGGGAGGAGGAAGAAATCGGGAGAGGAGAGAGAAGAGAAGACTGGAGAGGGAAAGCGAGCTGAGAGAAAGAATGAGAGACCTGGAGAGAAGGAGAGAAGAGGGGAGAAACAAGGGAGAGGACAGAGGGGAGGGAGAAGAAAAAGAATGGAGGAAGGAGAAGAGGGAGGGAGGAAGGAATCAGAAGAGGGAAGGAAGAGAAGGGATCACAGGGGGAGGGAGAAGGAAGAGGAAGAGAAGGAGGGGAGGAAGAGAGACGGGAGAAGAAAGACAGAGAGAAAAGGAGGAAGAGAAAGAGAGAGGGGAGAAGGAAGCGAGAGAGAGATGGGAAGAGGGAGAGAGAGGGAGGGGAGGAGAGAGAGAAGATGGAAGAAAGATAAAGAGGATAAGAAAGACAATTACAAGAGACAAAGCAATTATTATTAACCTTATCAGTATCAAGACGTTTACCTGCTTCCTTAACAATATAGGAAGACGATTTTATTCAGGTAGAGAAAGCTTAAGAAATGGAAGGGTTGAGAGAGAGAGAGAGAGAGAGAGAGAGAGAGAGTATTGTGACGTGGAACGTAATTTCTCTCTCTCTCTCTCTCACTCACGAACAATACCTTACGAACAGTCGTGAGTGAAACCACACACATACACACACACACACACACAATCTTGCTCTCCTCTCTCACCTCACACACACACACACACACGCATGCACAAACTCACGTACACGCAACAGGTTCAAGTGACTCACTCTCTTCCTAACACACACACACACACACACACACACACACACACACACACACACACACACACACAATGAATAAGAGGGAATGCATTCGTGAGTGGATTTGAGAGAGAGAGAGAGAGAGAGAGAGAGAGAGAGAGAGAGAGAGAGAGAGTGCCACAAATACAAGCAGTAAGGGTGCCAGGAGAGTGCCACGCCCTTTGCCTTCTCTCTCTCTCTCTCTCCCTCTCATTCATTCATTCATTCTCTCCCTACGCTCATTCATCCTTCGTCACTTGCATTCATTCATTCACTCATGCACTCTCATTCACTCGCTCACATTTCCCACTCATTCATTAGAACTAGCTTTCATTCTCTCTCTCTCTCTCTCAAATCACCCACGCAGGTAGGCATTCTCTCTCTCTCTCTCTCTCTCTCTCTCAAATCACCCACGCAGGTAGGCATTCTCTCTCTCTCTCAAATCACCCACGCAGGTAAGCATTCTCTCTCTCTCTCTCTCTCTCTCTCTCAAATCACCCACGCAGGTAGGCATTCATTCTCTCTCTCTCTCTCAAATCACCCACGCAGGTAGGCATTCTCTCTCTCTCTCAAATCACCCACGCAGGTAGGCATTCTCTCTCTCTCTCTCTCTCTCTCTCTCAAATCACCCACGCAGGTAGGCATTCATTCTCTCTCTCTCTCTCTCTCTCTTCCAATCCCCATCCCTTCCTCCCTATACCCTCACCCTACCTACCCTACTTCTCCCTCACCTACCCTGTTCTCCCTGACCTTTCTCTCCCTCCTTCCCTCCCATCCCCTACCCTCCCTTAACACCCCCACCTAAGCAATTTATTCAGTATCAGCAAAATAAGTTCAATAATAATCTTGCTTAATTTTCTATCTATCTATCTATCTATTGCCAGACGCCTCAATCCCGTTTGGGGTGGCCACAAACAAATCGCCTCCAAGTCGCCTTGTCCCCCGCCATTTCACTGCCCTGCTCCCAACTCACACCCCCCTCTCTCATATACCTCTTACTTATATTTCCTCCATTCCAATCTTCCTCCTCAGGGTGGCTTGTGTTAGAGAGAGAGAGAGAGAGAGAGAGAGAGAGAGACGAGAAGAACGAAGTGACTGAAGGAAGGAAGAAAAGAAAATAAAGGAGAGAAAAAAAGAAGATAAATGGAGAGAGAGAGAGAGAGAGAGAGAGAGAGAGAGAGAGAGAGAGAGAGAGAGAGAGAGAGACGAGAAGAACGAAGGGTGACTGAAGGAAGAATGGAAGGTAAAAGAAGGGATGAAAAGAAGGAAAAAAGAAGGAATGATGAGTGAAGGAGTCAACAGAGGGTGAAGAAAGGTAATTTTCATGTACAGAAAAAGGAAGGATGCGAGAAGGAAGGAAGGAAGGAAAGAAGGAAGGAAGAAAAGAAGGAAGCAAGGAAGGAAAGAACGCATGGAAGGAAGGAACGAGGGAAGGAAGGGAGGAAATGAAGGAAGGAGGGAAAGAAGGAAGGAAGGAAGGGAGAAAAGGAAGGAAGGAGAGGACGCATGGAAGGAGTGGAAGGAAGAGTGAATGAGTGAAGGATGGTGAGAAGAGTGGTGAAGGAAGGAAGGAGAGAAGATGCCGGTGCGTGAGGAAGGAAGGGTGACTAAATGAATGAATGAATAAATGAGTGGGTGAATGAATGAATGAATAAGTGAATGAATGAATGAAAGAATGAATAAATGAAAGTGAAAGAGTGGGTGAATGAATGAATGAATGACATATCCAATAAAGGAAGGGTGTCACGATGCGTTCATTGCTCTCTCTCTCTCTCTCTCTCTCTCTCTCTCTCTCTCTCACATAAACACAACCCTACATGACTCAATCCCCCCCCCTCTCTCCAACTACCATCAACAACCAACAACTACCACCATATTATTTGCTCTCTCTCTCTCTCTCTCTCTCTCTTGGAGGGAGGAAGGGAAGGGGTTTGCACAGAAAGTTAGAAAGGAGGAGGAGGAGGAGGAGGAGGAAGAGTAATAATAATAATAATAATAATAATAATAATAATAATAAATACGCAGAACAACACCGCTAATAATAAAACCAAAATTGCTAAGAAAGAAGAGGTAGTGTAGTCCCAAGACGAGGGGAATAAGTCGCTCGTGGGCGGTAGTTACGTGACCGCAATCCGACCGCAGGTGACCGTACGGGGGGAAGTAACGGACCGCGCCGATGTAGCTAAGTAACAGAGAGTGGGGAAGTAGAATCACCCTTAACAATTTCCAACAGGTGACTTATTCTTTGTTCTTATTCTTGCTACCTACAGGCGATTTTACGTGGATTAGGGGAGATTTGTGTGCACTCGATTCACACACACACACACACACACACACACACACACACACACACACACACACACACACACACACACACACACAAGCACTCTCCACAGTCCCTAAGAAGCTAAAAAAAATTACTGAGTTCAAGGACACTAGAAGGAGGGAGAGAAGAGAAGAGGAGGGAGAGAAGAGAGGAGGGAGAGAAGAGGGGAGGAGGGAGAGAAGAGGGGAGGAGGGAAAGACGAGGGGAGGACGGAGAGAAGAGGAGAGGAGGGAGAGAAGAGGAGAGGAGGAAGGAGAGAAGAGGAGAGGAGGGAGAGAAGAGAGGAGAGGTAAAGGATGCAGAGGAGGAAGAAGTGGGAGGGAAGAGTAATGACGTATAATTGAGAGAGAGAGAGAGAGAAGAGAGAGAGAGAGAACGAAACCTACCACATAAAGTCACACACACACACACACACACACACACACACACCAATCTAAACACACTTGAAAACCCACGCACACACATATACATACACAGGCACACAAAGATGTAAACATACTTGAGCAAACATATACACGTACTCCTTCCAACACGCACATGAATACACACACACACACACACACACACACACACACACACACACACACAATATTAACGAAAGTACAAACACATGAATAGATATTTCTTTCGCGTGAGTGCGTGTGCAATCGTGCCTATTGAAGAATGGTGTGTGTGTGTGTGTGTGTGTGTGTGTGTGTGTGTGTGTGTGTGTGTGTGTGTGTGTGTGTGTGTGTGTGTGTGTGTGTGTGTGTGTGTGTGTGTGTGTGTGTGTCAGAAAGAATATTTGAGTGATTTTTTGTGTGAGAGAGAGAGAGAGAGAGAACAAGGGTACAGGAATGACCAGGGGAGAGGAAGAGGAAGGACCAAGAGGGGGAGGGAGAGGGGGAGGGGAAGAGGGAGGGGGAGGAGTAAGTGAAGCGGGTGGGGGCGGAAGAGGGGAGTAGGAGGGGGTGGGAGGGGGAGTAAGAGGGAAGGCAGTATGGATCAACTAGGGGAGGGGAGGGGAGGGGAGGCAGAGGAATGTATGAAGGAAAGGAAGAAAGAAAGAGGGAGGGGAGGAGGGGTAAGAAGAGAAAGAGGAGAGATCAGAGAAGAGAAGTAAGATGTAACAAGGGGAGGGATGTAAACGGGGAGAGAGGGGAGGCGTAAGGAAGAAGAGGGGGGGGAGAATGAAGAGGGGGGAGAATGAAGAGGGGGGGAGAATGAAGAGGGGAGGAAGGAAAACAGTCCATGAGTGAAGGAAAAGGAGGGGAGAAGAAAGCAGGGGGAAGGGGAGAATACAGGAGAAGGGGAGGAGAGACGAGAGAGGAAGGGGGGAGGGGAGAAGAGGCAGGAGTAGAAGGGGAGGTGAGAGAGGAGGGGGTGAGGGAAGAAGAGGGATGGGGGAACGGAGAAATGAGAGAAGGGGAAGGGAGAAGAGGTAGGGGAGGGGAAGGGAGA
Source organism: Coenobita brevimanus (assembly GCF_032717465.1). Lineage (NCBI taxonomy): Eukaryota > Metazoa > Arthropoda > Malacostraca > Decapoda > Coenobitidae > Coenobita > Coenobita brevimanus. The sequence continues at coordinate 2,438,791 of NC_137061.1, read as the reverse complement.
AGAGGTAGGGGAGGGGAGGGGAGGGGAGGGGAGGGGAGGGGGTGTGTGGACGAGATCAGCCACAGTCCAGTTGGTTTGCATATAAATAGGGGAATTAGTAGGAGGGGAGGGGAGGGGAGGGAAGAAAGGAGAGAAACCGGATGGAATGGGGAGAAAGTGGAGAGAATGGGAGGAAAGTAAGGAGGGAAGGGAGAGAAAAAAATGGTGAGAGGAGTGATTGTGAAAGAGAGAGAGAGAGAGAGAGAGAGAGAGAGAGAGAGAGAGAGAGAGAGAGAGAGAGAGAGAGCAAATAGTCATGACAAAGCCCTAAAAATATCCCACTGTATTTAATGCTTAATTTGGCTAAGCTTAAAAATAAAGGGAGAGAGAGGAAAGGGAGAGAGGAGGGAGAAAAGGGAGAAGGAATGATGAGGGAGGAAAGGGAGAAGGAGTTAAGAGGGAGAAATGGAAGGAAGGAGAAGGAAGGAAACGTCGGGAAAAAATGGAAAGAGAAGGGAGAGAATAGATAGAAAAAGGGAGGGAGGGAAGGGAGATGGAGGGAAGGGAGAAGGAAAGGGAGGGAAGGAAGAAGAAAACAGGGAGAATTAAGGACATGTTGAGGGAGGGTAGAAAAATGCAAGGAAGGAGGAGGAGGAAGAGGAAGAAAGGTAGGAAGGGAGAAAGACAGGGGAAAGGGAGGGAAAAAGGAAGAAAGGTAGGGAGGGAAGAGGGAAGGGAGAGAGACAGATAAACTCCCTTTAGTTTCCCTCACAGGTTATAGAACTGTCATCTCTCTC